>NC_092227.1:31876394-31918767 GCF_036320965.1 Panulirus ornatus | reverse complement strand
CTCCATCTCCTTCTCATCACCATACTTGGTATCAGTCCATTAGCCCCATTCACTGAAGTTCCCATTTCTTCCCTTGTCTTAGCACTTTATTTTCCTCCTTCCAAATTAATTTTTTTAATCTCCCTAAAATTTAATGATACTCTCTCACCCAACACTCATTTGCCCTCTTTTTACCTCTTGAACCTCTTCGTCTCGGACCTCCTGCCTCTTCCTTTTATACATTCCCAATCATTTGCATTATTTCCTTGCCAAAAATCTTCCAAATGCCTCTCTCTTTTCTTTCACTAATAATCTTACTTCTTCATCCCACCCATCACAACCCTTTCTAATCTGCCCACCTCCCACACTTTTTATGCCACAAGCATCTTTTGCGCAAGCCATCACTGCTACCCTAAATACATCCCATTCCTCCCCCACTCCCCTTACCTCCTTTGTTGTCACATTTTTCAATTCTGTACTTCATCTCTTCTGGTACCTTCTCACACAAGTATCCTTCCCAAACTCACTTACTCTCACCACTGTCTTTACCCCCACATTCTCTCTTCTTTTCTAAAAACCTCTACAGATCTTCACCTTCCCTTCCACAATATAATGATCAGACATCCCTCCAGTTGCACCTCTCAGCACATTAACATCCAAAAGTCTCTTTTTCGAGAGCCTATCAATTAACACGTAATCCAATAACGGTCTCAGGCCATCTCTCCTACTTACATACGTAGCCTTATATATATATATATATATATATATATATATATATATATATATATATATATATATATATATATATATATATATATATATATATATCTTTTTTAACCAGGTATTCCCAAGCAACAGTCTTTTTTCAGCATATAAATTCGGAGATAATGTTCTCGACTTCCACACATTCTTCAAGGCTCCCAGGATTTTCGCCCCCTCCCCCACCCAATGATTCACTTCCGCTTCCATGGTTCCATCCGCTGTCAGATCTACTCCCAGATATCTAAAACACTTTACTTACTCCAGTTTTTCTCCATTCAAACTTACCTCCCAATTGACTTGACCCTCAACCCTACTGTACCTAATAACATTGCTCTTAGTCACATTTACTTTTAATTTTCTTCTTTCACACACTTTACCAAAGTCAGTCACCAGCTTCTGCAGTTTTTCATATAAATCAGAGAACAACAATTAACTCACTTCCCAAACTCTCTCATCCACAACAGACTGCATACTTGCCCTTCTTTCCAAAACTCTTGCATTCACTTCCCCAGCAACCACATCCATAAACAAATTAAACAACCATGTAGACATCACACACCCCTGCCGCAAACCTACATTCACTGAGAACCAATCACTTTCCACTTTTCCTACACGTACATATGCCTTACATTCTCGATAAAAACTTTTCACTGCTTCTAACAACTGGCCTCCCACACCATACATTCTTAGTACCTTCCACAGATCATCTCTATCAATTCTATCATATGCCTTCTCCAGATCCATAAATGATACATACAAATCCATTTCCTTTTCTAAGTATATCTCACATACACTCTTCAAAGCAAACACCTGATCCACACATCCTCTACCACTTCTGAAACCACTCTGCTCTTCCCCAATCTGATGACCTGTACATAACTTCATTCTCTCAATCAATACCCTCCCATATAATTTACCAGGAATACTCAACAAACTTATACCTCTGTAATTTGAGCACTCACTCTTATCCCCTTTGCCTTTATACAATGGCACTATGCAAGCATTCCGCCAATCCTCAGGCACCTCACCATGAATTATAAATACATTAAATTACCTTACCAACCAGTCAACAGTAAAGTCACCCCCTTTTTTACTAAATTCCACTGCAATACCATACAAACCTGCTGCCTTGCCGGCTTTCATCTTCCGCAAAGCTTTTACTACCTCTTCTCTGTTTACCATTTCATTTTCCTTAACCCTCTCACTTTTGCACACCACCTCGACCAAAACACCCTATATCTGCCACTCTATCTTCAAACACATTCAACAAACCTTCAAAATACTCACTCCATCTCCTTCTCACATCACAACCATTGGATTACGTGTTAGTTAACAGGCGCGCGAAAGAGAAACTTTTGGATGTTAATGTGCTGAGTGGTGCAACTAGAAGGATGTCTGATCATTATCTTGTGGAGGCGAAGGTGAAGATTTGTATGGGTTTTCAGAAAAGAAGAGAGAATGTTGGGGGAAGAGGGTGGTGAAAGTAAGTGATCTTGGGAAGGACACTTGTGTGAGGAAGTACCAGGAGAAACAGAGTACAGAATGGAAAAAGGTGAGAACATAGGAGGTAAGGGGAGTGGGGGAGGAATGGGATGTATTTAGGGAAGCAATGATGGCTTGCGCAAAAGATGCTTGTGGCATGAGAAGCGTGGGAGATGGGTTGATTAGAAAGGGTAGTGAGTGGTGAGATGAAGAGGTAAGATTATTATTGAAAGAAAAGAGGTTTTCAGAAAAGAAGAGTGAATGTTGGGGTGAAGAGAGTCTTGAGAGTAAGTTAGCTTTGGAAGGACACTTGTGTGAGGAAGTACCAGGAGAGACTGAGTAAAGAGTGGAAAAAGTTGAGAACAAAGACGTAAGGGGAGTGGGGGAGGAATGGGATGTATTTAGGGTAGAAGTGATAGCTTGCGCAAAAAATGATTGTGCCATGAGAAGCGTGGTAGGTAGGCAGATTAGAAAGTGTAGTGAGTGGTGGGATGAAGAAGTAGAATTATTATTGAAAGAGAAGAGAGAGGCATTTGGGTAATTTTTGCAGGGAAGTAATGTAAATGAATGGAAGATGTATAAAAGAAAGAGGCAGGAGGTCAAGAGAAAGGTGCAAGAGGTGAAAAAGAGGGCAAAAGAGAGTTTGGGTGAGGGAGTATCATAAAATTTTAGGGAGAGTAAAAAGATGTTTTGGAAGGAGGTAAATAAAGTGCATAAGACCAGGGAACAAAGAGGAACATCACTGAAGGGGGCTAATGGGGAGGTGACAACAAGTAGTGGTGATGTGAGGAGATAGGTTGAGTATTTTGAAGGTATGTTGAATGCGTTTGATGATAGAGTGGCATTTATAGGTTGTTTTAATCGAGCTTTTGTGCAAAGTGATAGGGGATAGGGAGAATGATTGGGTAAACAGAGATGACATAGTAAAAGCTTTGCGAAAGATGAACGGCAAGTCAGTGGGTTTGGATGGTATTGCAGTGGAATTTATCAAAAAAGGGTTGATTGTAGTTGTTGACTGGTTATATGGTTATCTGATGTATATATGATTCATGGTGAGGTGCCTGAGTATTAGCGGAATGCTTGCACAGTGCCATTGTACAAAGGGAAAGAGGATAAGAGTAAGTGCTCAAATTACAGAGGTATAAGTTTGTTGAATATTCCTGGGAAGTCGTATAGGAGGGTATTGACTGAAAGGCTGAAGACATGTACAGGGCATCAGATTAAGGAAGAGCAGTGTGGTTTCATAAGTGGTAGAGGATGTGTGAATCAGGTGTTTGCTTTGAAGAATGTATGAGAGAAATACTTAGAAAAACAAATGGATTTTTATGTATCATATATGGTTCTGGAGAAGGCATATGATAGAGTTGATAGGGATGCTCTGTGGAAGGTATTAAGAATATATGGTGTGGGAGGCAAGTTGTTAGAAGCAGTGGAAAGCTTTTATCGAGGATGTAAGGCATGTGTACGTGTAGGAAGAGAGGAAAGTGATTGGTTCTCAGTGAATGTAGGTTTGCGGCAGGGGTGTGTGATGTCTCCATGGTTGCTTAATTTGTTTATGGATGGGGTTGTTAGGGAGGTGAATGCAAGAGTTTTGGAAAGAAGGGCAAGTATGCAGTCTGTTGGGGATGAGAGAGCTTGGGAAGTGAGTCAGTTGTTGTTCGCTGATGATACAGCGCTGGTGGCTGATTCATGTGAGAAACTGCCGAAGCTGGTGACTGAGTTCGGTAAAGTGTGTGAAAGAAGAAAGTTAAGAGTAAATGTGAATAAGAGCGAGGTTATTAGGTACAGCAGGGTAGAGGGTCAAGTCAATTGGGAGGTAAGTTTGAATGAAAGAAAAACTGGAGAACGTAAAGTGTTTTAGATATCTGGGAGTTGATCTGGCAGCGGATGGAACCATGGAAGCGGAAGTGAATCATAGGGTGGGGGAGGGGGCGAAAATCCTGGGAGCCTTGAAGAATGTGTGGAAGTCGAGAACATTATCTCCTAAAGCAAAAATGGCTATGTTTGAAGGAATAGTGGTTCCAACAATGTTGTATGGTTGCGAGGCGTGGGCTATGGATAGAGTAGTGTGCAGGAGGGTGGATGTGCTGGAATTGAGATGTTTGAGGATAATATGTGGTGTGAGGTGGTTTGATCGAGTAGGTAATGTAAGGGTAAGAGAGATGTGTGGAAATAAGAAGAGCGTGGTTAAGAGAGCAGAGGAGTGTGTTTTGAAATGGTTTGGGCACATGGAGAGAATGAGTGAGGAAAGATTGACCAAGAGGATATATGTGTCGGAGGTGGATGGAACGAGGAGAAGTGGGAGACCAAATTGGAGGCGGAACGGTGGAGTGAAAAAGATTTTAAGTGATCGGGGCCTGAATACAATGAATTGGGTCGGTATGGTATACCGGGGTCGACGTGCTGTCAATGGATTGAATCAGGGCATGTGAAGCGTCTGGGGTAAACCATGGAAAGTTCTCTGGGGCCTGGATGTGGGATGGGAGCTGTGGTTTCGGGCATTATTGCATGACAGCTAGAGACTGACTGTAAACGAATCGGGCCTTTGTTGTCTTTTCCTAACGCTACCTCGCACACATGAGGGGGGAGGGGGATGTTATTTCCATGTTTGGCGAGGTGACGATGGGAATAAATAAGGGCAGACAGTTTGAATTGTGTGCATGTGTATATATGTATATGTCTGTGTGTGTATATATATGTGTACATTGAGATGTATGGGTGTGTATATTTGCGTGTGTGGACGAGTATGTATATACATGTGTATGTGGGTGGGATGGGCCATTCTTTCGTCTGCTTTCTTGCGCTACCTCGCAAACGCGGGAGACAGCGACAAAGCAAAATAAAAATAGATAAAGAAAAAAAATATAAACATATATCTATTTATGTATATATATATATATATATATATATATATATATATATATATATATATATATATATATATATATATATATATATATATTTTTTTTTTTTTTTTTTTTCTTTCTTTTCTTTTAAACTATTCGCCATTTCCCGCATTAGCGAGGTAGCGTTAAGAACAGAGGACTGGGCCTTTTTTGGAATATCCTCACCTGGCCCCCTCCGTTCCTTCTTTTGGAAAATAAAAAAAAAAATAAAAAACGAGAGGGGAGGATTTCCAGTCCCCCGCTCCCTCCCCTTTTAGTCGCCTTCTACGACACGCAGGGAATACGTGGGAAGTATTCTTTCTCCCCTATCCCCAGGGATAATATATATATATATATATATATATATATATATATATATATATATATATATATATATATACATATTGAATTCTTACTTGAATTCCAGAGAGAACGATGGCTCAATGCAAACAAGAATTTCAGTATAAACCTGAGATTCTGTAACACAGCTTCCCTTAGCTAAGGGAAAAATCGGGGAATGTTCGTCTTCAGTTTATCCAGTGCCTGCAAGTTCCCGCAAACGTATGTATGAAGGAAAGCAAACTAAACCCTCACTTACGTTCAGTTGATTCAAACTTTGTTGAAAAGCCATTAAGTTAATGGGAGGATAAGGAAGAGCAATCAAATCGAAGTCGGATTGATGCTCTTTCATTCTCAGCTTTTCCTCTGGAGAAAGATTCCTTTGCGTCCTTTGACATGGCATGCCTTATTGCATGATGAAAAAAGCCTCTTAGCTTTGAAGAGGAGCCAGTAAAGCCAAAGCAGTAAATATGGTGAAAACTACTTGTTGAGCAGATGTTGCTAAGGATGTTGAATTGGTACCAGTTTCTAACAACAGCATTAAATGTCGAACTGATCTCTTGTCATTTAGATATTTTGAATTGTGGACTGAAAAAGCAGGAAAATTTTCATTGTAGTTAGATGAATCTGTGAATATTTCTAGTAAATCTCAACTCATGGTTTTCGTGAGTTATAGAGATGACAGAGTTCTGGAGGATTTTTATTCTGTAATGCCTTATCAACAACCACTACTAGAGGAAACATCTTTGTTGTGGCGGATATTTTTTGAAGAAACACAGCTTAGACTGGTTGACTTGTTTGGCTCTTTTGTGATGGAGCTTCATCTATGTAGGTTTTGCCACTCGGATTAACAGAAAACTCTGATATCATAGTAACTCACTGTTTCTTACATTGGGAAAACGTAGCCTCTCAACGTCTACAGCCAGAAATTCATGTGGTTCTGAATGATGCTATCTAAATTGTGAATTTTCTCAAAGCCAAAGCTGTGAACTCAAGTATTTTCTATAAAATGTGTTAAGATGGGACTGCATCGCCAGGACTTATTTTTTCACTCTGATATCAGCTGGCTGTCTCGAGGCCGCGAACGCGTAATTGAACTAAAAACTGAATTAAAAGTTTTTCTCCAAGAGAAGAAGCATGAGCTGACCGACTGCTTCAAAGGTCCTGTTTGGGTGGAAAGCTAGCTTATTTTGACGACATCTTCAGGCACCTGAATAAACTGAACTCAGATATGCAAGGCCGAAATCAAACTGTGATGGACGTTTGTGAAAAAGTTGCCTCATTCAAGAAGACACTTACACTTTGGAGAGAACCAAGAGCCAGGGAAAAAACTGCTGCTTTTCCAGAACTGAAAGCAGTGCTTGACGATTCATCAGAAATAGCCCTTGATAACGTTATAATACTTTTTCAAGATCATTTGGAGAAGCTTCAGGTGGAAATAGACAGACATTTGCCAGAAAACGTCATCCCATGTCAATATAGCTGGATTAGGAATGTATTCGGTGTTAGCATTAGTAAAGTTGGAGAAGTTATCCCTGGCTTTCAAGAAGAACTTATACATCTCCAGGAAAGTCAGATGCAGAAGCAACGTCTTGAAAGTCTCTCGTACTGTGAATTCTAGTCTCAACTCAAGGATAAGCCTATTCTGACTCGTGAGGCTGAAAAGGCTCTTTTACTTTTTCCAGCCATACACCTATGTAAACAAGGATTTTCAGCTCTTGTGACGATTAGGACTAAAGCAATGAAGCGTCTGAAGCCTCAGCATGATTTGCACTGTGCTCTGTATATCAACATAAAGACTAATGTGAAAGAACTCGCCCATGAAATGAAGGAGCATCTGGGTAGCCACAATAATACTAAATATTTTCTTCCTTTAAATTTTGTAATGAAGTCCATTTCAAGAAAAAATGATCAAATTCCTGTCACTTGTGTGATCATAGGAAAGCATCATCATGGCAACTACAATATTTTTACTAAATCTATAAACAAAGAATCAATAGTAAGAAGGGCTCAGTCATGAAGCAGCGTCATAGTTGAGAGTCAAAAGTTTGTTTTTCTTTGCTTGCCTAATTTTGCAATAGATTACATTTGCATGAAGTTGTCCGTTTCATTTTCTTCGATCAACATAAGAAATATCGAAAATCACTGATTATCAAATTAAAGTGAAACTCAGTAAAATTCACTGGATAAAACTGATAAGGAAACACGGACACTATGTCGCCAGGCAAAAAAAAAAAATCTGTGTTCAAGGTCACGTCCAAAAAATGTTTGGGAAACTGCCCTAGATCTCTATCTGCACACCTTTGTCATCAGTCTTTATTCAATAATCATCTTTATGAATGTGTCATCTCTCACGTTGTAGCTATACTTGCTATATACTTGCGCCTTGTCAGTGACTGATTTCCTCACCCACACACATTTGTTCCATATTTCAATTCCTCACTCTACCCTTTTCCTTGACTCCAGCTGTACTACCCACGTTGTTCAACTTAACTACTAAAATCTAGTACATAGCTGTTCCTAAGTATAATAAAATCTCACATATCCCAATAAAAGCTGGAACAAGTGCTGTATCATGCAGGTCCTTAAACATCATACTCTTCACCAAGGCTTTGAGAACGCCTTCAAATGGTTATAATCCATTGTAATAGCTCAACCTCAGCCTCAACTTTTTTACTGAGTGTCTCACTCAAATACCTGATTACCTTTAAAACACCCAAGTTTTCCTCTTTGTTGAGTAACAGTACATCGGAACCTTTCCATCTCTTGTCAAACACGAGAACCGTGATCATCACTTACATAGCTACTCTACGTAAAAACTAGTTTACCATCGTCAGGGAAAATTTGTCAAGTGCTCTTAAGAAATTCATTTGAGATCATATAGAATATGGAAAAAATCTCCCATTTTCCTCTTGGTGGAAGAAATCCACTGAAAATCTCGGAAATAATATTTCTTTCACTTCGACGTATGAGAATGATACATATTTCTTCTGTATTTCTTTTCATAAACTTTCAAAATGTAATGATATGATTAAACACAATACTTTCTGTGTTGCCTATTGAAAGAACTATAGGAAGTGTTCTCCTGTGCCATACTAGATGGGGCACCGTCAACAATAACCTCAACATAACAACAACAATAAATGAGGAGTGTTAGGTCAGTTATTGTGTTTAGGTCAAGCATCGTTAGAAACGTAACCAGTTTCATTTTCAATACGATACTTTCCCTAGTTGGTCTAGGGTCAGTAAGAAAATAGTCTTATGTGCTCGAGACATACGTACATGGCAAACGTGCAGTCGCAAAATGAAATACATCATTGGATATACAGACAGTGATATTATCCTTCTCAAGAGAGTAGCTTGTGTTCACTCAAGCTAACGCCACATGAATTGTCCTTCAAAAAAAAGACAAATTTCTTTTATATTCTCGGTTTAGATTTGTATGAAGTGATTCAAAAGTAATTTTGAAAAAATGGAATACAGATAAGATGATAATGATATGTAAAATCAGTAATCCTTCACAACCTTTGAGATTTTCATTGAAAGATATTTTACCAAATTTTCCATGAAATCAAAGTGATAGTGAGAACACGTTCAAGACCCGGGCGAGTTCAGCGGGCCAGATGGGGGAACACGGGACTCGGCAGCACAAACCGTGTAATAATTCATACGGAAATTCCATTACGCTGGGCTCAAGCGTGTCAGGAGGAAAGTGATTCACATAAGACACAAGAAAAGCTGGACAATCCCTCCAAATGCTCGCTCGGACTTGGCCAGAAGTGTTCCCTGAAATTGCCGGTAAATTTACCACCTTACTTGAAAAAGAGAGAGAGAGAGAGAAAGAGAGAGAGAGAGAGAGAGAGAGAGAGAGAGAGAGAGAGAGAGAGAGAGAGAGAGAGAGAGAGAGAGAGAGAGAGAGAGAGAGAGAGAGAGAGAGAGAGAGAGAGAGAGAGAGATCACAGACCATACGAACCCAGGATCGAAGTGAGGAGGTCTGGCCTGAATGCTAGAAAAAAAGGCAGGCCCTTTGGAAGCCAGACGTAAAGGGTAGCAAATCAAAAGCTCCCTCCCACCCTCCAACTCCTTCCGGCACAAGCCGGAAGGAAAATAGGTTGAAAGAAATATTGCAGGATTAATAAATCTGAAGCAAATTGTTTTAGGAAAGTAATAAGGTAAAATGAACATGAATATGTCATGCATCACATCACCAGCGACATACATCCTTTCATTTTCTGTTAAAAAAACAATACTAAGGATAAACGTGAACTCCAGCCACCATGCCTATATTATTCGTGATGTTGAAGAATGATGCAATAATTCTATTTACTCTCTCAAAGCGGGTGACATGGGTTAAGCAATGTCGGTATGTAACCACAACATAGCCAGGAAGAGATCAGGGGTTGTGAGTTATTCAGTGCTGGAGACTGACAAGTGATAATCAAGCCTAGTTTTGAAGATATTAAGGATGTTGCTCAGAACAACATATTCTCTGAGCTTATTCCACGCATCGATAATGTCATTCGTGAGAAATGTTTCGCAAAGTCTAGACTCGGTGACCTCTAACTTTTAATCTTTTTCTCTCGTCGGTAATGCTGGCGTTACTACAAAGAAATTTTCAATGTCGACATTGTTGAATCTAAGTGCTTTGAAACATTTTCTTAGTTTATCCTGGAGGCGCCTCTTGCTTAGGGAGAACAAGTTTGATTTTGTTAGTCTCCTCGAATAGTTTGTTATGCAAGAAAGGGACCAATTTAGTTGCTCTCGCTGCACTACTTTCAATTTAAGAATATCCTTGCTAAAGTGGGGGGTACAAAACTGCACTGCATATCCTAGGTGTAGTGTAATTAGATTTAAGTGTAGTAGAATATGACATCGTTATTTTTGTGCTTAAAGTTTGTTAGTAAATCCTAACATCCTATTTGATTTCTTGGAAGTTCACTTTAGTGCTGAGAGAATTTGAAGTTATTAGAGACTGTGACCCCTAGATCTCTCACAATAAGGGCGTCCTTTATCTTTTGGCTCATCAATTCATAATAAGATATTTTGTTTATGTCTCATACTTGTAACAGCTGACATTTATTGACGTCAAATGACATCTACCATTTACCAATCCATTCAGCGATTTTATCTAGATCCTTTTGTAACTTTAGCCTAACTTTTGTTAATATGGCATTACCGATCTTAGTGTCATCTGCAGATTTGAATGGTAAATTATCTAGTCCCACGTCAATATCAAAGTAAAAGATGAAAAATATAGGTCCAAGTACGGATCCCAGTAACGAATAACCACACTGATGATTCCCCATTCATTACAACACTGCATTCTATTACGTAACCAGGCTTCCATCTAATTTTCTATGCAACCCGTAATCCTCAAGGCCCGGACTTTATCGAATAATATTTAGGAGTACATCTACTGCTTATGTCTTTTCATGGGTACTGAATGATTTATGATAGAATTAAAGGAGGTTTATAAGGCATTACTTGCTCTTCTAAAACCATTCTGTGTGATGTTGATCTGGCTGTGTTGTTCCAGACACCATAAGTTGAATACCAGGCGATTTGCGGCTTCCCTCTCCGTATATCAGAGTAACGTTTGTCAGTCTCCAGTCCTGTAGGACTATTCTATCGTAGAGTTATTTATTGAAGATATGGATTAGCGGTCCGGCAATTCCCTGTCTGAATTTTCTAATCTTTTGTGGTTATGAACGATCAGGACCAATGCTTATATTCGTCTTCAACTTATCTGTGCTAGAACCTTACTTACCGTGACCGCAATATTTTGTATTGTGTGAATGCCATTTATCACTGCTTCAAAATTCGTGTTTTTGCTTTCTAGCCAAAAGACAGAATTGAAAAACCATTTCAGGGTTATTGTTATACATCTATCGTTTACTGAGGGTTCTGTTCAATTCTTTATATATTTTTTCTATTTTTCTATTAGATCTATGAAATCTTCTAGGATCTCTTTTACTCTCTTGCAATATTTACTTTTCATTACTCTTAGCTCTTTTGATAAGGACTTTCACTTGTCTTCTGACTGTCTTATAATGCGTTGTAGTATGTGGGTCATTGTCTGATTTTTTAAGCTTATAGAGTATATCGCAGCGCCGAATAGCTCTTGCAGTACCTTGGGAGTACCGGTCTGGATTGTTGTTAGTTTTATTTCTGTCGTCTATAGGAATGATTGCGACTTGAAACTGGACAACAATTCCTTTGGGCATGAATCAACAAGGGTGAGAGTCTTTATTGCATCGACCAGCCCGGTAAAATCCACTCTTGTAAAGTTATGTGGTAATAGTATTGGTTTTAAGGGAGTTGGTTATGATATCTACGTCGAACTTTACCATGTTATGGACAAATGTGTCTATATGTTCCTGGGAAAGAACTAAATTAAGTATATTAGTTTCCCTCTTCGGTTCGGTGATGGTTTAGTAAATTGTCTTCGACAAAGCTGATAAGTCTAACATTCACTTCCTACACCTGGGATAGTTTGCCAGTTGATTTTTGGAAGATTAAAATCCCCAAGAATGACCGAGTCTTTATGTCGTATTGATCACTGTAAACTCTCGTACATGACATTATCAATTTCTCCTGGCTGACACGAGCGCATATCGAGACGATTATGTAAAATTTGAAGGATTATATGTTAAGCCAAATAACCAGGTGTTCAACAGCAGCAGAAGTAAAATGAATTTAAGTGTGGTTTAGGTAATATTTTACATTATTTGTTGACTTGGTATTTTTAGACGTAGGCATAACGAGCCTCCATGATCTGCATTCCTTACGGCACTAACTGATGGTGTGAGGAAGGGATTCAATATGACCTCTTTCATGTAACATTTTATATTACCCGACCTAACCTCAACCGGACGCTTGATGTGGTCAACACACCGACCAGCACTGGGTCTCATGAATAATCTTTCACCTATAGCTGTATTGCAACAAAATCTTCGATTCCCATTGCTAAAATTAGTACCCTTTTACTTCTGAGGTGAATGCCGTCACTGTTGTATAGTTTCTTGTCTTTTATGAATTCGAGCCAAGGATCTAAAAAGCCGATGTTATCATCCTTCCGCAAGCGTTTCAATCCCTCATTTTCACCTAGTGCTGGGACGGCACGGGCAACTGATGCCCTAAAAAAGGCCATTCCATCAAAGATATGTAAGTGTATATATATATATATATATATATATATATATATATATATATATATATATATATATATATATATATATATATATATATATATATATATATATGTATATATATGTGTGTAAATATATATATATATATATGTATGTATATATATATATATATATGTATGTATATATATATATATATATATATATATGTGTGTGTGTATATATATATATATATATATATATATATATATATATATATATATATATATATATATATATATATATATATATATATATATATATATATATATATATATATATATATATATATATATATATACACACACACACATATATATATATATATATATATATATATATATATATATATATATATATATATATATATGTATATATATATGGTGACTGAGTTTGGAAAAGTGTGTGGAAGAAGAAATGATTTATTCCCAAGACATTCCCAAACCACTCTTCCCCTTTACCCTTGAACTTCCTTTCACTCAGAGCCAAAACATCCATGCTCCTTTCCTCAAACATACTAGCTACCTCTTCTTTTTTCTCATCTTGGTTACATCCACACACATTTAGACACCGTAATCTGAGCCATCGAGAAGGATAAGCATATATATATATATATATATATATATATATATATATATATATATATATATATATATATATATATATATATATATATATATATATATATATATATATATATATATATATATATATATATGTATATATATCAATTGCGTTTGCAAGGTAGCGCAAGGAAACAGACGAAAGAAAAGGCCCAGCCCACCCCCATACACATGTATATACATACACGGTCACACACGCAAATATACATACCTATACATCTCAATGTACATATATATAAATATACACACACAGACACATACATATATACCCATGCACACAATTCACACTGTCTGCCTTTATTCATTCCCATCGCCACCTCGCCACACATGAAATACCATCCCCCACCCCCCTTATTGTGCGAGGTAGCGCTAGGAAAAGACAACAAAGGCCCCATTCGTTCACACTCAGTCTCTAGCCATCATTCAATAATGCCCGAAACCACAGCTTCCTCTCCACATCCACGCCCAACACAACTTTCCATGGTTTAACCCAGACGCTTCACTTGCCCTGATTCAATCCACTGACAGCACGTCAACCCCGGTAGCATCACATCGATCCAAATCACTCTATACCTTGTCCGCCTTTCACCCTCCTGCCTGTTCAAGCCGCGATCACTCAAAATCTTTTTCACTCCATCTTTCCACCTCCAATTTGGTCACCCACTACTCCTCGTTCCCTCCACCTCCGACACATATATCCTCTTGGTCAATCTTTCTTCACTCATTCTCTCCATCTGCCCAAACCATTTCAAAACACCCTCTTCTGCTCTCTCAACCATGCTCTTTTTATTTCCACACATCTCTCTTACCCTTACATTACTTACTCGATCAAACCAACTCACACCACATTTTGTCCTCAAACATCTCATTTCCAGCACATCCACCCTCCTGCGCACAACTCTATCCATAGCCCACGCCTCGCAACCATACAACATTGTTGGAACCACTATTCCTTCATACATACCCATTTTTGCTTTCTAAGATAATGTTCTCGACTTCCACACATTCTTCAAGGCTTCCAGGATTTTCGCCCCCTCCCCCACCCTATCATTCACTTCCGCTTCCATGGTTACATCCGCTGTCAGATATCTAAAACACTCTACTTCCTCCAGTTTTTCTCCATTCAAACTTACCTCCCAATTGACTTGACCCTCAACCCAACTGTACCTAATAACCTTGCTCTTATTCACATTTTCTCTTAACTTTCTTCTTTCAAACACTATACCAAACTCAGTCACCAGCTTCTGCAGTTTCTCACGTGAATCAGCCACCAGCGCTGCATCATCAGCGAACAACAACTGACTCACTTCCAAAGCTTTCTCATCCACAACAGACTTCATACTTGCCCCTCTTTCCAAAACTCTTGCATTCACCTCCCTAACAACCTCATCCATAAACAAATTAAAGAACCATGGAGACATCACACACCCCTGCCGCAAACCAACATTCACTGAGAACCAATCACTTTCCTCTCTTCCTACAAGTACACATGCCTTACATCCTCGATAAAAACTTTTCACTTATTCTAGTAACTTGCCTCCCACACCATATATTCTTAATACCTTCCACAGAGCATCTCTATCAACTCTATCATAAGCCTTCTAGAGATCCATAAATGCTACAAACAAATCCATTTGCTTTTCTAAGTATTTCTCACATACATTCTTCAAAGCAAACACCTGATCCACACATCCTCTACCACTTCTGAAACCACACTGCTCTTCCCCAATCTGATGCTCTCTACATGCCTTCACACTCTCAATCAATACCGTCCCATATAATTTACCAGGAATACGCAACAAACATACACCTCTGAAATTTGAACACTCACTCTTTTTCCCTTTGCCTTTGTACAATGGCACTATGCACGCATTCCGCCAATCCTCAGGCACCTCACCAAGAGTCATACATACATTAAATAACCTTACCAACCAGTCAACAATACAGTCACCCACTTTTTGAATTGATTTCACTGCAATACCATCCAAACCTACTGCCTTGCCGGCATTCATCTTCCGCAAAGATTTTACTACCTCTTTTCTGTTTACCAAATCATTTTCCCTAAACCTCTCACTTTGCACACCACCTCGACCAAAACACCCTATATCTGCCACTCTATCATCAAACACATTCAACAAACCTTCAAAATATTCACTCCATCTCCTTCTCACATCACCACTACTTGTTATCAACTCCCCATTAGCGCCCTTCACTGAAGTTCCCATTTGCTCCCTTGTCTTACGCACTTTATTTGCCTCCTTCTAGAACATCATTTTATTCTCCCTAAAATTTAATGATACTCTCTCACCCCAACTCTCATTTGCCCTCTTTTTCACCTCTTGCACCTTTCTCTTGACCTCCTGTCTCTTTCTTTTATACATCTCCCACTCAATTGCATTTTTTCCCTCCAAAAAATCGTCCAAATGCCTCTCTTTTCTCTTTCACTGATAATCTTGCTTATTCATCCTACCACTCACTACTCTTTCTAATCAACCCACCTCCCACGCTTTTCATGCAACAAGCATCTTTTGCGTAATCCATCACTGATTCCCTAAATATATCCCATTCCTCCCCCACTCCCCTTACTTCCATTGTTCTCACCTTTTTCCATTCTGTACTCAGTCTCTCCTGGTGCTTCCTCACACAAGTCTCCTTCCCAAGCTCACTTACTCTCACCACCTTCTTCACCCCAACATTCACTCTTCTTTTCTGAAAACCCATAAAAATCTACACCTTAGCCTCCACAAGATAATTATCAGACATCCCTCCAGTTGCACCTCTCAGCACATTAACATATAAAAAAGTCTCTCTTTCGCGCGCCTGTCAGTGAACACGTAATCCAATAACGCTCTCTGGCCATCTCTACTCCTTACATACGTATACTTATGTATATCTCGCTTTTTAAACCAGGTATTCCCAATCACCAGTCCTTTTTCAGCACATAAATCTAGAAGCTCTTCACCATTTCCAATTACAACACTGGACACCCCATTTTTTTTTTTTTTTTTTTTTTTTTTATACTTTGTCGCTGTCTCCCGCGTTTGCGAGGTAGCGCAAGGAAACAGACGAAAGAAATGGCCCAACCCCCCCCCCATACACATGTACATACACACGTCCACACACGCAAATATACATACCTACACCGCTTTCCATGGTTTACCCCAGACGCTTCACATGCCTTGGTTCAATCCACTGACAGCACGTCAACCCCTGTATACCACATCGCTCCAATTCACTCTATTCCTTGCCCTCCTTTCACCCTCCTGCATGTTCAGGCCCAGATCACACAAAATCTTTTTCACTCCATCTTTCCACCTCCAATTTGGTCTCCCTCTTCTCCTCGTTCCCTCCACCTCCGACACATATATCCTCTTGGTCAATCTTTCCTCACTCATTCTCTCCATGTGCCCAAACCATTTCAAAACACCCTCTTCTGCTCTCTCAACCACGCTCTTTTTATTTCCACACATCTCTCTTACCCTTACGTTACTTACTCGATCAAACCACCTCACACCACACATTGTCCTCAAACATCTCATTTCCAGCACATCCATCCTCCTGCGCACAACTCTATCCATAGCCCACGCCTCGCAACCATACAGCATTGTTGGAACCACTATTCCTTCAAACATACCCATTTTTGCTTTCCGAGATAATGTTCTCGACTTCCACACATTTTTCAAGGCTCCTAAAATTTTCGCCCCCTCCCCCACCCTATGATCCACTTCCGCTTCCATGGTTCCATCCGCTGACAGATCCACTCCCAGATATCTAAAACACTTCACTTCCTCCAGTTTTTCTCCATTCAAACTCACCTCCCAATTGACTTGACCCTCAACCCTACTGTACCTAATAACCTTGCTCTTATTCACATTTACTCTTAACTTTCTTCTTCCACACACTTTACCAAACTCAGTCACCAGCTTCTGCAGTTTCTCACATGAATCAGCCACCAGCGCTGTATCATCAGCGAACAACAACTGACTCACTTCCCAAGCTCTCTCATCCCCCACAGACTTCATACTTGCCCCTTATATACCAATTATTCCCTCAACTGCCACATTACTCACCTTTGCATTCAAATCACCCATCATTACGACCCGGTCTTGTGCATCAAAACCACTAACACACTCATTCAGCTGCTCCCAAAACACTTGCCTCTCATGATCTTTCTTCTCATTCCCAGGTGCATATGCACCAATAATCACCCGTCTCTCTCCATCAACTTTCAGTTTTACCCATATTAATCGAGAATTTACTTTCTTACATTCTATCACATACTACCACAATTTCTGTTTCAGGAGTACTGCTACTCCTTCCCTTGCTCTTGTCCTCTCACTAACCCCTGACTTTACTCCCAAGACATTCCCAAACCAATCTTCCCCTTTACCCTTGAGCTTCGTATCACTCAGAGCCAGAACATCCAGGCTCCTTTCGTCAAACATACTACCTATCTCTCCTTTTTTCACATCTTGGTTACATCCACACACATTTAGACACCGGAATCTGAGTCTACGAGGAGGATGAGTACTCCCCGCGTGACTCCTTCTGTTGCCCATTTTTAGAAAGTCAAAATAAAAGGAGGGGAGGATTTCTGGCCCCCACTCCCGTTCCCTCTAATCGCCTTGTACGACACGTGAGGAATGCGTGGGAAGTATTCTTTCACCCCTATCCCCAGGGATACATATATATATATATATATATATATATATATATATATATATATATATATATATATATATATATATATATATATATATATATATATATATATATATATATATATATATATATATATATATATATATATATATATATATATTTTTTTTTTTTTTTTCTCTTTTTTTTCATACTTTGTCGCTGTCTCCCGCGTTTGCGAGGTAGCGCAAGGAAACAGACGAAAGAAATGGCCCAACCCCCCCCACACACATGTATATACATACGTCCACACACGCAAATATACATACCTACACAGCTTTCCATGGTTTACCCCAGACGCTTCACATGCCTTGATTCAATCCAATGACAGCACGTCAACCCCGGTATACCACATCGCTTCAATTCACTCTATTCCTTGCCCTCCTTTCAGCCTCCTGCATGTTCAGGCCCCGATCACACAAAATCTTTTTCACTCCATCTTTCCACCTCCAATTTGGTCTCCCTCTTCTCCTTGCTCCCTCCACCTCCGACACATATATCCTCTTGGTCAATCTTTCCTAACTCATCCTCTCCATGTGCCCAAACCACTTCAAAACACCCTCTTCTGCTCTCTCAACCACGCTCTTTTTATTTCCACACATCTCTCTTACCCTTACGTTACTCACTCGATCAAACCACCACACACCACACATTGTCCTCAAACATCTCATTTCCAGCACATCCATCCTCCTGCGCAGAACTCTATCCATAGCCCACGCCTCGCAACCATACAAAATTGTTGGAACCACTATTCCTTCAAACATACCCATTTTTGCTTTCCGAGATAATGTTCTCGACTTACACACATTCTTCAAGGCTCCAAGAATTTTCGCCCCCTCCCCCACCCTATGATCCACTTCCGCTTCCATGGTTCCATCCGCTGCCAGATCCACTCCCAGATATCTAAAACACTTCACTTCCTCCAGTTTTTCTTCATTCAAACTCACCTCCCAATTGACTTGACCCTCAACCCTACTGTACCTAATAACCTTGCTCTTATTCACATTTACTCTTAACTTTCTTCTTCCACACACTTGACCAAACTCAGTCACCAGCTTCTGCAGTTTCTCACATGAATCAACCACCAGCGTTGTGTCATCAGCGAAACACAACTGACTCACTTCCAAAGCTCTCTCATCCCCAACAGACTTCATACTTGCCCCTCTTTCCAAAACTCTTGCATTTACCTCCCTAACAACCCCATCCATAAACAAATTAAACAACCATGGAGACATCACACACCCCTGCCGCAAACCTACATTCACTGAGAACAAATCACTTTCCTCTCTTCCTACACGTACACATGCCTTACATCCTCGATAAAAACTTTTCACTGCTTCTAACAACTTTCCTCCCACACCATATATATATATATATATATATATATATATATATATATATATATATATATATATATATATATATATATATATATATATATATATATATATATATATATATATATATATATATATATATATATATATATATATACTATCAGTAAATTTTAGGGAGAATAAAAAGATGTTCTGGAAGGAGGTAAATAGGGTGCGTAAGACAAGGGAGCAAATGGGAACTTCAGTGAAGGGCGTAAATGGGGAGGTGATAAAAAGTAGTGGTGATGTGAGAAGGAGATGGAATGAGTATTTTGAAGGTTTGTTGAATGTGTCTGATGACAGAGTGGCAGATATAGGGTGTTTTGGTCGAGGTGGTGTGCAAAGTGAGAGGGTTAGGGAAAATGATTTGGTAAACAGAGAAGAGGTAGTAAAAGCTTTGCGGAAGATGAAAGCCGGCAAGGCAGCAGGTTTGGATGGTATTGCAGTGGAATTTATTAAAAAAGGGGGTGACTGTATTGTTGACTGGTTGGTAAGGTTATTTAATGTATGTATGACTCATGGTGAGGTCCCTGAGGATTGGCGGAATGCGTGCATAGTGCCATTGTACAAAGGCAAAGGGGATAAGAGTGAGTGGTCAAATTACAGAGGTATAAGTTTGTTGAGTATTCCTGGTAAATTATATGGGAGGGTATTGATTGAGAGGGTGAAGGCATGTACAGAGCATCAGATTGGGGAAGAGCAGTGCGGTTTCAGAAGTGGTAGAGGATGTGTGGATCAGGTGTTTGCTTTGAAGAATGTATGTGAGAAATACTTAGAAAAGCAAATGGATTTGTATGTAGCATTTATGGATCTGGAGAAGGCATATGATAGAGTTGATAGAGATGCTCTGTGGAAGGTATTAAGAATATATGGTGTGGGAGGCAAGTTGTTAGAAGCAGTGAAAAGTTTTTATCGAGGATGTAAGGCATGTGTACGTGTAGGAAGAGAGGAAAGTGATTGGTTCTCAGTGAATGTAGGTTTGCGGCAGGGGTGTGTGATGTCTCCATGGTTGTTTAATTTGTTTATGGATGGGGTTGTTAGGGAGGTAAATGCAAGAGTCCTGGAAAGAGGGGCAAGTATGAAGTCTGTTGGGGATGAGAGAGCTTGGGAAGTGAGTCAGTTGTTGTTCGCTGATGATACAGCGCTGGTGGCTGATTCATGTGAGAAACTGCAGAAGCTGGTGACTGAGTTTGGTAAAGTGTGTGGAAGAAGAAAGTTAAGAGTAAATGTGAATAAGAGCAAGGTTATTAGGTACAGTAGGGTTGAGGGTCAAGTCAATTGGGAGGTGAGTTTGAATGGAGAAAAACTGGAGGAAGTGAAGTGTTTTAGATATCTGGGAGTGGATCTGTCAGCGGATGGAACCATGGAAGCGGAAGTGGATCATAGGGTGGGGGAGGGGGCGAAAATTTTGGGAGCCTTGAAAAATGTGTGGAAGTCGAGAACATTATCTCGGAAAGCAAAAATGGGTATGTTTGAAGGAATAGTGGTTCCAATAATGTTGTATGGTTGCGAGGCGTGGGCTATGGATAGAGTTGTGCGCAGGAGGATGGATGTGCTGGAAATGAGATGTTTGAGGACAATGTGTGGTGTGAGGTGGTTTGATCGAGTAAGTAACGTAAGGGTAAGAGAGATGTGTGGAAATAAAAAGAGCGTGGTTGAGAGAGCAGAAGAGGGTGTTTTGAAATGGTTTGGGCACATGGAGAGAATGAGTGAGGAAAGATTGACCAAGAGGATATATGTGTCGGAGGTGGAGGGAACGAGGAGAAGAGGGAGACCAAATTGGAGGTGGAAAGATGGAGTGAAAAAGATTTTGTGTGATCGGGGCCTGAACATGCAGGAGGGTGAAAGGAGGGCAAGGAATAGAGTGAATTGGAGTGATGTGGTATACAGGGGTTGACGTGCTGTCAGTGGAGTGAATCAAGGCATGTGAAGCGTCTGGGGTAAACCATGGAAAGCTGTGTAGGTATGTATATTTGCGTGTGTGGACGTGTGTATGTACATGTGTATGGGGGGGGGGGTTGGGCCATTTCTTTCGTCTGTTTCCTTGCGCTACCTCGCAAACGCGGGAGACAGCGACAAAGTATAAAAAAAAGAAAAAAAAAAAATATATATATATATATATATATATATATATATATATATATATATATATATATATATATATAGGTTTGCGGCAGGGGTGTGTGATGTCTCCATGGTTGTTTAATTTGTTTATGAATGGGGTTGTTAGGGATGTGAATGCAAGAGTTTTGGAAAGAGGGGCAAGTTTGAAGTCTGTTGGGGATGAGAGAGCTTGGGAAGTGAGTCAGGTGTTGTTCGCTGATGATACAGCGCTGCTGGATGATTCATGTGAGAAACTGTAGAAGCTGGTGACTGAGTTTGGTAAAGTGTGTGAAAGAAGAAAGTTAGGAGTAAATGTGTATAAGATCAAGGTTATTAGGTACAGTAGGGTTGAGGATCAAGTCAATTGGGAGGTGAGTTTGAATGGAGAAAAACTGGAGGAAGTAAAGTGTTTTAGATATCTGGGAGTGGATCTGGCAGCGGATGGAACCATTGAAGCGGAAGTGGATCATAGGGTGGGGGAGGGGGCGAAAATTATGGGAGCCTTGAAGAATGTGTGGAAGTCGAGAACATTATCTCGGAAAGCAAAAATGGATATGTTTGAAGGAATAGTGGTTCCAACAATCTTGTATGGTTGCGAGGCGTGGACTATGGATAGAGTTTTGCGCAGGAGGATGGATGTGCTGGAAATGAGATGTTTGAGGACAATGTGTGGTGTGAGGTGGTTTGATCGAGAAAGTAAAATAAGGGTAAGAGAGATGTGTGGAAATAAAAAGAGCTTGGCTGAGAGAGCAGAAGAGGGTGTTTTGAAATGGTTTAGTCACATGGAGAGAATGAGTGAGGAAAGATTGACCAAGAGGATATATATGTCGTAGGTGGAAAGAACGAGCTGAAGAGGGAGACCAAATTGGAGGTGGAAAGATGGAATGAAAAAGATTTTGTGTGATCGGGACCTGAACATGCAGGACGGTGAAAGGAGGGCAAGGAATAGAGTAAATTGGAGCGATGTGGTATACCGGGGTTGACGCGCTGTCAGTGGATTGAATCGAGGCATGTGAAGCGTCTGGGGTAAACCATGGAAAGCTGTGTAGGTATGTATATTTGCGTGTGTGGACGTATGTATATACATGTGTATGGGGGTGGGTTGGGCCATTTCTTTCGTCTGTTTCCTTGCGCTACCTCGCAAACGCGGGAGACAGCGACAAAGCAAAAAGAAAAAAAAATATATGTATATATATATATATATATATATATATATATATATATATATATATATATATATATATATATATATATATACATATATATATATATATATATATATATATATATATATATATATATATATATATATATATATATATATATATATATATATATATATATATATATATATATATATATATATATATATATATATATATTTTTTTTTTTTTTTTTTTTTTTTTTTATACTTTGTCGCTGTCTCCCGCGTTTGCGAGGTAGCGCAAGGAAACAGACGAAAGAAATGGCCCAACCCCCCCCATACACATGTACATACACACGTCCACACACACAAATATACATACCTACACAGCTTTCCATGGTTTACCCCGGACGCTTCACATGCCTTGATTCAATCCACTGACAGCACGTCAACCCCTGTATACCAGATCGCTCCAATTTACTCTATTCCTTGCCCTCCTTTCACCCTCCTGCATGTTCAGGCCCCGATCACACAAAATCTTTTTCACTCCATCTTTCCACCTCCAATTTGGTCTCCCTCTTCTCCTCGTTCCCTCCACCTCCGACACATATATCCTCTTGGTCAATCTTTCCTCACTCATTCTCTCCATGTGCCCAAACCATTTCAAAACACCATCTTTTGCTCTCTCAACCACGCTCTTTTTATTTCCACACATCTCTCTTACCCTTACGTTACTTACTCGATCAAACCACCTCACACCACACATTGTCCTCAAACATCTCATTTCCAGCACATCCATCCTCCTGCGCACAACTCTATCCATAGCCCACGCCTCGCAACCATACAACATTGTTGGAACTACTATTCCTTCAAACATACCCATTTTTGCTTTCCGGGATAATGTTCTCGATTTCCACACATTTTTCAAGGCTCCCAAAATTTTCGCCCCCTCCCCCACCCTATGATCCACTTCCGCTTCCATGGTTCCATCCGCTGACAGATCCACTCACAGATATCTAAAACACTTCACTTCCTCCAGTTTTTCACCATTCAAACTCACCTCCCAATTGACTTGACCCTCAACCCTACTGTACCTAATAACCTTGCTCTTATTCACATTTACTCTTAACTTTCTTCTTCCACACACTTTACCAAACTCCGTCACCAGCTTCTGCAGTTTCTCACATGAATCCGCCACCAGCGCTGTATCATCAGCGAACAACAACTGACTCACTTCCCAAGCTCTCTCGTCCCCAACAGACTTCATACTTGCCCCTCTTTCCAAGACTCTTGCATTTACCTCCCTAACAACCCCATCCATAAACAAATTTGTTTATATATATATATATATATGTATATATATATATATATATATATATATATATATATATATATATATATATATATATATATATATATATATATATATATATATATATATATATATATATATGTATATATATATATATATATATATATATATATATATATATATATATATATATATATATATATATATATATATATATATATATATATATATTTATTTTTTATTATACTTTGTCGCTGTCTCCCGCGTTTGCGAGGTAGCGGAAGGAAACAGACGAAAGAAATGGCTCAACCGCCCCCCATACACATGTATATACATACGTCCACACACGCAAATATAAATACCTACACAGCTTTCCATGGTTTACCCCAGACGCTTCACATGCCTTGATTCAATACACTGACAGCACGTCAACCCCGGTATACCATATCGCTCCAATTCACTCTATTCCTTGCCCTCCTTTCACCCTCCTGCATGTTCAGGCCCCGATCACACAAAATTTTTTTCACTCCACCTTTCCACCTCCATTTTGGTCTCCCTCTTCTCCTCGTTCCCTCTACCTCCGACACATATATCCTCTTGGTCAATCTTTCGTCACTCATTTTCTCCATGTGCCCAAACCACTTCAAAACCCCCTTTTCTGCTCTCTCAACCAAGCTCTTTTTATTTCCACACATCTCTCTTACCCTTACGTTACTCACTCGATCAAACCACCTCACACCACACATTGTCCTCAAAGATCTCATTTCCAGCACATCCATCCTCCTGCGCACAACTCTGTCCATAGCCCACGCCTCGCTCTCCATACAACATTGTTGGAACCACTATTCCTTCAAACATACCCATTTTTGCTTTCCGAGATAATGTTCTCGACTTCCACACATTCTTCAAGGCCCCCAGAATTTTCGCCCCCTCCCCCACCCTATGATCCACTTCCGCTTCCATGGTTCCATCCGCTGTCAGATCCACTCCCAGATATCTAAAACACTTCACTTCCTCCAGTTTTTCTCCATTCAAACTCACCTCCCAATTGACTTGACCCTCAACCCTACTGTACCTAATAACCTTGCTCTTATTCACATTTACTCTTAACTTTCTTCCTCCACACACTTTACCAAACTCAGTCACCAGCTTCTGCAGTTTCTCACATGAATCAGCCACCAGCGCTGTATCATCAGCGAACAACAACTGACTCACTTCCCAAGCTCTCTCATCCCCAACAGACTTCATACTTGCCCCTCTTTCCAAAACTCTTGCATTTACCTCCCTAACAACCTCATCCATAAACAAATTAAACAACCATGGTGACATCACACACCCCTGCCGCAAACCTACATTCACTGAGAACCAATCACTTCCCTCTCTTCCTACACGTACACATGCCTTACATCCTCGATAAAAACTTTTCACTGCTTCTAACAACTTTCCTCCCACACCATATGTTCTTAATACATTCCACAGAGCATCTCTATCAACTCCATCATATGCCTTCTCCAGATCCATAAATGCTACATACAAATCCATTTGCTTTTCTAAGTATTTCTCACATACATTCTTCAAAGGAAACACCTGATCCACACATCCTCTACCACTTCTGAAACCACACTGCTCTTCCCCAATCTTATGCTCTGTACATGCCTTCACCCTCTCAATCAATACACTCCCATATAATTTACCAGGAATACTCAACAAACTTATACCTCTGTAATTTGAGCACTCACTCTTATCCCCTTTGCCTTTGTACAATGGCACTATGCACGCATTCCGCCAATCCTCAGGCACCTCACCATGAGTCATACATATATTAAATAACCTTACCAACCAGTCAACAATACAGTCACCCCCTTTTTTAATAAATTCCACTGCAATACCATCCAAACCTGCTGCCTTGCCGGCTTTCATCTTCCGCAAAGCTTTCACTACCTCTTTTCTGTTTACCAAATCATTTTCCCTAACCCTCTCACTTTGCACACCACCTCGACCAAAACACCCTATATCTGCCACTCTATCATCTAACACTTTCAACAAACCTTCAAAATACTCACTCCATCTCCTTCTCACATCACCACTACTTATTATCACCTCCCCATTTGCGCCATTCACTGAAGTTCCCATTTGCTCCCTTGTCTTACGCACTTTATTTACCTCCTTCCAGAACATCTTTTTATTCTTCCTAAAATTTAATGATACTCTCTCACCCCAACTCTCATTTGCCCTTTTTTTCACCTCTTGCACCTTTCTATTGACCTCCTGTCTCTTTCTTTTATACATCTCCCCCATCACTATAACCCGGTCTCGTGCATCAAAACCACTAACACACTCATTCAGCTGCTCCCAAAACACTTGCCTCTCATGATCTTTCTTCTCATGCCCAGGTGCATATGCACCAATAATCACCCACCTCTCTCCATCAACTTTCAGTTTTACCCATATTAATCGAGAATTTACTTTCTTACATTCTATCACATACTCACACAACTCCTGTTTCAGGAGTATTGCTACTCCTTCCCTTGCTCTTGTCCTCTCATGTTTGTGAATCGGGAACCATTGCAACAAAAACCCCGCCAGGTGGTAGAGTTTCTCGCAGTGTATCGAGACAGACTTCCCCAAAACTTTTTTTTTTAAAGGTGAAGTAAATGTTTATAGTTGTGTTACTGGAGTGATAGTTTTCATACATGGTGTTTTGACAAGAAAATAGTGAAATTGGAGAAAAATTTAGCTTAGACATTGAAGCTTATTGATACAGTGGTTAAATTGACGAGAACTGCTATTGACTTTGTGTAAATAAATTATACATTTCCTTTTTCCATAGCCAGAGGTTGAACCATTATGTGACATTCATTTTTTTTTCATTCATTTCAAGCTAGAAGTTTCAGTTTTCTAAATTGTTTCTTACATTTTTCATATGTATATATATGTATGTGTGTGTGTGTGTATATGTGCGTATGTATGTGTATGTGTGTGTATGTGTATATGTATATATATATATGTATATTATCCCTGGGGATAGGGGTGAAAGAATACTTCCCACGTATTCCTCGCGTGTCGTAGAAAGCGACTAGAGGGGACGGGAGCGGGGGGCCAGAAATCCTCCCTTCCTTGTATTAACTTTCTAAAATGGGAAACAGAAGGAGTCACGCGAGGAGTGCTCATCCTCCTCGACGGCTCAGAGTGGGGTGCCTAAATGTGTGTGGATGTAACCAAGATGTGAAAAAAGGAGAGCTAGGTAGTACGTTTGAGGAAAGGAACGTGGATGTTTTGGCTCTGAGTGAAACGAAGCTCAAGGGTAAAGGGGAAGAGTGGTTTGGGAATGTCTGGGGAGTAAAGTCAGGGGTTAGTGAGAGGACAATATATATATATATATATATATATATATATATATATATATATATATATATATATATATATATATATATATATATATATATATATATATATATATATATATATATATATATATATATATATATATATATATATATATATATATATATATATATATATATATATATATATATATATATATATATATATATATATATATATATATATATATATATATATATATATATATATATATATATATATATATATATATATATATATATATATATATATATATATATATATATATATATATATATATATATATATATATATATATATATATATATATATATATATATATATATATATATATATATATATATATATATATATATATATATATATATATATATATATATATATATATATATATATATATATATATATATATATATATATATATATATATATATATATATATATATATATATATATATATATATATATATATATATATATCCATTTGCTTTTCTAAGTATTTCTCACATACATTCTTCAAAGCAAACACCTGATCCACACATCCTCTACCACTTCTGAAACCACACTGCTCTTCCCCAATCTGATGCTCTGTACATGCCTTCACCCTCTCAATCAATACCCTCCCATATAATTTACCAGGAATACTCAACAAACTTATACCTCTGTAATTTGAGCACTCACTCTTATCCCCTTTGCCTTTGTACAATGGCACTATGCACGCATTCCGCCAATCCTCAGGCACCTCACCATGAGTCATATATACATTAAATAACCGTACCAACCAGTCAACAATACAGTCACCCCCTTTTTTAATAAATTCAACTGCAATACCATCCAAACCTGCTGCCTTGCCGGCTTTCATCTTCCGCAAAGCTTTCACTACCTCTTCTCTGTTTACCAAATCATTTTCCCTAACCCTCTCACTTTGCACACCACCTCGACCAAAACACCGTATATCTGCCACTCTATCATCAAATGGATTTGTATGTAGCATTTATGGATCTGGAGAAGGCATATGATAGAGTTGATACAGATGCTCTGTGGAAGGTATTAAGAATATATGGTGTGGGAGGAAAGTTGTTAGAAGCAGTGAAAAGTTTTTATCGAGGATGTAAGGCATGTGTGAGTGTAGGAAGAGAGAAAAGTGGTTGGTTCTCAGTGAATGTAGGTTTGCGGCAGGGGTGTGTGATGTCTCCATGGTTGTTTAATTTGTTTATGGATGGGGTTGTTAGGGAGGTAAATGCAAGAGTTTTGGAAAGAGGGGCAAGTATGAAGTCTGTTGGGGATGAGAGAGCTTGGGAAGTGAGTCAGTTGTTGTTCGCTGATGATACAGCGCTGGTGGCGGATTCATGTGAGAAACTGCAGAAGCTGGTGACTGAGTTTGGAAAAGTGTGTGGAAGAAGAAAGTTAAGAGTAAATGTGAATAAGAGCAAGGTTATTAGGTACAGTAGGGTTGAGGGTCAAGTCAATTGGGAGGTGAGTTTGAATGGAGAAAAACTGGAGGAAGTGAAGTGTTTTAGATATTTGGGAGTGGATCTGGCAGCGGATGGAACCATGGAAGCGGAAGTGGATCATAGGGTGGGGGAGGGGGCCAAAACCCTGGGGGCCTTGAAGAATGTGTGGAAGTCGAGAACATTATCTCGGAAAGCAAAAATGGGTATGTTTGAAGGAATAGTGGTTCCAACAATGTTGTATGGTTGCGAGGCGTGGGCTATGGATAGAGTTGTGCGCAGGAGGATGGATGTGCTGGAAATGAGATCTTTGAGGACAATGTGTGGTGTGAGGTGGTTTGATCGAGTGAGTAACGTAAGGGTAAGAGAGATGTGTGGAAATAAAAAGAGCGTGGTTGAGAGAGCAGAAGAGTGTGTTTTGAAGTGGTTTGGGCACATGGAGAGAATGAGTGAGGAAAGATTGACCAAGACGATATATGTGTCGGAGGTGGAGGGAACAAGGAGAAGAGGGAGACCAAATTGGAGGTGGAAAGATGGAGTGAAAAAGATTTTGTGTGATCGGGGCCTGAACATGCAGGAGGGTGAAAGGAGGGCAAGGAATAGAGTGAATTGGAGCGATGTGGTATACCTGGGTTGACGTGCTGTCAGTGGATTGAAGCAGGGCATGTGAAGCGTCTGGGGTAAACCATGGAAAACTGCGTAGGTATGTACATTTGCGTGTGTGGACGTATGTATATACATGTGTATGGGGGGGTGGGGTTGGGCCATTTCTCTCGTCTGTTTCCTTGCGCTACCTCGCAAACGCGGGAGACAGCGACAAAGTATAAAAAAAAAAAAAAAAAAAAAAAAAAAAAAAAAAAATATATTAAACAACCATGGAGACATCACACACCCCTGCCGCAAACCTACATTCACTGAGAACCAACCACTTTTCTCTCTTCCTACACTCACACATGCCTTACATCCTCGATAAAAACTTTTCACTGCTTCTAACAACTTGCCTCGCACACCATATATTCTTAATACCTTCCACAGAGCATCTCTATCAACCTTTGGAAAGAGGGGCAAGTATGAAGTCTGTTGGGGATAAGAGAGCTTGGGAAGTGAGTCAGTTGTTGTTCGCTGATGATACAGCGCTGGTGGCTGATTCATGTGAGAAACGGCAGAAGCTGGTGACTGAGTTTGGCAAAATGTGTGAAAGAAGAAAGTTAAGAGTAAATGTGAATAAGAGCAAGGTTATTAGGTACAGTAGGGTTGAGGGTCAAGTCAATTGGGAGGTGAGTTTGAATGGAGAAAAACTGGAGGAAGTGAAGTGTTTTAGATATATGGGAGTGGATCTGGCAGCGGATGGAACCATGGACGCGGAAGTGGATCATAGGGTGGGGGAGGGGGCGAAAATTCTGGGAGCCTTGAAGAATGTGTGGAAGTCGAGAACATTATCTCGGAAAGCAAAAATGGGTATGTTTGAAGGAATAGTGGTTCCAACAATGTTGTATGGTTGTGAGGCGTGGGCTATGGATAGAGTTGTGCGCAGGAGGATGGATGTGCTAGAAATGAGATGTTTGAGGACAATGTGTGGTGTGAGGTGGTTTGATCGAGTAAGTAACGTAAGGGTAAGAGAGATGTGTGGAAATAAAAAGAGCGTGGTTGAGAGAGCAGAAGAGTGTGTTTTGAAACGGTTCGGGCACATGGAGAGAATGAGTGAGAAAAGATTGACCAAGAGATTATGTGTGTCGGAGGTGGAGGGAACGAGGAGAAGAGGGAGACCAAATTGGGGTTGGAAAGATGGAGTGAAAAAGATTTTGTGTGATCGGGGCCTGAACATGCAGGAGGGTGAAAGGAGGGCAAGGAATAGAGTGAATTGGAGCGATGTGGTATACCGGGGCTGACGTGCTGTCAGTGGATTGAATCAAGGCATGTGAAGCGTTTGGGGTAAACCATGGAAAGTTGTGTAGGTATGTATATTTCCGTGTGTGGACGTACGTATATACATGTGTATGGGGGTGGGTTGGGCCATATCTTTCGTCTATTTCCTTCCGCTACCTCGCAAACACGGGACACAGCAACAAAGCAAAAAAAAAAAAAAAAAAAAATATATATATATATATATATATATATATATATATATATATATATATATATATATATATATATATATATATATATATATTAATTCATATATATATATATATATATATATATTAATATATATATATATATTAATATATATATATATATATATTAATATATATATATATTAATATACATATATATATATATATTAATATATATATATATATATATATATTAATTCATATATATATACATATATATATATATATATATATATATATATATATATATATATATATATATATATATATATATATATATATATATATATATATATATATATATATATATATATATATATATATATGGTATTGCATTGGAATTTATTTAAAAAGTGGGTGACTGTATTGTTGACTGGTTGGTAAGGTTATTTAATGTATGTATGACTCATGGTAAGGTGCCTGAGGATTGTAGGAATGCGTGCATAGTGCCATTGTATAAAGGCAAAGGGGATAAGAGTGAGTGCTCAAATTACTGAGGTATAAGTTTGTTGAATATTGCTGGTAAATTATATGGGAGGGTATTGATTGTGAGGGTGAAGGCATGTACAGAGCATCATATTGTGGAAGAGTAGTGTGGTTTCAGAAGTGGTAGAGGATGTGTGGATCAGGTGTTTGCTTTGAAGAATGTATGTGAGAAATACTTAGAAAAGCAAATGGAATTGTATGTAGCATTTATGGATCTGGAGAAGGCATATGAATGTATTAAGAATTTATGGTGTAGGAGGCAAGTTGTTAGAAGCAGTGAAAAGTTTTTGTCGAGGATGTAAGGCATGTGTACGTGTAGGAAGAGAGGAAAGTGATTGGTTTTCAGTGATTGTAGGTTTGCGGCAGTGGTATGTGATGTCTCCATGGTTGTTTAATTTGTTTATGGATGGGGTTGTTAGGGAGGTGAATGCAAGAGTTTTCGAAAGAGTGGCAAGTATGAAGTCTGTTGGTGATGAGGGAGCTTGAGAAGTGAGTCAGTTGTTGTTCGCTGATGATACAGCGCTGGTGGCTGATTCATGTGAGAAACTGCAGAAGCTGATGACTAAATTTGGTAAAGTGTGTGAAAGAAGAAAGTTAAGAGTAAATGTGAATAATAGCAAGGTTATTAGGTACAGTAGGGTTGAGGGTCAAGTCAATTGGGAGGTAAGTTTGAATTGAGAAAAACTGGACGAAGTAAGGTGTTTTCGATATCTGGGAGTGGATCTGGCAGCGGATGGAACCATGGAAGCGGAAGTGAATCATAGGGTGAGGGAGGGGGCGAAAATCCTGGGAGCCTTGAAGAATGTGTGGAAGTCGAGAACATTATCTCGGAAAGCAAAAATGGGTATGTTTGAAGTAAGAGTGGTTCCAACAATGTTGTATGGTTGCGAGGCGTGGACTATGGATGGAGTTGTGCGCAGGAGGGTGGATGTCCTGGAAAGGAGATGTTTAAGTACAAAATGTGGTGTGATCTGGTTTTGATCGAGTAAGTGATGTAAGGGTGAGAGAGATGTGTGGAAATAAAAAGAGCGTGGTTGAGAGAGCAGAAGAGGGTGTTTTGAAATGGTTTGGGCACATGGAGAGAATGAGTGATGAAAGATTGACCAAGAGGATATATGTGTCGGAGGTGGAGGGAACGAGGACAAGTGGGAGACCAAATTGGAGGTGGAAAGATGGAGTGAAAAAGATTTTGAGTGATCGCGGCCTGAACATGCAGGAGGGTGAAAGGTGGGCAAGGAATAGAGTGAATTGGATCGATGTGGTATACCGGAGTTGACGTGCTGTCAGTGGATTGAATCAGGGCAAGTGAAGCGTCTGGGGTAAACCATGGAAAGTTATGTGGTTCCTGGATGTGGAAAGGGAGTTGTGGTTTCGGGCATTATTGCATGACAGCTAGAGACTGAGTGTCAACGAATGTTGCCTTTGTTGTCTTTTCCTAGCGCTACCTCGCACACATGAGGGTGGAAGGGGATGGTATTCCATGTGTGGCGAGGTGGCGATGTGAATCAATAAAGGTAGACAGTGTAAACTGTGTGCATGGGTATATGTGTATGTGTCTGTGTGTGTATATATATGTGTACATTGAGATGTATAGGTGTGTATATTTGCGTGTGTGGACATGTATGTATATACATGTGTATGGGGGTGGGTTGGGCCATTTCTTTCGTCTGTTTCCTTGCGCTATCGTGCAAGTGCGGGAGACAGCGACAAAGAAAATAGATAAATAAATAATAAATATATATATACAGAATGGAAAAAGGTGAGAACAATGGAAGTAAGGGGAGTGGGGGAGGAATGGGATGTATCTAGGGAATCAGTGATGGATTGCGCAAAAGATGCTTCTGTCGTGAGAAGAGTGGGAGGTGGGTTGATTAGAAAGGGTAGTGAGTGGTGGGATGAAGAAGTAAGAGTATTAGTGAAAGAGAAGAGAGAGGCATTCGGACAATTTTTGCAGGGAAAAAATGAAATTGTGTGGGAGACGTATAAAAGAAAGAGACAGGAGGTCAAGAGAAAGGTGCAAGAGGTGAAAAAAAGGGCAAATGAGAGTTGGGGTGAGAGAGTATCATTAAATTTTAGGGAGAATAAAAAGATGTTCTGGAAGGAGGTAGATAAAGTGCGTAAGACAAGGGAGCAAATGGGAACTTCAGTGAAGGGCGCAAATGGGGAGGTTATAACAAGTAGTGGTGATGTGAGAAGGAGATGGAGTGAGTATTTTGAAGGTTTGTTGAATGTGTTTGATGATATAGTGGCAGATATAGGGTGTTTTGGTCGAGTTGGTGTGCAAAGTGCGAGGGTTAGGGAAAATGATTTGGTAAACAGAGAAGAGGTAGTAAAAGCTTTGCGGAAGATGAAAGCCGGCAAGGCAGCAGGTTTGGATGGTATTGCAGTGGAATTTATTAAAAAAGGGGGTGACTGTATTGTTGACTGGTTGGTAAGGTTATTTAATGTATGTATGACTCATGGTGAGGTGCCTGAGGATTGGCGGAATGCGTGCATAGTGCCATTGTACAAAGGCAAGGATAAGAGTGAGTGCTCAAATTACAGAGGTATAAGTTTGTTGAGTATTCCTGGCAAATTATATGGGAGGGTATTGATTGAGAGGGTGAAGGCATGTACAGAGCATCAGATTGGGGAAGAGCAGTGTGGTTTCAGAAGTGGTAGAGGATGTGTGGATCAGTTGTTTGCTTTGAAGAATGTATGTGAGAAATACTTAGAAAAGCAAATGGATTTGTATGTAGCATTTATGGATCTGGAGAAGGCATATGATAGAGTTGATAGAGATGCTCTGTGGAAGGTATTAAGAATATATGGTGTGGGAGGCAAGTTGTTAGAAGAAGTGAAAAGTTTTTATCGAGGATGTAAGGCATGTGTACGTGTAGGAAGAGAGGAAAGTGATTGGTTCTCAGTGAATGTAGGTTTGCGGCAGGGGTGTGTGATGTCTCCGTGGTTGTTTAATTTGTTTATGGATGGGGTTGTTAGGGAGGTGAATGCAAGAGTTTTGGAAAGAGGGGCAAATATGAAGTCTGTTGGGGATGAGAGAGCTTGGTAAGTGAGTCATTTGTTGTTCGCTGATGATACAGCGCTGGTGGCTGATTCATGTGAGAAACTGCAGAAGCTGGTGACTGAGTTTGGTAAAGTGTGTGGAAGAAGAAAGTTAGGAGTAAATGTGAATAAGAGCAAGGTTATTAGGTACAGTAGGGTTGAGGGTCAAGTCAATTGGGAGGTGAGTTTGAATGGAGAAAAACTGGAGGAAGTGAAGTGTTTTAGATATCTGGGAGTGGATCTGGCAGCGGATGGAAGCATGGAAGCGGAAGTGGATCATAGGGTGGGGGAGGGGGCGAAAATTCTGGGAGCCTTGAAGAATGTGTGGAAGTCGAGAACATTACCTAGGAGAGCAAAAATGGGTATGTTTGAAGGAATAATGGTTCCAACAATGTTTTATGGTTGCGAGGCGTGGACTATGGATAGAGTTGTGCGCATGAGGATGGATGTGCTGGAAATGAGATGTTTGAGGACAGTGTGAGGTGGTTTGATCGAGTAAGTAACGTAAGGGTAAGAGAGATGTTTTCAAATAAAAAGAGCGTGGTTGAGAGAGCAGAAGAGGGTGTTTTGAAATGGTTTGGTCACATTGAGAGAATGCGTGAGGAAAGATTGACCAAGAGGATATATGTGTCGGAGGTGGAGGGAACGAGGAGAAGAGGGAGACCAAATTGGAGGTGGAAAGATGAAGTGAAAAAGATTTTGTGTGATCGGGGCCTGAACATGCAGGAGGGTGAAAGGAGGGCAAGGAATAGAGTGAATTGGAGCGATGTGGTATACCGGGGTTGACGTGCTGTCAGTGGGTTGAATCAAGGCATGTGAAGCGTCTGGGGTAAACCATGGAAAGCTGTGTAGGTATGTATATTTGCGTGTGTGGACGTATGTATATACATGTGTATGGGGGTGGGTTGGGCCATTTCTTTCGTCTGTTTCCTTGCGCTACCTCGCAAACGCGGGAGACAGCGACAAAGGAAAAAAAAAATATATATATATATATATATATATATATATATATATATATATATATATATATATATATATATATATATATATATATATATATATATATATATATATATATATATATTATATATATATATATATATATATATATATATATATATATATATATATATATATATATATATATATATATATATATATATATATATATATATTCTTTCATACTATTCGCCATTTCCCGCATTAGTGAGGTAGCGTTGAGAACAGAGGACTGGGCCCTTGAGGGAATATCCTCACCTGGGCCCCTTCTCTGTTCCCTCTTTTGGAAAATTAAAAAAAAAAGTGAGAGGGGAGGATTTCCAGCCCCCCGCTCCCTCCCCTTTTAGTCGCCTTCTACGACACGCAGGGAATACGTGGGAAGTATTCTTTCTCCCCTATATGGTAATAAAAAGTGTGTTGAGAAAGCAGAAGAGAGTGTTCTGAAATGATTTGGCCATATGGAGAGAATGAGTGAAGAAAGGTTCACAAAGAGGATATGAGCATCAGAAGTGAAGGGATCAAGGAGAAGCAGGAGACCAAAATTGAGGTGAAAGGATGAAGTGAAAAAGATTCTGAGCGATCAGGGCCTGAACAAGCAGGAGGGTGAAAGGTGTGCATGGAAAAGAGTAATTGGAACAATGTAGTACACTGGGATCGATTTGCTTTCAATGGACTAAACCAGGGCATGTGAACTGTCTGGGCTAAACCATGGAAAGGTTTGTGGGGCCTGGGAGTGGGTTGGAAGCTGTGATTTTGGTGCATTACACATGACAGCTAGAGAATGAATGTGAGTGGATGTGGCCTCTCTTCATCTGTTTCCTAGCTCTACCTTGCCGACACAGGGAGGTGATCGGGTGTGGGGGAGAATAAGGTGCATGTGTTACCTTCTTTCTTATCCTTTATGCAATTATGATGCTTTCTATCAGGCGGGGTGGCATCAAAAATGGATGAAGGCAGTAAGTATTAATATGTACATGTGTTTGTAGGTCTTTCTTCTTCATACTACTCGCCATTTCCCACGTTAGTGAGGCAGCGTTAAGAACAGAGGACTGGGCCTTTGAGGTAATATCCTCATCTGGCCCCCTTTTCTGTTCCTTCTTTGGGGAAAAAAAAAAAAGGGGAGGATTTCCAGCCCCCCACTCCCTTCCCTTTAAGTCGCCTTCTACGACACGCAGGGAATACATGGGAAGTATTCTTTCTCCCCTATCCCCAGGGATGTTTGTAGGTATAAGTATATATACATATATATGTATGTGTGTGTATGCAAGTGTTTCCTGGCACTACCTCTCTAATGCAGGAAACAGCGATCAAGTATGAGAAAATAATGATAATACTCAAATCCTACAAAAATCACTGAAACACATCCTTAATCTATGCCACAGCCTTCTTCATATATATATGTATATATATATATATATATATATATATATATATATATATATATATATATATATATATATATATATATATATATATATATATATATATATATATATATATATATATATATATATATATATATGAGAGAATATTGTGGTAAAGAGGTTGGTGAGAGTAAGTGACCATGGGAAAGAGACTTGTGTCCGGAAGTACCATAAGAGACTCAGTACAGAATGGAAAAAGTTGAGAACAAAGGACGTAAAGGGAGTGGGCGAGGAATGGGATGTATTTAGGGAATCAGTGATGCCTTGTGCAGAAAATGCTTGTGGCACGAGAAGCCTCGGATGTGGGCAGCTTAGAAAGGGTAGTGAGTGGTGGGATGAAGAATCGGATCAATAGTGAAAGAGAAGAGAGGCATATCGACGATGTTTTCTTGGATATAATACAAATGACTGAGACGTATGAAAAAAAGAGGCAGGAGGTCAAGAGAAAGGTGCAAGAGCTGCAAAAGAGGGCAAATAAGAGTTGGAGTGAGGAAGTATCATTAAACTTTAGCGAGAATTAAAAGATTTTTTGGAGGGAAGTAAATAAAGTGCGTAAGACAAGGGAACAAATGGGAACATCAGTGAAGGGGCAAACGGAGAAGTGATAAGAAGTAGTTGTGATATAAGAAAGGAGATGCAGTCAATATTTTGAAGGTTTCTTGAATGTGTTTGATGATAGAGTGGCAGATATACGGTGTTTTGGTCGAGGTTGTGTGCAAAGTGAGAGCGTTAGGGAGAATAATTTGGTAAGCAGAGAAGAGGTAGTAAAAGCTTTGCAGAAGATGAAAGCCGGCAAGGCAACGGATTTGGATGTTAGTAAAGTGGATTTTTTTTTTTTAAAAAAGGGGGTCACTGTATTGTTGACTGGTTGTTAAGATGACTTAATGTAAGTATGACTCATGGTGAATTGTCTGAGGATTGGTGGAATGCTTGCATAGTGCCATTGTACAAAAGCAAAAGGGATAAAAGTGCGTGCTCAAATTACAGACATATAAGTTTGTTTAGTATTCCCGGGAAATCATATGCGAAGGTATTAATTGAGAGGATGAAGGCATGTACAGTGCATAAAAGTGAGGGAGAGCAGTTTGGTTTAAGAAGTGGTAGAGGATGAGTAGATCAGGTGTTTGCTATGAAGAATGTATGTTAGAAATAATTAGAAAAGCAAATGGATTTGCATGTAGCATTATTGATCTGGAGAAGGCATATGATAGAGTTGATAGAGATGTTCTGTGGAAGGTAATAAGGATATATGGTATGGGAGGCAAGTTGTTACAAGCGGTGAAAAGTTTTTATCGAGGAGGTAAGGCATGTGTACGTGTAGGAAGAGAGGATAGTGAGTGGTTCTCAGTAAACGTTGGTTTGCGGTAGGGGTGCGTGATCACTGTGTCCATGGTTGTTTAATTTTTCTTATGGATGGGGTTGTTATGGAGACAAATGCAAAAGTGTTTGAAAGAGGGGTAAGTATGTAGTCTGTTTTCGATGAGAGAGCTTGGGAAATGAGTCAGTTGTTGTTCGCTGATCATACAGCGCTGGTGGCTGATTCGGGCAAAAATCTACAGAAGCTGGTGACTAAGCTTTGTAAAGTGTGTGAAAAAGGAAAGCTGAAAGTAAATGTGAATAAGAGCAAGGTTATTAGGTACGGTAGGGTTGAAGGACAAGTCAACTAGAAAGTAAGTTTGAATGGAGAAAAACTGGAGGAAGTGAATTGTTTTAGATATCTGGGAGTTGATTTGGCAGTGAATGGAACCATGGAAGCGAAAGTGAATCATAGCGTGGGGAAGGGGGCGAAAATTCTCTGAACGTTGAAGAATGTGTGGAAGTCGAGAACATTGTCTTCGATAGCAAAAAAAGGCATGTTTGAAGGAATTGTAGTTCCAACAATCATAAATGGTTGCGAGGCGTGGGCTATAGATAGAGTTATGCGGAGGAGGGTGGTTGTGCTGGAAATACGATGTTTGAGGGCAATATGTGGTGTGAGGTGCTTTAAGCAAGTAAGTAATGAAATTGTAAGAGATATTTCTGGTGTGTCACATTGAGAGAATGAGTGCGGAAAGATTTACGAAGAGGATATATGTCTCAGAGGTGGAGGGAAAGAGGCGATGTGGGAGATCAAATTGGAGGTGGAAAGTGGGAGTGAAAGAGAATTTGAGTAATCGGGGCCTGAACATGCAAGAGGGTGAAAGGCTTGCAAGGAAAAGAGTGAATTGGAATTGTGAATTGGTGGTATACCGGGGTCGACCTGCTGTCAATGGATTGAACCAGGGCATGTGAAGTGTTAGAACCACTATTCCTTCTAACACACCTATTTATGCTTTCTGAGATAATGCTCTCGATTTCCACACATTCTTCAATGTTCCCAGAACTTTCGCCCTTTCCCCCACCCTATGATTCACTTCCACTTCCATGGTTCCATCCGCCGCCAAATCCACACACAGATATCTAAAACACTTCACTTCCTCCAGTTTTTCTCCATTCAAACTTACCTCCCAATTCACTTGTCCCTCAACCTACTGTACCTAATAACCTTGCTCTTATTCACATTTACTCTCAGCTTTCTTCTTTCACACACTTTACCAAACTCAGTCCCCAGCTTCTGCAGTTTCTCACATGAATCAAACACCAGCGATGTATCATCAGCGAACAACAACTGACTCACTTCCCAAACTCTCTCATCCACAACAGACTGCATATTTGCTCCTCTTTCCAAAACTCTTGCATTCACCTCCCTGACAACCCAATCCATAAACAAATCAAACAACCATGGAAACATCACACACCCCAGCCGCAAATCTACATTCACTGAGAACCAATCACTTTCCTCTATTCTACACGTACACATGCCTTACATCCTCAATAAAAACTCTTCACTCCTTCTAACAACTTGCCTCCCACACCATAAATTCTTAATACCTTCCACAGAGCATCTCTGTCAACTTTATCATATGCTTTCTCCAGATTCATAAATGCTACATACAACTCCGTTTGCTTTTCTAAGTATTTCTCATATACATTTGTCAAAGCAAACACCTGATCCACACATCCTCTACCACTTTTGAAAGCAAACTGCTCTTCACCAATCTGATGCTCTTTACATGCCTTCACCCTCTCAATCAATACCCTCCCATATAATTTCCCAGAAATACTCAAAAAACTTATATCTCTGTAATTTGAGCACTCACTTTTATCCCCTTTACCTCTGTACAATGGCACCATAGGAGCATTCCGCCAATCCTCAGGCACCTCACAATAAGTCATACATACATTACATAACCTTACCAACCAGTAAACAGTACAGTCACCCAGTTTTTTAATAAATTTTATTGCAATACCATCCAAACCCACTGCCTTGTCGGCTTTCATCTTCCTCAAAGCTTTTACTACCTTTTCTAGGTTTACCAAATCCTTCTCCCTAACCCTCTCACATTGCACACCACCTCAACCAAAACACTCTATATCTAGCACTCTATCATCAACTCATTCAGCAAACCTTCAAAATACTCACTCCATCTCCTTCTCACATCACCGCAACTTGTTATCACCTCCCCATTCGCCCCCTTCACTGAAGTTCCAATTGATTCCCTTGTCTTATCCATTTTATCTACCTTCTTCCGAAACATCTTTTTATTCTCCCTAAAATCTAATGATACTCTTGACCCATCTCTCATTTGCCCTCTTTTTCACCTCTTGCACCTTTCACTTGACCTCCTGCCTCTTTCTTTCATACATCTCCCAGTCCTTTGCATTATTTCCCTGCAAAGATCGTACAAATGTCTCTCTTTTCTCTTTCACCAACAATCTTACTTCTTCAATCCATCACTCACTACCCTTTCTAATCTGCCCACCTACCAATCTTCTCATGCCTCAAGCATCTTTTGCGCAAGCCATCACTGCTTCCCTAGATACATCCCATTACTTCCCCATTCCCCTTTGTTCTCACCTCTTTCCATTCTATACTCATTCTCACCTGGTACTTCATCACACAAGTCTATTTCCCTACCTCAATTACTCTTACCACTCTCTTCACCCAACATTCTCACCTCTTTTCTAAAAACCTCTACAAATATTTTGCCTCCATAAGATGATGATCAGACATTCCTCCAGTTGCACCTATCAGGACATTAATATCCAAGAGCAAATATCAATTAACACGTAATCCAATAACGCTCCCTGGCCGTCTCATCTACTTACATACGTATAGTTATGTATATCTCTCTTTTTAAACCTGGATTTCCCAATCACCAGTCTATTTTCAGCACACAAATCTACAAACTCTTCACCATTAGCATTTACTTCACTGAAGGCCTCATGTACACCAACTATACCCTCATCTGCCACATTACTCACCTTTGCATTCAAATCACCCACCACAGTAACCCAGTCTCGTGCAGCAAAACTAGTAACACACTCACTCAGCTGCTACCAAAACAATTGCCCCTCATGATCTTTCTTCTCATGCCCAGGTGCATATAAACCAATAATAACCCATCTCTCTCGATACACTTTCAGTTCCACCCATATCAATCTAGAGTTTACTTTCTTACACTCTATCACATACTTCCACCACTTTTGTTTCAGGAAGAGTGCTACTACTTCCCATGCTCTCGTCCTCTCACCAACCCCTGACTTTACTCCCATGACATTCACAAACCACTCTTCCCCTTTACCCTTAAGCTTCGCTTCGCTCAGAGCCAAAACATCCAGGTTCCTTTCCTCAAACCTAATATCTATCTCATTTTTTCTCATCTTGGTTACATCCACACACATTTAGATACCCCAGTCTGAGCCTTCGAGGAGGATGAGCACTCTCTGCGTGATTCCTTCTTCGGTTTCCCTTTTTAGAAAATTTACATACAAGGAGGGGAGGGTTTCCATCCCACCGCTCCCGTTCCTTTTAGTCGCATTCTACGACACGTTAGGAATACGTGGGAAGTATTCTTTCTCCCCTATCCGCAAGAATATATATATATATATATATATATATATATATATATATATATATATATATATATATATATATATATATATATATATATATATATATATATATATATATATATATATATATATATATATATATATATATATATATATATATATATATATATATATATATATATATATATATATATATATATATATATGGGGATAGGAGAGAAAGAATACTTCCCACGTATTCCCTGCGTGTCGTACAAGGCGACTAAAAGAGGGGGGGGAGCGGGTGGCGGTAAATCCTCCCCTCTCGTTTTTCTAAATTTTCCAAAAGAAGGAACAGAGAAGGGGCCCAGGTGAGGATATTCCCTCTAAGGCCCAGTCCTCTGTTCTTAACGCTACCTTGCTAATGCGGGAAATGGCGAATAGTATGAAAAAAAAGAAAAAAATATACAGGCGTGCGAAAGAGAGACTTTAGGATGTTAATGTGCTGAGAGGTGCAACTGGAGGGATGTCTGATCATTATCTTGTGGAGGCTAAGGTGAAAATTAGTATGGGTTTTCAGAAAAGAGGAGTGAATGTTGGGGTGAAGAAGGTGGTGAGAGTGAGTGAGCTTGGGAAGGAGACCTGTGTGGGGAAGTACCAGGAGAGACTGTG
>NC_092227.1:31759577-31876294 GCF_036320965.1 Panulirus ornatus | reverse complement strand
TGCTCTCTCAACCACGCTCTTTTTATTTCCACACATCTCTCATAACCTTACGTTACTCACTCGATCAAACCACCTCAAACCACATATTGTCCTCAAACATCTCATTTCCAGCACATCCATCCTCTTGCGCACAACTCTATCCTTAGCCCACGCCTCGCAACCATACAACATTGTTGGAACCACAATTCCTTCAAACATACCCATTTTTGCTTTCCGAGAGAATGTTTTCGACTTCCACACATTCTTCAAGGCCCCCAGAATTTTCGTCCCCCCCCCCACCCTTTGATCCACTTCCGCTTCCATGGTTCCATCCGCTGCCAGATCCACTCCCAGATATCCAAAACACTTCACTTCCTCCAGTTTTTCTCCATTCAAACTCACCTCCCAATTGGCTTGACTCTCAACCCTACTGTACCTAATAAGCTTGCTCTTATTCACATTTACTCTTAACTTTCTTCTTCCACACACTTTACCAAACTCAGTCACCAGCTTCTGCAGTTTTTCACATGAATCAGCCACCAGCGCTGTATCATCAGCGAACAACAACTGACTCACTTCCCAAGCTCTCTCATCCCCAACAGATTTCATACTTGCCCCTCTTTCCAAAACTCTTGCATTTACCTCCCTAACAACCCCATCCATAAACAAATTAAACAACCATGGAGACATCATACACCCCTGCCGCAAAACTACATTCACTGAGAACCAATCACTTTCCCCTCTTCCTACACGTACACATGCCTTACATCCTCGATAAAAACTTTTCACTGCTTCTAACAACTTTCCTCCCACACCATATATTCTTAATACCTTCCACAGAGCATCTCTATCAACTCTCTCATATGCCTTCTCCAGATCCATAAATGCTACATACAAATGCATTTGCTTTTCTAAGTATTTCTCACATACATTCTTCAAAGCAAACACCTGATCCACACATCCTCTACCACTTCTGAAACCACACTCCTCTTCCCCAATCTGATGCTCTGTACATGCCTTTACCCTCTCAATCAATACCCTCACATATAATTTACCAGGAATACTCAACAAACTTATACCTCTGTAATTTGACCACTCACTCTTATCCCCTTTGCCTTTGTACAATGGCACTATGCACGCATTCCACAAATCCTCAGGCACCTCACCATGAGTCATACATACATTGAATAACCTTACCAACCAGTCAACAATACAGTCACCCCCTTTTTTAATAAATTCCACTGCAATACCATCCAAACCTGCTGCCTTGCCGGCTTTCATCTTCCGCAAAGCTTTCACTACCTCTTCTCTGTTTACCAAATCATTTTCCCTAACCCTCTCACTTTGCACACCACCTCGACCAAAACACCCTATATCTGCCACTCTATCATCAAACACATTCAACAAACCTTCAAAATACTCACTCCATCTCCTTCTCACATCCCCACTACTTGTTTTCACCTCCCCATTTACGCCCTTCACTGAAGTTCCCATTTGCTCCCTTGTCTTACGCACTTTATTTACCTCCTTCGAGAACATCTTTTTATTCTCCCTAAAATTTAATGATACCCTCTCACCCCAACTCTCATTTGCACTTTTTTTCACCTCTTGCACCTTTCTCTTGACCTCCTGTCTCTTTCTTTTATACATCTCCCACTCAATTGCATTTTTTTCCCTGCAAAAATCGTCCAAATGCCTCTCTCTTCTCTTTCACTAATACTCTTACTTCTTCATCCCACCACTCACTACCCTTTCTAATCAACCCACCTCCCACTCTTCTCATGCCACAAGCATCTTTTGCGCAATCCATCACTGATTCCCTAAATACCTCCCATTCCTCCCCCACTCCCCTTACTTCCATTGTTCTCACCTTTTTCCATTCTGTACTCAGTCTCTCCTGGTACTTCCTCACACAGGTCTCCTTCCCAAGCTCACTTACTCTCACCACCCTCATCACCCCAACATTCACTCTTCTTTTCTGAAAACCCATACAAATCTTCACCTTAGCCTCCACAAGATAATGATCAGACATCCCTCCAGTTGCACCTCTCAGCACATTAACATCCAAAAGTCTCTCTTTCGCACGCCTTTCAATTAACACGTAATCCAATAACGCTTTCTGGCCATCTCTCCTACTTACATAAGTATACTTATGTATATCTCGCTTTTTAAACCAGGTATTCCCAATCATCAGTCCTTTTTCGGCACATAAATCTACAAGCTCTTCACGATTTCCATTTACAACACTGAACACCCCATACATACCGATTATTCCCTCATCTGCCACATTACTCACCTTTGCATTCAAATCACCCATCACTATAACCCGGTCTCGTGCATCAAAATCACTAACACACTCATTCAGCTGCTCCCAAAACACTTGCCTCTCATGATCTTTCTTCTCATGCCCAGGTGCATATCCACCAATAATCACCCAACTCTCTCCATCAACTTTCAGTTTTACCCATATTAATCGAGAATTTACTTTCTTACATTCTATCACATACTCCCACAACTCCTGTTTCAGGAGTATTGCTACTCCTTCCCTTGCTCTTGTCCTCTCACTAACCCCTGACTTTACTCCCCAGACATTCCCAAACCACTCTTCCCCTTTACCCTTGAGCTTCGTTTCACTCAGAGCCAAAACATCCAGGTTCCTTTCCTCAAACATACTACCTATCTCTCCTTTTTTCACATCTTGGTTACATCCACACACATTTAGGCACCCTACTCTGAGCCTTCGAGGAGGATATATATATATATATATATATATATATATATATATATATATATATATATATATATATATATATATATATATATATATATATATATATATATATATATATATATATATATATATATATATATATATATATATATATATATATATATATATATATATATATATATATATATATATATATATATATATATATATATATATATATATATATATATGAATATATCATACCTAGGGACAAGGGAGATAGAATAGTTCCCACACATTTCTCATGTGTAGTAGAAGGCGACTAAAGGGGAAGGGAAAGGGGGATAGAAGCCCTCTCCTCCTTGTAGTTTGACTTTCTGAAAGGTGAAACAGAAGAAGGAGTCACGCACAGAGTGCTAATCCTCCTCAAAGGCTCATATTGGGGTGTCTAAATGTATTTGGATGTAGCCAACACGAGAAAAAAGAAGAGATGGGTAGTATGTTTCAGGAAAGGAACCTGGATTTTTGGCTCTAAGTGAAACGAAGCTCAAGGGTAACGGGGAAGGGTGGTTTAGCAATATCTTGGGAGCAAAGTCAGGGGTGGGAGAGAGGATAAGAACAAGGGAAGGAGCAACACTACTCCTGAAACAGGAATGGTGGGATTATATGACAGTGTAAGAAAATAAACTCTAGATAGATATGTGTAAAACTGAAAGTAGATGGAGAGAGATGGGTGATTATTGGTGCATATGCACCTTTGCATGAGAAGAAAGATCATGAAAGGCAAGTGTTTTGAGAGCAGCTGAGTGAGTGTGTTAGTTGTTATGATGCACGAGACCGGGTTTTAGTGATGGACGATTTGAATGTAAAGCTGAGTAATGTGGCAGTTGAGGGAATAATTGGTGTACATGGTGTGTTCAGTGTTGTAAATGGAAATGGTGAAGAGCTGGTAGATTTATGCGCTGAAAAAGGATGTTAATTGAGAATACTTGGTTTAAAATGAGATATATGCATAAGTATACGTATATTTGTAAGAGAGATGGCCAGAGAGCGCTATTGGATTACTTGTTAATTGATAGGCGCGCGGAGGAAGAGACTTTTGACTGTTAATGTACTGAGAAGTGCAACTGAAGGGATGTCTGATCATTATCTTGTGGAGGCGAAGGTGAAGATTTGTAGAGGTTTACAAAAAAGAAGAAAATGTTGGGGTGAAGAGACTGGTGAGAGTAAGTGGGCTTGGGAAGGAGACTTGTGTGAAGAAGTACCAAGAGAGACTAAGTACAGAATGTAAAAAGTGAAAACAAAAGACGTAAGGGTAGTGGTGGGGGAATGGAATGTATCTAGGGAATCAGTGATAGCTTGCGCAAAAGATGCTTGTGGCATGAGAAGCGTGGGAGGTGTAGAAATTAGAGAAGATGGAAGGTGGTGGAATGAAGAAGTAAGATTATTAGTAAAGAGAAGAGATAGGCATTTGGACGATTTTTCCAGGGAAAAAATGCAAAAGACTAGGTGATGTACAAAAGAAAGAGGCAGGACGTTAAGAGAAAGGTGCAAAAGGTGAAAAAGAGGGCAAATGAGAGTCGGGGTGAAAGAGTATCATTAAATTTTAGGAGAATAAAAAAATGTTCTAGAAGGAGATAAATAAAGTGCGAAAGACAAGGGAACAAATGGGGACATCGGTGAAGGGGGCAAATGGGGACGTGATAACAAGTAGTGGTGATGTGAGAAGGAGATGGAGTGATTATTTTGAAGGTTCGTTGAATGTGTTTGATGATAGAGTGGCAGATATAGGGTGTTTTGGTCGAGGTGGTATACAAAGTGAGAGGGTTAGGGAGAATGATTGGTAAACAGAGAAGAGGTAGTAAAAGCTTTGCGAAAGATGAAAGCCGGCAAGGCAGCGGGTTTAGATGGTATTGCATTGGAATTTATTAAAAAAAAAGTGGTGACTGTATTGTTGATTGGTTGGTATGGTTATCTAATGTGTGTATGACTTATGGTGAGGTGCCTGAGGATTGGCGGATTGCTTGCATAGTGCCATTGTACAAAGGCATAGGGGGTAAAGGTGAGTGCTCAAATTACAGAGGTATAAGTTTGTTGTGTATTCCTGGGAATTTATATGGAAGTTTAATATTGATTGAGAGGGTGAAGCCATGTATAGAGCTTCAGACTGGGAGGAGCAGTGTGGTTTCAGAAGTGGTAAAGGGTGTGTGGATCAGGTGTTTGCTTTGAAGAATTTATGTCAGAAATACTCAGAAAAGTGAATGGATTTTAATGTAGCATTTATGGATCTTGAGAAGGCATATGATAGAGTTGATAGAGATGCTCTGTGGAAGGATTCAAGAATTTATGGTGTGTGAGGGAAGTTGTTAAAAGCAATTAAAAGTTTTTACTGAGGATGTAAAGCATGTTTATGAGCAGGTAGAGAGGAAAGTGATTGATTTTCAGTGAATGTCTGTTTGCGGAAGGGGTGCGTGATGTCTCCATGGTTATTTGATTTGTTTGTGAATTGGGTTGTTAGGTAGGTGAATGCAAGAGTTTTGGGAAGAGGGGCAAGTATGCGGTCTGTTGTGGATGAGAAAGCTTAGAAAGTGAGTCAGTTGTTGTTCCCTGATGATACAGCGCCGGTGGATAATTCGGGTGAGAAACTGTAGAAGCTGGTGACTAAGTTTGGTAGAGTGTATGAAAAAAGAAAGTTTAGAGTAAATGTGAATAAGAGCAAGGTTATTAGCAACAGTAGGGTTGAGGGACTATTCAATTGGGAGTTAAGTTTGAATGGAGGATAACTGGAGGAAGTGAAGTGTTTTAGATATCTGGGAGTGGATTTGGCAGCGGATGGAGTGAGGGAGTGGGCGAAAATTCTGGAGGCGTTGAAAGATGTGTAGAAAGCGAGAACGTTATATCTAAAAGCAAAATTGGGTGTATTTAAAGCAATAGTGGTCTCAACAATGTTATATGGTTGCGAGTCCTGAGCTATACATAGAGTTCCGCGGAGAAGAGTGGATGTGCTGGAAATAAGATGTTTGAGGTAAATATGTTGTTAGGTGATTCGATCGGGTAAAGAATGAAAGGGTAAGAGGGAGATGTGGTGACAAAAAGAGTGTGGTTCAAAGAGCAAAAGAGGTTGCTTTGAAATGGTATGGTCATATGGAGAGAATGAATTAGGAAAGATTGACAAGGAAGCTATATGTGTCAGAGGTGTAGAGAACAAGAAGTGGGACACCAAATTGGAGGTGGAAAGATGGAGCGAAATAGATTTTGAGTGATCGGGGCCTGAACATGCAGAAGGGTGAAAGGCGTGCAAGGAATAGAGTGAATTGGAACGATGTGGTATACCGGGGTCGACGTGCCGGTAATGGATTGAAACAGGGCATATGAAGCGTCTGGGGTAAACCATAGAAAGTTTTGTTGGGCCTGGATGTGAAGAGGGAGATGTCATTTCGGTGCATTATATATGACAGCTAAAGACTGAGTGTGAACGATTTTTGCTTTTGTTGTCTTTTCCTAGCGCTATCTCGCTCACACGCGGAGGTAGGGGGTTCTCATTTCAAGTGTGGCGAAGTGCCGACGGAAATGATTAAGGGCAGTACGTATGAATTATATATATATATATATATATATATATATATATATATATATATATATATATATATATATATATATATATATATATTATTTTTTTTTTTTTTGCTTTGTCGCTGTCTCCTGCGTTCGCGAGGTAACGCAAGGAAACAGACGAAAGTAATGGCCCAACCCACCCCCATACACATGTATATACATACACATCCACACACGCAAATATACATAACTATACATCTCAATGTACACATATATATACACACACACAGACATATAAATATATACACATGTACATAATTCATACTGTCTGCCTTTATTTATTCCCATCGACACCTCGCCACACATGGAATAACATCCCCCTCCCCCCTCATGTGCGCGAGGTAGCGCTAGGAAAAGACAACAAAGGCCCCATTCGTTCACAGTCAATCTCTAGCTTTCATGTAATAATGCCCGAAACCACAGCTCCCTTTCCACATCCAGGCACCACATAACTTTCCATGGTTTAACCCAGACGCTTCACATGCCCTAATTCAATCCATTTACAGCACGTCGACCCCGGTATACCACATCGATCCAATTAACTCCATTCCTTGCCCGCACTTCACCCTCCTGCATGTTCAGGCCCCGATCACTCAAAATCTTTTTCACTCCATCTTTCCACCTAACATTTGGTCACCCACTTCTCCTCGTTCCCTCCACCTCCGACACATATATCCTCTTGGTCAATCTTTCCTCAATCTTTCTCTCCATGTGACCAAACCATTTCAAAACATTCTCTTTTGCTCTCTCAACCACGCTTTTTTATTTCCACACATCTCTCTTACCTTTACATTACTTACTCGATCAAACTACCTCACACCACATATTGTCCTCAAACATCTCATTTCCAGCACATGCACCCTCCTGCGCACAACTCTATCCATAGCCCACGCCTCGAAACCATACAACATTGTTGGAACCACTATTCCTTCAAACATACCCATTTTTGATTTCCGAGATAATGTTCTCGACTCCCACACATTCTTCAAGGCCCCCAGAATTTTCGTCCCCTCCCCCACCCTTTGATCCACTTCCGCTTCCATGGTTCCATCCGCTGCCAGATCCACTCCCAGATATCCAAAACACTTCACTTCCTCCAGTTTTTCTCCATTCAAACTCACCTCCCAATTGGCTTGACTCTCAACCCTACTGTACCTAATAAGCTTGCTCTTATTCACATTTACTCTTAACTTTCTTCTTCCACACACTTTACCAAACTCAGTCACCAGCTTCTGCAGTTTTTCACATGAATCAGCCACCAGCGCTGTATCATCAGCGAACAACAACTGACTCACTTCCCAAGCTCTCTCATCCCCAACAGATTTCATACTTGCCCCTCTTTCCAAAACTCTTGCATTTACCTCCCTAACAACCCCATCCATAAACAAATTAAACAACCATGGAGACATCATACACCCCTGCCGCAAAACTACATTCACTGAGAACCAATCACTTTCCCCTCTTCCTACACGTACACATGCCTTACATCCTCGATAAAAACTTTTCACTGCTTCTAACAACTTTCCTCCCACACCATATATTCTTAATACCTTCCACAGAGCATCTCTATCAACTCTCTCATATGCCTTCTCCAGATCCATAAATGCTACATACAAATGCATTTGCTTTTCTAAGTATTTCTCACATACATTCTTCAAAGCAAACACCTGATCCACACATCCTCTACCACTTCTGAAACCACACTCCTCTTCCCCAATCTGATGCTCTGTACATGCCTTTACCCTCTCAATCAATACCCTCACATATAATTTACCAGGAATACTCAACAAACTTATACCTCTGTAATTTGACCACTCACTCTTATCCCCTTTGCCTTTGTACAATGGCACTATGCACGCATTCCACAAATCCTCAGGCACCTCACCATGAGTCATACATACATTGAATAACCTTACCAACCAGTCAACAATACAGTCACCCCCTTTTTTAATAAATTCCACTGCAATACCATCCAAACCTGCTGCCTTGCCGGCTTTCATCTTCCGCAAAGCTTTCACTACCTCTTCTCTGTTTACCAAATCATTTTCCCTAACCCTCTCACTTTGCACACCACCTCGACCAAAACACCCTATATCTGCCACTCTATCATCAAACACATTCAACAAACCTTCAAAATACTCACTCCATCTCCTTCTCACATCCCCACTACTTGTTTTCACCTCCCCATTTACGCCCTTCACTGAAGTTCCCATTTGCTCCCTTGTCTTACGCACTTTATTTACCTCCTTCGAGAACATCTTTTTATTCTCCCTAAAATTTAATGATACCCTCTCACCCCAACTCTCATTTGCACTTTTTTTCACCTCTTGCACCTTTCTCTTGACCTCCTGTCTCTTTCTTTTATACATCTCCCACTCAATTGCATTTTTTTCCCTGCAAAAATCGTCCAAATGCCTCTCTCTTCTCTTTCACTAATACTCTTACTTCTTCATCCCACCACTCACTACCCTTTCTAATCAACCCACCTCCCACTCTTCTCATGCCACAAGCATCTTTTGCGCAATCCATCACTGATTCCCTAAATACCTCCCATTCCTCCCCCACTCCCCTTACTTCCATTGTTCTCACCTTTTTCCATTCTGTACTCAGTCTCTCCTGGTACTTCCTCACACAGGTCTCCTTCCCAAGCTCACTTACTCTCACCACCCTCATCACCCCAACATTCACTCTTCTTTTCTGAAAACCCATACAAATCTTCACCTTAGCCTCCACAAGATAATGATCAGACATCCCTCCAGTTGCACCTCTCAGCACATTAACATCCAAAAGTCTCTCTTTCGCACGCCTTTCAATTAACACGTAATCCAATAACGCTTTCTGGCCATCTCTCCTACTTACATAAGTATACTTATGTATATCTCGCTTTTTAAACCAGGTATTCCCAATCATCAGTCCTTTTTCGGCACATAAATCTACAAGCTCTTCACGATTTCCATTTACAACACTGAACACCCCATACATACCGATTATTCCCTCATCTGCCACATTACTCACCTTTGCATTCAAATCACCCATCACTATAACCCGGTCTCGTGCATCAAAATCACTAACACACTCATTCAGCTGCTCCCAAAACACTTGCCTCTCATGATCTTTCTTCTCATGCCCAGGTGCATATCCACCAATAATCACCCAACTCTCTCCATCAACTTTCAGTTTTACCCATATTAATCGAGAATTTACTTTCTTACATTCTATCACATACTCCCACAACTCCTGTTTCAGGAGTATTGCTACTCCTTCCCTTGCTCTTGTCCTCTCACTAACCCCTGACTTTACTCCCCAGACATTCCCAAACCACTCTTCCCCTTTACCCTTGAGCTTCGTTTCACTCAGAGCCAAAACATCCAGGTTCCTTTCCTCAAACATACTACCTATCTCTCCTTTTTTCACATCTTGGTTACATCCACACACATTTAGGCACCCTACTCTGAGCCTTCGAGGAGGATATATATATATATATATATATATATATATATATATATATATATATATATATATATATATATATATATATATATATATATATATATATATATATATATATATATATATATATATATGTATATATATATATATATATATATATATATATATATATATATATATATATATATATATATATATATATATATATATATATATATATATATATATATATATATATATATATATATATATATATGAATATATCATACCTAGGGACAAGGGAGATAGAATAGTTCCCACACATTTCTCATGTGTAGTAGAAGGCGACTAAAGGGGAAGGGAAAGGGGGATAGAAGCCCTCTCCTCCTTGTAGTTTGACTTTCTGAAAGGTGAAACAGAAGAAGGAGTCACGCACAGAGTGCTAATCCTCCTCAAAGGCTCATATTGGGGTGTCTAAATGTATTTGGATGTAGCCAACACGAGAAAAAAGAAGAGATGGGTAGTATGTTTCAGGAAAGGAACCTGGATTTTTGGCTCTAAGTGAAACGAAGCTCAAGGGTAACGGGGAAGGGTGGTTTAGCAATATCTTGGGAGCAAAGTCAGGGGTGGGAGAGAGGATAAGAACAAGGGAAGGAGCAACACTACTCCTGAAACAGGAATGGTGGGATTATATGACAGTGTAAGAAAATAAACTCTAGATAGATATGTGTAAAACTGAAAGTAGATGGAGAGAGATGGGTGATTATTGGTGCATATGCACCTTTGCATGAGAAGAAAGATCATGAAAGGCAAGTGTTTTGAGAGCAGCTGAGTGAGTGTGTTAGTTGTTATGATGCACGAGACCGGGTTTTAGTGATGGACGATTTGAATGTAAAGCTGAGTAATGTGGCAGTTGAGGGAATAATTGGTGTACATGGTGTGTTCAGTGTTGTAAATGGAAATGGTGAAGAGCTGGTAGATTTATGCGCTGAAAAAGGATGTTAATTGAGAATACTTGGTTTAAAATGAGATATATGCATAAGTATACGTATATTTGTAAGAGAGATGGCCAGAGAGCGCTATTGGATTACTTGTTAATTGATAGGCGCGCGGAGGAAGAGACTTTTGACTGTTAATGTACTGAGAAGTGCAACTGAAGGGATGTCTGATCATTATCTTGTGGAGGCGAAGGTGAAGATTTGTAGAGGTTTACAAAAAAGAAGAAAATGTTGGGGTGAAGAGACTGGTGAGAGTAAGTGGGCTTGGGAAGGAGACTTGTGTGAAGAAGTACCAAGAGAGACTAAGTACAGAATGTAAAAAGTGAAAACAAAAGACGTAAGGGTAGTGGTGGGGGAATGGAATGTATCTAGGGAATCAGTGATAGCTTGCGCAAAAGATGCTTGTGGCATGAGAAGCGTGGGAGGTGTAGAAATTAGAGAAGATGGAAGGTGGTGGAATGAAGAAGTAAGATTATTAGTAAAGAGAAGAGATAGGCATTTGGACGATTTTTCCAGGGAAAAAATGCAAAAGACTAGGTGATGTACAAAAGAAAGAGGCAGGACGTTAAGAGAAAGGTGCAAAAGGTGAAAAAGAGGGCAAATGAGAGTCGGGGTGAAAGAGTATCATTAAATTTTAGGAGAATAAAAAAATGTTCTAGAAGGAGATAAATAAAGTGCGAAAGACAAGGGAACAAATGGGGACATCGGTGAAGGGGGCAAATGGGGACGTGATAACAAGTAGTGGTGATGTGAGAAGGAGATGGAGTGATTATTTTGAAGGTTCGTTGAATGTGTTTGATGATAGAGTGGCAGATATAGGGTGTTTTGGTCGAGGTGGTATACAAAGTGAGAGGGTTAGGGAGAATGATTGGTAAACAGAGAAGAGGTAGTAAAAGCTTTGCGAAAGATGAAAGCCGGCAAGGCAGCGGGTTTAGATGGTATTGCATTGGAATTTATTAAAAAAAAAGTGGTGACTGTATTGTTGATTGGTTGGTATGGTTATCTAATGTGTGTATGACTTATGGTGAGGTGCCTGAGGATTGGCGGATTGCTTGCATAGTGCCATTGTACAAAGGCATAGGGGGTAAAGGTGAGTGCTCAAATTACAGAGGTATAAGTTTGTTGTGTATTCCTGGGAATTTATATGGAAGTTTAATATTGATTGAGAGGGTGAAGCCATGTATAGAGCTTCAGACTGGGAGGAGCAGTGTGGTTTCAGAAGTGGTAAAGGGTGTGTGGATCAGGTGTTTGCTTTGAAGAATTTATGTCAGAAATACTCAGAAAAGTGAATGGATTTTAATGTAGCATTTATGGATCTTGAGAAGGCATATGATAGAGTTGATAGAGATGCTCTGTGGAAGGATTCAAGAATTTATGGTGTGTGAGGGAAGTTGTTAAAAGCAATTAAAAGTTTTTACTGAGGATGTAAAGCATGTTTATGAGCAGGTAGAGAGGAAAGTGATTGATTTTCAGTGAATGTCTGTTTGCGGAAGGGGTGCGTGATGTCTCCATGGTTATTTGATTTGTTTGTGAATTGGGTTGTTAGGTAGGTGAATGCAAGAGTTTTGGGAAGAGGGGCAAGTATGCGGTCTGTTGTGGATGAGAAAGCTTAGAAAGTGAGTCAGTTGTTGTTCCCTGATGATACAGCGCCGGTGGATAATTCGGGTGAGAAACTGTAGAAGCTGGTGACTAAGTTTGGTAGAGTGTATGAAAAAAGAAAGTTTAGAGTAAATGTGAATAAGAGCAAGGTTATTAGCAACAGTAGGGTTGAGGGACTATTCAATTGGGAGTTAAGTTTGAATGGAGGATAACTGGAGGAAGTGAAGTGTTTTAGATATCTGGGAGTGGATTTGGCAGCGGATGGAGTGAGGGAGTGGGCGAAAATTCTGGAGGCGTTGAAAGATGTGTAGAAAGCGAGAACGTTATATCTAAAAGCAAAATTGGGTGTATTTAAAGCAATAGTGGTCTCAACAATGTTATATGGTTGCGAGTCCTGAGCTATACATAGAGTTCCGCGGAGAAGAGTGGATGTGCTGGAAATAAGATGTTTGAGGTAAATATGTTGTTAGGTGATTCGATCGGGTAAAGAATGAAAGGGTAAGAGGGAGATGTGGTGACAAAAAGAGTGTGGTTCAAAGAGCAAAAGAGGTTGCTTTGAAATGGTATGGTCATATGGAGAGAATGAATTAGGAAAGATTGACAAGGAAGCTATATGTGTCAGAGGTGTAGAGAACAAGAAGTGGGACACCAAATTGGAGGTGGAAAGATGGAGCGAAATAGATTTTGAGTGATCGGGGCCTGAACATGCAGAAGGGTGAAAGGCGTGCAAGGAATAGAGTGAATTGGAACGATGTGGTATACCGGGGTCGACGTGCCGGTAATGGATTGAAACAGGGCATATGAAGCGTCTGGGGTAAACCATAGAAAGTTTTGTTGGGCCTGGATGTGAAGAGGCAGATGTCATTTCGGTGCATTATATATGACAGCTAAAGACTGAGTGTGAACGATTTTTGCTTTTGTTGTCTTTTCCTAGCGCTATCTCGCTCACACGCGGAGGTAGGGGGTTCTCATTTCAAGTGTGGCGAAGTGCCGACGGAAATGATTAAGGGCAGTACGTATGAATTATATATATATATATATATATATATATATATATATATATATATATATATATATATATATATATATATATTATTTTTTTTTTTTTTTGCTTTGTCGCTGTCTCCTGCGTTCGCGAGGTAACGCAAGGAAACAGACGAAAGTAATGGCCCAACCCACCCCCATACACATGTATATACATACACATCCACACACGCAAATATACATAACTATACATCTCAATGTACACATATATATACACACACACAGACATATAAATATATACACATGTACATAATTCATACTGTCTGCCTTTATTTATTCCCATCGACACCTCGCCACACATGGAATAACATCCCCCTCCCCCCTCATGTGCGCGAGGTAGCGCTAGGAAAAGACAACAAAGGCCCCATTCGTTCACAGTCAATCTCTAGCTTTCATGTAATAATGCCCGAAACCACAGCTCCCTTTCCACATCCAGGCACCACATAACTTTCCATGGTTTAACCCAGACGCTTCACATGCCCTAATTCAATCCATTTACAGCACGTCGACCCCGGTATACCACATCGATCCAATTAACTCCATTCCTTGCCCGCACTTCACCCTCCTGCATGTTCAGGCCCCGATCACTCAAAATCTTTTTCACTCCATCTTTCCACCTAACATTTGGTCACCCACTTCTCCTCGTTCCCTCCACCTCCGACACATATATCCTCTTGGTCAATCTTTCCTCAATCTTTCTCTCCATGTGACCAAACCATTTCAAAACATTCTCTTTTGCTCTCTCAACCACGCTTTTTTATTTCCACACATCTCTCTTACCTTTACATTACTTACTCGATCAAACTACCTCACACCACATATTGTCCTCAAACATCTCATTTCCAGCACATGCACCCTCCTGCGCACAACTCTATCCATAGCCCACGCCTCGAAACCATACAACATTGTTGGAACCACTATTCCTTCAAACATACCCATTTTTGATTTCCGAGATAATGTTCTCGACTCCCACACATTCTTCAAGGCTACCAGAATTTTCGCTCCCTCCCCCACCCTATGATTCACTTCCGCTTCCATGGTTCCATTAGCTGCCAGATCCACTGCCAGATATCTAAAACACTTTACTTCCTCCAGTTTTTCTCCATTCAAACTTACCTCCCAAAAGACTTGACCCTTAACCCTACTGTACCTAATAACCTTGCTCTTATTCACATTTACTCTTAACTTTCTTCTTTCACACACTTTACCAAACGCAGTCACCAGTAGTGAGTGGTTTGATGAAGAAGTAAGATTATTATTGAAAGAGAAGAGAGAGGCATTTGGACGCTTTTTGCAGGGAAAAAATGCAAATGAGTGGGAAATGTATAAAAGAAAGGGACAGGAGGTTAAGAGGAAGGTGCAAGAGGTGAGAAAGAGGGCAAATGAGAGTTGGGGTGAGAGAGTATCATTAATTTCTTGGGAGAATAAAAAGATATTTTGGAAGGAGGTAAATAAATTGTGTAAGACAAGGAAGGAAATGGGAAATCCAGTGAAGGGGGCTAATGGAGAAGTGATAACAAGTAATGGTGATGTGAGAAGGAGATGGAATGAGTATTTTGAAGGACTATTGAATGTGTTTGATGATAGAGTGGCAGATATAGGGTGTTTTGGTCGAGGAGGTTTGCAAAGTAAGAGGGTTAGGGAAAATTATTTGGTAAACAGAGAGGAGGTAGTAAAAGCTTTACGGAAGATGAAAACCGGCAAGGCAGGAGGTTTGGATGGTATTGCAGTGGAATTTATTAAAAAAAGTTGGTGACAGTATTGTTGACTGGTTGGTAAGGTTATTTTATGTATGTATGATTCATGGTGAGGTGCCTGAGGATTGGCGGAAAGCTTGCATAGTGCCATTATACAAAGACAAAGGGGATAAGAGTGAGTACTCATCTTACAGAGGTATAAGTTTGTTGAGTATTCCTGGTAAATTATATGGGAGGGTATTGATTGAGAGGGTGAAGGCATGTAAAGAGCATCAAATTGGTGAAGAGCAGTGTGGGTTCAGAAGTGGTAGAGGATGTGTGGATCATGTGTTTGCTTTGAAAAATGTATATGAGAAATACATAGAAAAGTAAATGGAGTTGTATGTAGCATTTATGAATCTGGAGAAGGCATTTGATAAAGATGACAGAGGTGCTCTGTCGAAGGTACTAAGAATATATGGTGTGGGATGCAAGTTGTTAGAAGCAGTGAAAAGTTTTTATCGACGATTTAAGGCATGTGCATGTGTAGGAAGAGAGGAAAGTGGTTGGTTCTCAGTGAATGTAGGTTTGCGGTAGGGGTGTGTGATGTCTCCATGGTTGTTTAATTTGTTTATGGATGGAGTTGTTAGGGAGGTGAATGCAGAAGTTTTGGAAAGAGGGGCAAGTATGAAGTCTGTTGTGGATGAGAGAGCTTCGGAAGTGAGTCAGTTGTTGTTCGCTGATGGTACAGCACTGGTGGCTGATTCATGTGATATATATATACATATATATATATATACATATATATATATATATATCCTCTTGGTCAATCTTTCCTCACTCATTCTCTCCATGTGCCCAAACCATTTCAAAACACACTCTTCTGCTCTCTCAACCACGCTCTTTTTATTTCCACACATCTCTCTTACCCTTACGTTACTTACTCGATCAAACCACCTCACACCACACATTGTCCTCAAACATCTCATTTCCAGCACATCCATCCTCCTGCGCACAACTCTATCCATAGCCCACTCCTCGCAACCATACAACATTGTTGGAACCACTATTCATTCAAACATACCCATTTTTGCTTTCCGAGATAATGTTCTCGACTTCCACACATTCTTCAAGGCTCCCAGGATTTTCGCCCCCTCCCCAACCCTATGATTTACTTTCGCCTCCATGGTTCCATCCGCTGCCAGATCCACTCCCAGATATCTAAAACACTTCACTTCCTCCAGCTTTTCTCCATTCAAACTCACCTCCCAAATGACTTGACCCTCAACCCTACTCTACCTAATAACCTTGCTCTCATTCACATTTACTCATAACTTTCTTCTTTCACACACTTTACCAAACTCAGTTACCAGCTTCTGCAGTTTCTCACATGAATCAGCCACCAGCGCTGTATCATCAGCGAACAACAACTGACTCACTTCCCAAGCTCTCTCATCCCCAATAGACTTCATACTTGCCCCTCTTTCCAAAACTCTTGCATTCACCTCCCTAACAACCCCATCCATAAACAAATTAAACAACCATGGAGACATCACACACCCCTGCCGCAAACCTAGATTCACTGAGAACCAATCACTTTCCTCTCTTCCTACACGTACACATGCCTTTCATCCTCGATATATATATATATATATATATATATATATATATATATATATATATATATATATATATATATATATATATATATAAATATATATATATATATATATATATATATATATATATATATATATATATATATATATATATATATATATATATATATATATATATATATATATATAGATAGATATGCATATATGTATATATATATATATATATATATATATATATATATATATATATATATATATATATATATATATATATATATATATATATATATATATTATCCCTGGGGATAGGGGATTAAGAATACTTCCCACGTATTCCCTGCGTGTCGTAGAAGGCTACTAAAAGGGGAGGGAGCGGGGGGCTGGAAATCCTCCCCTCTCGGTTTTTTTTTTTTCAATTTTCCAAAAGAAGGAACAGAGAATTGGGCCAGGTGAGGGTATTCCCTCAAAGGCCCAGTCCTCTGTTCTTAACGCTACCTCGCTAATGCGGGAAATGGCGAATAGTTTGAAAGAAAGAAAGAGAGAAAGATATTTATATATATTTATATATATATATATATATATATATATATATATATATATATATATATATATATATATATATATATATATATATATATATATATACGAAGGCGAAGAAGGCGAAGAAGGACACAGAGGTAGCATTTGAGGAGTGTAGCGATGCTGCCCGTCAGGAGAGCGATACCAGTTTGCATCAGCCTTCACTCCTGCCTGCAGTAGCATGCTTTCTGACATGTTTCATGAGCTCCTCTTCGCCAACGGAACTACCTTGGCCCACCAGTGATGCTACTACGTTTGTGATTCAAGAACCATTGCAACACAAACCTCGCCAGGTGGTAGAGTGTCCCGCAGTGTATCGAGACAGACTTCCCCAGAACTTTTTTTAAAGGCGAAGTAAATGTTTATAGTTGTGTTACTGGAGTGATAGTTTTCATACATGGTGCTTTGACAAGAAAATAGTGAAATTGGAAAAAATGTAGCTTAGACATTGAAGCTTATTGATACAGTGGTTAAATTGATGAGAACTACTATTGACGTTTGTGTAAATAAATTAAACATTTCCTTTCCATAGCCAGAGGTTGAACCATTATGTGACATTCATTTTTTCATTTCATTTCAAGCTACAAGTTTCAGTTTTCTAAATTGTTTCTTACAGTTTTCAAATGTATATACATGTATGTGTGTGTGTGTGTCTGTGTGTGTGTGTGTGTGTGTGTGTGTGTGTGTGTGTGTGTGTGTGTATGTGTGTGTGTGTGTATGTGTATATATATATATATATTATCCCTGGGGATAGGGGTGAAAGAATACTTCCCAAGCATTCCTCGCGTGTCGTAGAAAGCGACTAGAGGGGACGGGAGCGGGGGGGGGGGGGCCAGAAATCCTCCCCTCCTTGTATTTTTTTTTCTTTTTAATTTCTAAAATGGGAAACAGAAGAAGGAGTCACGCGGGGAGTGCTCATCCTCCTCGAAAGCTCAGATTGGGGTGCCTAAATGTGTGTGGATGTAACCAAGATGTGAAAAAAGGAGAGATAGGTAGTATGTTTGAGGAAAGGAACCTGGATGTTTTGGCTCTGAGCGAAACGAAGCTCAAGGGTAAAGGGGAAGAGTGGTTTGGGAATGTCTTGGGAGTAAAGTCAGGGGTTAGTGAGAGAACAAGAGCAAGGGAAGGAGTAGCAGTACTCCTGAAACAGGAATTGTGGAAGTATGTGATAGAATGTAAGAAAGTAAATTCTCGATTAATATGGGTAAAACTGAAAGTTGATGGAGAGAGATGGGTGATTATTGGTGCATATGCACCTGGGCATGAGAAGAAAGATCATGAGAGACAAGTGTTTTGGGAGCAGCTGAATGAGTGTGTTAGTGATTTTGATGCACTAGACCGGGTTATAGTGTTGCGTGATTTGAATGCAAAGGTGAGTAATGTGGCAGTTGAGGGAATAATTGGTATACATGCGGTGTTTAGTGTTGTAAATGGAAATGGTGAAGAGCTTGTAGATTTATGTGCCGAAAAAGGACTGATGATTGGGAATGCCTGGTTTAAAAAGAGAGATATATATAAGTATACTTATGTAAGTAGGAGAGATGGCCAGAGAGCGTTATTGGATTACGTGTTAATTGACAGGCGCGCGAAAGAGAGACTTTTGAATGTTAATGTGCTGAGAGGTGCAAATGGAGGGATGTCTGATCATTATCTTGTGGAGGCTAAGGTGAAGATTTGTATGGGTTTTCAGAAAAGAAGAGTAAATGTTGGGGTGAAGAGGGTGATGAGAGTAAGTGACCTTGGGAAGGAGACTTGTGTGAGGAAGTACCAGGATAGACTGAGTACAGAATGGAAAAAGGTGAGAACAATGGAAGTAAGGGGAGTGGGGGAGGAATGGGATGTATTTAGGGAATCAGTGATGGATTGCGCAAAAGATGCTTGTGGGATGAGAAGAGTGGGAGGTGGGTTGATTACAAAGGGTAGTGAGTGGTGGGATGAAGAAGTAAGAGTATTAGTGAAAGAGAAGAGAGAGGCATTTGGACGATTTTTGCAGGGAAAAAATGCAATTGAGTGGGAGACGTATAAAAGAAAGAGACAGGAGGTCAAGAGAAAGGGGCAAGTGGTGAAAAAAAGGGCAAAGGAGAGTTGGGGTGAGAGATTATCATTAAATTTTAGGGAGAATAAAAAGATGTTCTGGAAGGAGGTAAATAAAGTGCGTAAGACAAGGGAGCAAATGGGAACTTCGGTAAAGGGCGCAAATGGGCAGGTGATAACAAGTAGTGGTGATGTGAGAAGGAGATGGAGTGAGTATTTTGAAGGTGTGTTGAATGTGTTTGATGATAGAGTGGCAGATATAGGGTGTTTTGGTCGAGGTGGTGTGCAAAGTGCGAGGGTTAGGGAAAATGAGTTGGTAAACAGAGAAGAGGTAGTAAAAGCTTTGCGGAAGATGAAAAACGGCAAGGCAGCAGGTTTGGATGGTATTGCAGTGGAATTTATTAAAAAAGGGGGTGCCTGTATTGTTAACTGGTTGGTAAGGTTATTTAATGTATGTATGACTCATGGTGAGGTGCCTGAGGATTGGCGGAATGCGTGCATAGTGCCATTGTACAAAGTCAAAGGGGATAAGAGTGAGTGCTCAAATTACAGAGGTATAAGTTTGTTGAGTATTCCTGGCAAATTATATGGGAGGGTATTGATTGAGAGGGTGAAGGCATGTACAGAGCATCAGATTGGGGAAGAGCAGTGTGGTTTCAGAAGTGGTAGAGGATGTGTTGATCAGGTGTTTGCTTTGAAGAATGTATGTGAGAAATACTTAGAAAAGCAAATGGATTTGTATGTAGCATTTATGAATCTGGAGAAGGCATATGATAGAGTTATATGGTGTGGGAGGCAAGTTGTTAGAAGCAGTGAAAAGTTTTTATCGAGGATGTAAGGCATGTGTATGTGTAGGAAGAGAGGAAAGTGATTGGTTCTCAGTGAATGTAGGTTTGCGGAAGGGGTGTGTGATATCTCCATGTTTGTTTAATTTGTTTATGGATGGGGTTGTTAGGGAGGTGAATGCAAGAGTTTTGGAAAGAGGGACAAGGGTCTGTTGGGGATGAGAGAGCTTGGGAAGTGAGTCAGTTGTTGTTCGCTGATGATACAGCGCTGGTGGCTGATTCATGTGAGAAACTGCAGAAGCTGGTGACTGAGTTTGGTAAAGTGTGTGAAAGAATAAAGTTAAGAGTAAATGTAAATAAGAGCAAGGTTATTAGGTACAGTAGGGTTGAGGGTCAATTCAATTGGGAGGTGAGTTTGAACGGAGAAAAACTGGAGGAAGTGAAGTGTTTTAGATATCTGGGAGTGGATCTGGCAGAGGATGGAACCATGGAAGCGGAAGTTTATCATAGGGTGGGGGAGGGGGCGAAAATTCTGGGAGCCTTGAAGAATGTGTGGAAGTCGAGAACATTATCTCGGAAAGCAAAACTGGGTATGTTTGAAGGAACAGTGGTTCCAACAATGTTGAATGGTTGCGAGGCGTGGGCTATGGATAGAGTTGTGCGCAGGAGGATGGATGTGCTGGAAATGAGATGTTTGAGGACAATGTGTGGTGTGAGGTGGTTTGATCGAGTGAGTAACTTAAGGGTAAGAGAGATGTGTGGAAATAAAAAGAGCGTGGTTGAGAGAGCAGAAGAGTGTGTTTTGAAGTGGTTTGTGCACATGGAGATGATGAGTGAGGAAAGATTGACCAAGAGGATACATGTGTCGGATGTGGAGGGAACAAGGAGAAGAGGGAGACGAAATTGGAGGTGGAAAGATGGAGTGAAAAAGATTTTGTGTGATCGGGGCCTGAACATGCAGGAGGGTGAAAGGAGGGCAAGGAATAGAGTGAATTGGAGCGATGTGGTATACCGGGGTTGACATGCTGTCAGTGGATTGAATCAAGGCATGTGAAGAGTGTCGGGTAAACCATGGAAAGCTGTGTAGGTATGTATATTTGCGTGTGTGGACGTATGTATATACATGTGTATGAGGGGGGGGGGGTTGGGCCATTTCTTTCGTCTGTTTTCTGCGCTACCTCGCAAACGCGGGAGACAGCGACAAAATATAAAAAAAAAAAAAAAAAATATATATATATATATTTTTTTTTTTCATACTATTCGCCATTTCCCGCGATAGCGAGGTAGCGTTAAGAACAGAGGACTGGGCCTTTGAGGGAATATCCTCACCTGGCCCCCTTCTCTGTTCCTTCTTTTGGAAAATTAAAAAAAAACGAGAGGGGAGGATTTCCAGCCCCCCGCTCCCTTCCCTTTTAGTCGCCTTCTACGACACGCAGGGAATACGTGGGAAGTATTCTTTCTCCCCTATCCCCAGGGATATATATATATATATATATATATATGTATATATATATATATATATATATATATATATATATATATATATATATATATATATATATATATATATATATATATATATATATATATATATATATATATATATATATATATATATATATATATATATATATATATATATATATATATATATATATATATATATATATATATATATATATATATATATATATATATATATACATATATATATATATATATATATATATATATATATATATGTGTGTACGTGTAGGAAGAGAGGAAAGTGATTGGTTCTCAGTGAATCTAGGTTTGCGGCAGGGGTGTGTGATGTCTCCATGGTTGTTTAATTTGTTTATGGATGGGGTTGTTAGGGAGGTAAATGCAAGAGTTTTGGAAAGAGGGGCAAGTATGAAGTCTGTTGGGGATGAGAGAGCTTGGGAAGTGAGTCAGTTGTTGTTCGCTGATGACACAGCGCTGGTGGCTGATTCATGTGAGAAACTGCAGAAGCTGGTGACTGAGTTTGGTAAAGTGTGTGGAAGAAGAAAGTTAAGATTAAATGTGAATAAGAGCAAGGTTATTAGGTACAGTAGGGTTGAGGGTCAAGTCAATTGGGAGGTGAGTTTGAATGGAGAAAAACTGGAGGAAGTGAAGTGTTTTAGATATCTGTGAGTGGATCTGGCAGCGGATGGAACCATGGAAGCGGAAGTGGATCATAGGGTGGGGGAGGGGGCGAAAATTCTGGGGGCCTTGAAGAATGTGTGGAAGTCGAGAACATTATCTCGGAAAGCAAAAATGGGTATATTTGAAGAAATAGTGGTTCCAACAATGTTGTATGGTTGCGAGGCGTGGGCTATGGATAGAGTTGTGCGCAGGAGGATGGATGTGCTGGAAACGAGATGTTTGAGGACAATGTGTGGTGTGAGGTGGTTTGATCGAGTAAGTAACGTAAGGGTAAGAGAGATGTGTGGAAATAAAAAGAGCGTGGTTGAGAGAGCAGAAGAGGGTGTTTTGAAGTGGTTTGGGCACATGGAGAGGATGAGTGAGGAAAGATTGACCAAGAGGATATATGTGTCGGAGGTGGAGGGAACAAGGAGAAGAGGGAGACCAAATTGGAGGTGGAAAGATGGAGTGAAAAAGATTTTGTGTGATCGGGGCCTGAAGATGCAGGAGGGTGAAAGGAGGGCAAGGAATAGAGTGAATTGGAGCGATGTGGTATACCGGGGCTGACGAGCTGTCAGTGGATTGAATCAAGGCATGTGAAGCGTCTGGGGTAAACCATGGAAAGCTGTGTAGGTATGTTTATTTGCGTGTGTGGACGTATGTATATACATGTGTATGGGGGGGGTTGGGCCATTTCTTTCGTCTGTTTCCTTGCGCAACCTCGCAAACGCGGGAGACAGCGACAAATAATAAAAAAAAAAAAAAAATATATATATATATATTTTTTTTTCTCTTTTTATATATATATATATATATATATATATATATATATATATATATATATATATATATATATATATATATATATATATATATATTTATTTATTTATTTATTTTGCTTTATCGCTGACTCCCGCGTTTGCGAGGTAGCTCAAGGAAACAGACGAAAGAAAATGGCACAACCCACAACCATAAACAGTGTATATACATACACGTCCACACGCGCAAATATACATACCAATACATCTCAATGTACACATATATATACACACAGAGACACATACATATATACCCATGCACACAACTCACACTGTCTGCCTTTATTCACTCCCATCGCCACCTCACCACACATGAAATACCATCCCTCTCCCACCTCATGTGTGCGAGGTAGCACTTGGAAAAGACAACAAAGGCCCCATTCGTTCACACTCGGTCTCTAGCTGTCATGCAATAATGCCCGAAACCACACCTCCTTTCCCCATCCACGCCCCACACAACTTTCCATGGTTTACCCCAGACGCTTCACATGCCCTGATTCAATCCACTGACAGCAGGTCAACCCCGGTATACCACATCGATCCAATTCACTCTATTCCTTGCCCGTCTTTCACCCTCCTGCATGTTCAGCCCCTGATCAAACAAAATCTTTTTCACTCCATCTTTCCACCTCAAAGTTGATCTCCCACTTTTCTTCGTTCCCTCCACCTCCGACACATATATCCTCTTAGTCAATCTTTACTCACTCATACTCTCCATGTGCCCAAACCATTTCAAAACACCCTCTTCTGGTCTCTCAACCACGACCTTTTTATTTCCACACATCTCTCTTACCGTTACATTACTTACTCGATCACACCACCTCACACCACACATTGTCCTCAAACATCTCATTTCCAGTACATCCACCCTCCTGCACACAACTCTATCCATAGCCCAGTCCTCTCAACCATACAACATTGTTGGAACCACTATTCCTTCAAACATACCCATTTTTTCTTTCCGAGATAATGTTTTCGACTTCCACACATTCTTCAAGGCTGCCTGGATTTTCGCCCCCTCCCCCACCCTATGATTCACTTCCGCTTCCATGGTTCCATCCGCTGCCAGATCCACTCACAGATATCTAAAAAAACTTTCCTTCCTCCAGTTTTTCTCCATTCAAACTTACCTCCAAAAGACTTGACTCTCAACCCTACTGTATCTAATGACCTAGATCTTATTCATATTTACTCTTAACTTTCATCTTTCACACACTTTACCAAACTCAGTCACCAGCTTCTGCAGTTTCTCACATGAATCAGCCACCAGCGCTGTGTCATCAGCGAACAACAACTGACTCACTTCCCAAGCTCTCTAATGCAAAACAGACTTCATACTGGCCCCTCTTTCCAAAACTCTTGCATTCACCTCCCTAACAACCACATCCATAAACAAATTAAACAACCATGGACACATTACACACCCCTGCCGCAAACCTACATTCATTGAGAACCAATTACTTTCCTATCTTCCTACATGTACACATGACTTACATCCTCGATAAAACTTTTCACTGCTTCTAACAACTTGCCTCCCACACCATATAATCTTAAAACCTTCCACAGAGCATCTCTATCAACTCTATCATATGCCTTCTCCAGATCCATAAATAGTACATACAAATCCATTTGTTTTTTCATATGTATATATATATATATATGTGTGTGTGTGTGTGTATATGTGTGTATGAGTTTATGTGTGTGTATGTATGTGTATATAAAAATATATATATATATATATATATATATATATATATATATATATATATATATATATATATATATATATATATATATATATATATATATATATATATATATATATATATATATATATATATATATATATATATATATATATATATATATATATATATATATATATATATATATATATATATATATATATATATATATATATATATATATATATATATATATATATATATATATATATATATATATATATATATATATATATATATATATATATATATATATATATATATATATATATATATATATATATATATATATATATATATATATATATATATATATATATATATATATATATATATATATATATATATATATATATATATATATATATATATCTGCAGAAGCTGGTGACTGAGTTTGGTAAAGTGTGTGAAAGAAGAAAGTTAAGAGTAAATGTAAATAAGAGCAAGGTTATTAGGTACAGTAGGGCTGAGGGTCAAGTCAATTGGGAGGTGAATTTGAATGGAGAAAAACTGGAGGAAGTGAAGTGTTTTAGATATTTGGGAGTAGATCTGGCAGCGGATGGAACCATGGAAGCGGAAGTGGATCATAGGGTGGGGGAGGGGGCGAAAATTCTTGGAGCCTTGAAGAATGTGTGGAAGTCGAGAAAATTATCTCGGAAAGCAAAAATGGGTATGTTTGAAGGAATAGTGGTTCCAACAATGTTGTATGGTTGCGAGGCGTGGGCTATGGATAGAGTTGTGCGTAGGAAGATGGATGTGCTGGAAATGATATGTTTGAGGACAATGTTTGGTGTGAGGTGGTTTGATCGAGTAAGTAACGTAAGGGTGAGAGAGATGTCTGGAAATAAAAAGAGCGTGGTTGAGAGCGCAGAAGAGGGTGTTTTGAAATGGTTTGGGCACATGGAGAGAATGAGTAAGGAATATATATATATATATATATATATATATATATATATATATATATATATATATATATATATATATATATATATATATATATATATATATATATATATATATATATGTTTGCTTTGTCGCTGTCTCCCGCGTTTGCGAGGCAGCGCAAGGAAACAGACGAAAGAAATGGCCCAACCACCCCAATACAAATGTATATACATACGTCCACACACGCAAATATACTTACCTACACAGCTTTCCATGGTTTACCCCAGACGCTTCACATGCCCTGATTCAATCCACTGACAGCACGTAAACCCCGGTATACCACATCGATCCAATTAACTCTATTCCTTGCCCTCCTTTCACCCTCCTGCATGTTCAGGCCCCGATCACACAAAATATTTTTCACTCCATCTTTCCACCTCCATTTTGGTCTACCACTTCTCCTCGTTCCCTCCACCTCCGACACATATATCCTCTTGTTTAATCTTTCCTCACTCATTCTCTCCATGTGCCCAAACCATTTCAAAACACCCTCTTCTGCTCTCTCAACCACTCTCTTTATATTTCCACACATCTCTCTTACCCTTACGTTACTTACTCGATCAAACCACCTCACACCAAACATTGTCTTCAAACATCTCATTTCCAGCACATCCATCCACCTGCGCACAACTCTATCCATAGCCCACGCCTAGCAACCATACAACATTGTTGGAACAACTATTCCTTCAAACATACCCGTTTTAGATTTCGGAGATAATGTTCTCGACTTCCACACATTCTTCAAGGCTCGCAGGATTTTCGCCCCTCCCACACTCTATGATCCACTTCCGCTTCCATGGTTCCATCCGCTGCCAGATCCACTCCCAGATATCTAACACACTTTACTTCCTCCAGTTTTTCTTCATTCAAACTTACCTCCCAATTAAGTAGACCCTCAACCCTACTGTACCTAATTACATTGCTCTTATTCACATTTACTCTTAACTTTATTCTTTCACACACTTTACCAAACTCAGTCACCAGCTTCTGCAGTTTCTCACATGAATCAGCCAACAGCGATGTATCATCAGCGAACAACAACTGACTCACTTCCCAAGCTCTCTCATCCCCAACAGACTTCATACTTGCCTCTCTTTCCAAAACTCTTGCATTCACCTCCCTAACAACCACATCCATAAACAAATTAAACAACCATGGAGACATCACACACCCCTGCCGCAAACCTACATTCACTGAGAACCAATCATTTTCCTCTATTCATACACGTACACATGCCATACATCCTTGATAAAAACTTTTCACTGCTTCTACCAACTTGCCTCCCACACCATATATTCTTAATACCTTCCACAGAGCATCTCTGTCAACTCTATCATATGCGTTTTCCAGATCCATAAATGCTACATAAAAATCCATTTGCTTTTCTAAGTATTTCTCACATACATTCTTCAAATCAAACACCTGATCCACACATCCTCTACAACTTCTTAAACCACACTGCTCTTCCCCAATCTGATGATCTTTACATGCCTTCACCCTCTCAATCAATACCTTCCCATATAATTTAATGATAGAGTGGCAGATATAGGTTGTTTTGGTCAAGGTTTTGTGCAAAGTGAGAGGGTTAGGGAAAATGATTTGGTAAACAGAGAATAGGTAGTAAAAGCTTTGCGGAAGATGAAAGCGGCAAGGCAGCAGGTTTGGATGGTATTGCATTGGAATTTATTAAAAAAGGGGGTGACTGTTTTATTGACTGGATTATAAGGTTATTTAATGTATGTATAACTCATGGTGAGGTGCCTGAGGATTGGCGGAATACGTGCATAGTGCAATTGTACAAAGGCTAAAGGGATATATATTTCTTTTTCTATTTTCTTCCTTTGTCGCTGTCTCCCGCGTTTGCGAGGTAGCGCAAGTAAACAGAAGAAAGAAATGACCCAACCCACCCCCATACACATGTTTATACATACGTCCACATACGCAAATATACATACCTACGCAGCTTTCCATGGTTTACCCCAGACACTTCACATACCCTGATTCAATCCACTGACAGCACGTCAACCCCGGTATACCACATCGATCCAATTCACTTTATTCCTTGCCCTCCTTTCACCCTCCTGCATGTTCAGGCCCCGATCACACAAAATCTTTTTCACTCCATCTTTCCACCTCCAATTTGGTCTCCCACTTCACCTCGTTCCCTCCACTTCCGACACATATATCCTCTTGGTCAATCTTTCCTCACTCATTCTCTCCATGTGCCCAAACCATTTCAAAACAACCTCTTCTGCTCTCTCAACCACGCTCTTTTTTTTTCCACACATCTCTCTTACCCTTACGTTACTTACTCGATCAAACCACCTCACACTACACATTGTCCTCAAACATCTCATTTCCAGCACATCCATCTTCCTGCGCAACATTCTATCCATACCCCAAGCCTCGCAACCATACAACATTGTTAGAACCACTATTCATTCAAACATACCCATTTCTGCTTTCCGAGATAATGTTCTCAACTTCCACACATTTTTCAAGGCTCCCAGGATTTTCGCCCCCTTCCACACACTATGATCCACTTCCGCTTCCATGGTTCCATCCGCTGCCAGATCCACTCCCAGATATCTAAAACACTTCACTTCCTCCAGTTTTTCTCCATTCAACCTTACTTCCCAATTGACTTGACCCTCAACCCTACTGTACCTAATTACCTTGCTCTTATTCACATTTATTCTTAACTTTCTTCTTTCAAACACTTTACGAAACTCAGTCATCAGCTTCTGCAGTTTCTCACATGAATCAGCCGCCAGCGCTGTATCATCAGCGAACAACAACTGACTCACTTCCCTAGCTCTCTCATCCCCAAGAAACTTCATACTTGCCCCTCTTTCCAAAACTCTTGCATTCATCTCCCTAACAACCCCATCCGTAAACAAATTAAACAGCCATGGAGACATCAAACACCCCTGCCGCAAACTTACATTCATTGAGAACCAATCACTTTCCTCTTTTCCTACACGTACACATGTCTTACATCCTCGATAAAAACTTTTCACTGCTTCTAACAACTTGCCTCCCACACCATATATTCTTAATACCTTCCACAGAGCATCTCTATCAACTCTATCATATGCCTTCTCCAGACCCATAAATGCTACAAACAAATCCCTTTGCTTTTCTAAGTATTTCTCACATACATTCTTCAAAGCAAACACCTGATCCACACATCCTCTACCACTTCTGAAACCACACTGCTCTTCCCCAATCTGATGCTTTGTACATGCCTTCACCCTCTCAATCAATACCCTCCCATATAATATACCAGGAATACTTAACAAACTTATACCTCTGTAATTTGAGCACTCACTCTTATAACCTTTGCCTTTGTACAATGGCACATTGCACGCATTTCGCCAATCCTCAGGCACCTCACCATGAGTCATACTTACATTAAATAACCTTATCAACCAGTCAATAATACAGTCACCCCCTTTTTTAATAAATTCCACTGCAATACCATCCAAACCTGCTGCCTGGCCGGCTTTCATCTTCCACAAAGCTTTTACTACCTCTTGTCTGTTTACCAAATCATTTTCCCTAACCCTCTCACTTTGCACACCACCTGGACCAAAACACCCTATATCTGACACTCTATCATCAAACACATTCAACACACCTTCAAAATACTCACTCCATCTCCTTCTCACATCACCACTACTTGTTATCACCTCCCCATTTGAGCCCTTCACTGAAGTTCCCATTTACTCCCTTGTCTTACGCACTTTATTTACCTCCTTCCAGAACATCTTTTTATCTCCCTAAAATTTAATGATACTCTCTCACCCCAACTCTCATTTGCCCTTTTTTTCACCTCTTGCACCTTTCTCTTGACCTCCGGTCTCTTTCTTTTATACATTTCCCACTCAATTGCATTTTTTCCTGCAAAAATCGTCCAAATGCCTCTCTCTTCTCTTTCACTAATAGTCTTACTTCTTCTTCCCACCACTCACTACCCTTTCTAATCAACCCACCTCCCACTCTTCTCATGCCACAAGCATCTTTTGCGCAATCCATCACTGATTCCGTAAATACATCCCAATCCTCCCCCACTCCCCTTACTTCCATTGTTCTCACCTTTTTCCATTCTGTACTCAGTCTCTCCTGGTACTTCCTCACAGAAGTCTCCTTCCCAAGCTCGCTTACTTTCACCACCCTCTTCACCCCAACATTCACTCTTCTTTTCTGAAAACTCATGCAAATCTTCACCTTAGCCTCCACAAGGTTATGATATATATATATGTATATATATATATATATATATATATATATATATATATATATATATATATATATATATATATATATATATATATATATATATATATATATATATATATATGTATATGTGGATGTGTGGATCAGGTGTTTGCTTTGAAGAATGTATGTGAGAAATACTTAGAAAATCAAATGGATTTGTATGTAGCATTTATGGATCTGGAGAAGGCATATGATAGAGTTGATAGAGATGCTCTGTGGAAGGTATTAAGAATATATGGTGTGGGAGGCAAGTTGTTAGAAGCAGTGAAAAGTTTTTATCGAGGATGTAAGGCATGTGTACGTGTAGGAAGAGAGGAAAGTGATTGGTTCTCAGTGAATGTAGATTTGCGGCAGGGGTGTGTGATGTCTCCATGGTTGTTTAATTTGTTTATGGATGGGGTTGTTAGGGAGGTAAATGCAAGAGTCCTGGAAAGAGGGGCAAGTATGAAGTCTGTTGGGGATGAGAGAGCTTGGGAAGTGAGTCAGTTGTTGTTCGCTGATGATACAGCGCTGGTGGCTGATTCATGTGAGAAACTGCAGAAGCTGGTGACTGAGTTTGGTAAAGTGTGTGGAAAAAGAAAGTTAAGAGTAAATGTGAATAAGAGCAAGGTTATTAGGTACAGTAGGGTTGAGGGTCAAGTCAATTGGGAGGTGAGTTTGAATGGAGAAAAACTGGAGGAAGTGAAGTGTTTTAGATATCTGGGAGTGGATCTGTCACCGGATGGAACCATGGAAGCGGAAGTGGATCATAGGGTGGGGGAGGGGGCGAAAATTTTGGGAGCCTTGAAAAATGTGTGGAAGTCGAGAACATTATCTCGGAAAGCAAAAATGGGTATGTTTCAAGGAATAGTGGTTCCAACAATGTTGTATGGTTGCGAGGCGTGGGCTATGGATAGAGTTGTGCGCAGGAGGATGGATGTGCTGGAAATGAGATGTTTGAGGACAATGTGTGGTGTGAGGTGGTTTGATCGAGTAAGAAACGTAAGGGTAAGAGAGATGTGTGGAAATAAAAAGAGCGTGGTTGAGAGAGCAGAAGAGGGTGTTTTGAAATGGTTTGGGCACATGGAGAGAATGAGTGAGGAAAGATTGACCAAGAGGATATATGTGTCGGAGGTGGAGGGAACGAGGAGAAGAGGGAGACCAAATTGGAGGTGGAAAGATGGAGTGAAAAAGATTTTGTGTGATCGGGGCCTGAACATGCAGGAGGGTGAAAGGAGGGCAAGGAGTAGAGTGAATTGGAGCGATGTGGTGTACAGGGGTTGACGTGCTGTCAGTGGATTGAATCAAGGCATGTGAAGCGTCTGGGGTAAACCATGGAAAGCTGTGTAGGTATGTATATTTGCGTGTGTGGACGTGTGTATGTACATGTGTATGGGGGGGGGGGCCATTTCTTTCGTCTGTTTCCTTGCGCTACCTCGCAAACGCGGGAGACAGCGACAAAGTATAAAAAAAAAAAAAAAAAATATATATATATATATATATATATATATATATATATATATATATATATATATATATATATATATATATATATATATTATCCTTGTGGACAGGGATGAAAGAATACTTCCCACGCATTCCTCACGTGTCGTAGAAGGCGACTAGAGGGGACGGGAGCGGGGGTCCAGAAATCCTCCCCTCCTTGTAATTTTAACTTTCTAAAAAATGGGAAACAGAAGGAGTCACGTGGGGAGTGCTCCTCCTCCTCGTAGACTCAGATTGGGGTGTCTAAATGTGTGTGGATGTAACCAAGATGTGAAAAAAGAAGAGATAGGTAGTATATTTGAGGAAAGGAACCTGGATGTTTTGGATCTGAGTGAAACGAAGCTCAAGGGTAAAGGGGAAGAGTGGTTTTGGAACGTCTTGGGAGTAAAGTCAGGGGTTAGTAAGGGGACAAGAGCAAGGGAAGGAGTAGCAGTACTCCTGAAACAGTTGTGGGAGTATGTGATAGAATGGAAGAAAGTAAATTCTCAATTAATATAGGTACAACTGAAAGTTGATGGAGAGAGATGGGTGATTATTGGTGCATATGCACCTGGGCATGAGAAGAAAGATCATGAGAGGTAAGTGTTTTGGGAGCAGCTGAATGAGTGTGTTAGTGGTTTTGATGCACGAGACCGGGTTATAGTGCTGGGTGATTTCAATGCAAAGGTGAGTGATGTTGCAGTTGAGGGAATAATTGGTATACATGGGGTGTTCAGTGTTGTAAATGGAAACGGTGAAGAGCTTGTAGATTTATGTGCTGAAAAAGGACTGGTGATTGGGAATACCTGGTTTAAAAAGCGAGATATACATAAGTATACGTATGTAAGTAGGAGAGAGGGCCAGAGAGCGTTATTGGATAACGTGTTAATTGACAGGCGCGCGAAAGAGAGATTTTGGATGTTAATGTGCTGAAAGGTTCAACTGGAGGGATGTCTGATCATTATCCTCTGGAGGCTAAGGTGAATATTTGTATGGATTTTGTGAAAAGAAGAGTGAATGTTGGGTGAAGAGGATGGTGAGAGTAAGTGAGCTTGGGAAGGAGACTTGTGTGAGGAGGTACCAAAAGAGACTGAGTACAGAATGGAAAAAGGTGAGAACAATGGAAGTAAGGGGAGTGGGGGAGGAATGGTATATGTTTAGGGAATCCGTGATGGATTGCGCATAAGATGCTTGTGGCATGAGAAGGGTGGGAGGTGGGTTGATTAGAAAGGGTAGTGAGTGGTGGGATGAAGAAGTAAGATTATTAGTGAAAGAGAAGAGAGAGGCATTTGGACGATTTTTGCAGGGAAAAAATGCAATTGAGTGGGAGATGTATAAAAGAAAGAGACAGGAGGTCAAGAGAAAGGTGCAAGAGGTGAAAAAGAGGGCAAATGAGAGTTGGGGTGAGAGAGTATCATTAAATTTTGGGGAGAATAAAAAGTTGTTCTTGAAGGAGGTAAATAAAGTTCGTAAGACAAGGAAGCAAATGGGAACTTCAGTGAAGGGCGCAAATGTGGAGGTGACAACAAGTATTTGTGATGTGAGAAGGAGATAGAGTGAGTATTTTCAAGGTTTGTTGAATGTGTTTGATGATATAGTGGCAGATATAGGGTGTTTTCGTCGAGGTGGTGTGCAAAGTGAGAGGGTTAGGGAAAATGATTTGGTTAACAGAGAAGAGGTGGTAAAAGCTTTGCGGAAGATGAAAGCCGGCAAGGCAGTAGGTTTGGTTGGTATTGCAGTGGAATTTATTAAAAAATGGTGTGTCTGTATTATTGACTGGTTCGTAAGGTTATTTAATGTATGTATTACTCATGGTGAGGTGCCTGAGGATTGGCGGAATGCGTGCATAGTGCCATTGTACAAAGGCAAAGGGGATAAGAGTGAGTGCTGAAATTACAGAGGTATAAGTTTGTTGAGTATTCCTGGTAAATTATATGGGAGGGTATTGACTGAGAGGGTGAAGGCATGTACAGAGCATCAGATTGGGGAAGAGTAGTGTTGTTTCAGAAGTGGTAGAGGATGTGTGGATCAGGTGTTTGCTTTGAAGAATGTATGGGAGAAATACATATATATATATATATATATATATATATATATATATATATATATATATATATATACATATATATATATATATATATATATATATATATATATATATATATATATATATATATATATATATATATATATATATATATATATATATATATATATATATATATATATATATATATATATATATATATATATATATGTGAAGGAAAATAGTGAAATTGGAGAAAAATGTAGCTTAGACATTGAAGCTTATTGATACAGTGGTTAAATTGATGAGAACTGCTATTGACGTTTGTGTAAATAAATTATACATTTCCTTTTTTCCATAGCCAGAGGTTGAACCATTATGTGTCATTCTTTTTCATTCATTTCAAGCTAGAAGTTTCAGTTTTCTAAATTGTTTCTTACATTTCTCATATGTATATATATGTATGTGTATGTGTGTGTATATGTGCGTATGTATGTGTATGTGTGTGTATGTGTATATGTATATATATATGTATATTATCCCTGGGGATAGGGGTGAATGAATACTTCCCACGTATTCCTATATATATATATATATATATATATATATATATATATATATATATATATATATATATATATATATATATATATATATATATATATATATATATATATATATATATATATATATATATATATATATATATATATATATATATATATATATATATATTTTTTTTTTTTTCTTTTTTTATACTTTGTCGCTGTCTCCCGCGTTTGCGAGGTAGCGCAAGGAAACAGACGAAAGAAATGGCCCAACCCCCCCTCCCATACACATGTACATACACACGTCCACACACGCAAATATACATACCTACACAGCTTTCCATGGTTTACCCCAGACGCTTCACATGCCTTGATTCAATCCACTGACAGCACGTCAACCCCTGTATACCACATCGCTCCAATTCACTCTATTCCTTGCCCTCCTTTCACCCTCCTGCATGTTCAGGCCCCGATCACACAAAATCTTTTTCACTCCATCTTTCCACCTCCAATTTGGTCTCCCTCTTCTCCTCGTTCCCTCCACCTCCGATACATATATCCTCTTGGTCAATCTTTCCTCACTCATTCTCTCCATGTGCCCAAACCATTTCAAAACACCCTCTTCTGCTCTCTCAACCACGCTCTTTTTATTTCCACACATCTCTCTTACCCTTACGTTACTTACTCGATCAAACCACCTCACACCACACATTGTCCTCAAACATCTCATTTCCAGCACATCCATCCTCCTGCGCACAACTCTATCCATAGCCCACGCCTCGCAACCATACAACATTGTTGGAACCACTATTCCTTGAAACATACCCATTTTTGCTTTCCGAGATAATGTTCTCGACTTCCACACATTTTTCAAGGCTCCCAAAATTTTCGCTCCCTCCCCCACCCTATGATCCACTTCCGCTTCCATGGTTCCATCCGCTGACAGATCCACTCCCAGATATCTAAAACACTTCACTTCCTCCAGTTTTTCTCCATTCAAACTCACCTCCCAATTGACTTGACCCTCAACCCTACTGTACCTAATAACCTTGCTCTTATTCACATTTACTCTTAACTTTCTTTTTCCACACACTTTACCAAACTCAGTCACCAGCTTCTGCAGTTTCTCACATGAATCAGCCACCAGCGCTGTATCATCAGCGAACAACAACTGACTCACTTCCCAATCTCTCTCATCCCCAACAGACTTCATACTTGCCCCTCTTTCCAAAACTCTTGCATTTACCTCCCTAACAACCCCATCCATAAACAAATTAAACAACCATGGAGACATCACACACCCCTGCCGCAAACCTACATTCACTGAGAACCAATCATTTTCCTCTCTTCCTACACGTACACATGCCTTACATCCTCGATAAAAACTTTTCACTGCTTCTAACAACTTGCCTCCCACACCATATATTCTTAATACCTTCCACAGAGCATCTCTATCAACTCTATCATATGCCTTCTCCAGATCCATAAATGCTACATACAAATCCATTTGCTTTTCTAAGTATTTCTCACATACATTCTTCAAAGCAAACACCTGATCCACACATCCTCTACCACTTCTGAAACCGCACTGCTCTTCCCCAATCTGATGCTCTGTACATTCCTTCACCCTCTCAATCAATACCCTCCCATATAATTTACCAGGAATACTCAACAAACTTATACCTCTGTAATTTGAGCACTCACTCTTATCCCCTTTGCCTTTGTACAATGGCACTATGCACGCATTCCGCCAATCCTCAGGCACCTCACCATGAGTCATACATACATTAAATAACCTTACCAACCAGTCAACAATACAGTCACCCCCTTTTTTAATAAATTCCACTGCAATACCATCCAAACCTGCTGCCTTGCCGGCTTTCATCTTCCGCAAAGCTTTTACTACCTCTTCTCTGTTTACCAAATCATTTTCCCTAACCCTCTCACTTTGCACACCACCTCGACCAAAACACCCTATATCTGCCACTCTGTCATCAGACACATTCAACAAACCTTCAAAATACTCATTCCATCTCCTTCTCACATCACCACTACTTGTTATCACCTCCCCATTTACGCCCTTCACTGAAGTTCCCATTTGCTCCCTTGTCTTACGCACCCTATTTACCTCCTTCCAGAACATCTTTTTATTCTCCCTAAAATTTACTGATATATATATATACTATATATATATATATATATATATATATATATATATATATATATATATATATATATATATATATATATATATATATATATATATATATATATAGTCCAACATCCGGTTCTTCCAGTGTGCCGGTATTGCCATTTGAAAGGCACGTTTCTTCTCTCTTGAAATGCAAAAACCATCCTCTATTTCAAGTTCTTTCAATACAATGTTTTTCTTTAAAATGATATTTTGAAATTGGTCAAATGGTCGACCAGACAGCTGCAACAAACGTTAAGGTAGGATATATCTTGGCATCACTTCTTCATCAAGGCATTTCCTAAGGAATTCAAATCGTAACTTCAGTTGGTGAGCCATGATTAACGATTTGGAGAAAGCAGTAACGAAAGGAAAAAGTCCAGGACAGCTTCTAGAGAATTAATAGAAGAGTCGTGTGGAATCCATGTTGCAAAGGATCACAATTATGCGCGTGATCAAGATATTCCTATGAGTCCACGGGGAAAATGAAACACGAAAAGTTCCCAAGTGCACTTTCGTGTAATAATCACATCATCAGGTGAGACACAAGAGAGAAATATAACAGTCAGTTCATATACATCGAAGAGACGAAGCTAGGACGCCATTTGGTAAACATGTGATTGTCCATAACATACAACGAGCGTTCATAAACTTATCATTTTACAAATCTTATCAACAATAAAGTTATATATTCTGTATACACCATCACTACCATTAAGATTATAATTCTTTGTTTGTTTGATGATAGAAGATTCAATGATATTTCTCTTAGTAATAGAGTTAGAGTTAATAACTGAGATGGCGTTACTCCAGTCAATACAATGGTCATAGTTTTTAACATTGTTAAACAAGGCATTTGATTCTTGCCCCGTTCTTATACTATATATATGTTGTTTAAGTCTAACAGAAAGATCCTTACCAGTCTGACAAACGTAAAATTTATCACAGTTTCCACAAGGAACTTTATAGATGCAACCAAGAGAATTTTGTGGTAAATTCCTGATTAAGATATACTTTATAGTATTATTCCTTATAAAGGCATTATTTACATTAAAGGATTTAAGCAGCAAAGTGAAATTATTATTAAAAGTGGGAACTAAATGATTCTTAGTGTCAATGGGAGGTTTGGGCTCAAGTCTATAAAATGATTTCTTTGCTAACTTAAGGGATTTATCAATGAAAGGTCTAAGGTACTTTAACTTAGATCCAGTAGAATATATCTTCTCAAACTCATCATCAATAAACTCTGGACTGCAAATACGTAATGCCCTAAGGAACATAGATTGAAAATGATGATAATTTAACTTTATCATGTTGAGATGAGTAATAATGGATATATGAGCATACATTGATGGGTTTTCTGTATATGTTAAATTTAAACTTGTTTCCTGGTCTGTGGATCATGCAATCTAAAAATGGTAACATACAAATATTTTCATTATTTTAGTATATATATATATATATATATATATATATATATATATATATATATATATATATATATATATATATATATATATATATATATATATATATATATATATATATATATATATATATATATATTTATATATATATATATAAATATATATATATATATATATATATATATATATATATATATATATATATATATATATATATATATATATATATATATATATATATATATATATATATATATATATATATATATATATATATATATATATATATATATATATATATATATATATATGGTTGTTTAATTTGTTTATGGATGGGGTTGTTAGGGAGGTAAATGCGAGAGTTTTGGAAAGAGGGGCAAGTATGAAGTCTGTTGGGGATGAGAGAGCTTGGGAAGTGAGTCAGTTGTTGTTCGCTGATGATACAGCGCTGGTGGCTGATTCATGTGAGAAACTGCACAAGCTGGTGACTGAGTTTGGAAAAGTGTGTGGAAGAAGAAAGTTAAGAGTAAATGTGAATAAGAGCAAGGTTATTAGGTACAGTAGGGTTGAGGGTCAAGTCAATTGGGAGGTGAGTTTGAATGGAGAAAAACTGGAGGAAGTGAAGTGTTTCAGATATCTGGGAGTGGATCTGGCAGCGGATGGAACCATGGAAGCGGAAGTGGATCATAGGGTGGGGGAGGGGGCGAAAATTCTGGGGGCCTTGAAGAATGTGTGGAAGTCGAGAACATTATCTCGGAAAGCAAAAATGGGTATGTTTGAAGGAATAGTGGTTCCAACAATGTTGTATGGTTGCGAGGCGTGGGCTATGGATAGAGTTGTGCGCAGGAGGATGGATGTGCTGGAAATGAGATGTTTGAGGACAATGTGTGGTGTGAGGTGGTTTGATCGAGTCAGTAACGTAAGGGTAAGAGAGATGTGTGGAAATAAAAAGAGCGTGGTTGAGAGAGCAGAAGAGGGTGTTTTGAAGTGGTTTGGGCACATGGAGAGGATGAGTGAGGAAAGATTGACCAAGAGGATATATGTGTCGGAGGTGGAGGGAACGAGGAGAAGAGGGAGACCAAATTGGAGGTGGAAAGATGGAGTGAAAAAGATTTTGTGTGATCGGGGCATGAACATGCAGGAGGGTGAAAGGAGGGCAAGGAATAGAGTGAATTGGAGCGATGTGGTATACCGGGGTTGACGTGCTGTCAGTGGATTGAAGCAGGGCATGTGAAGCGTCTGGGGTAAACCATGGAAAGCTGTGTAGGTATGTATATTTGCGTGTGTGGACGTATGTATATACATGTGTATGGGGGGGGGGGGGGGTTGGGCCATTTCTTTCGTCTGTTTCCTTGCGCTACCTCGCAAACGCGGGAGACAGCGACAAAGTATAATAAAGAAAAATAAAATAATATATATATATATATATATATATATATATATATATATATATATATATATATATATATATATATATATATATATATATATATATTCAGGCCCCAAACAACTTTCCAGGGCTTACCCCAGACGCTTCACATGCACTGGTTCAATCCATTAACAGCACGTCGACCCCGGTATACCACATCGTTCCAATTCACTCAATTCCTTGCACGCCCTTTACCCTCCTGCATGTTCAGGCCCCGATCACTCAATATCTTTTTCACTCCATCTTTCCACCTCCAATTTGGTCTTCCACTTCTCCTCGTTCCCTCCACATCTGACATATATATCCTCTTGGTCAATCTTTCCTCACTTATTCTCTCCATGTGACCACACCATTTCAAAACACCCTCTTATGCTCTCTAAGCCACACACTTTTTATTTCCACACATCTCTCTTACCCTTACATTTCTTACTCGTTCTAACCACTTCACACCACATGTTGTCCTCAAACATCTCCTTTCCAGCACATCCACCCTCCTGCGCACAACTCTATCCATAGCACACGCCTCGCAGCCATACAACATTGTTGGGACCAATATTCCTTCAAACATAGCCATTTTTGTTTTCGGAGATAATGCTCTCGCCTTCGACATATTCTTTAAGGCTCCCAAAATTTTCGCCCCCAATCCCACCCTATGAGTTACTTCCGCATCTAGGGTTCAATCCACAGCCAGATCCACTCCCAGATATCTAAAACACTTTACTTCCTCCAGTTTTTCTCCATTTAAACTTACCTCCCAATTGACTTGACCCTCAACCCTACTGTACCAAATAACCTTGTTCTTATTCAAATTTACTCTCAACTTTCTTCTTTCACACACTTTACCAAACTCAGTCACCAGCTTCTGCACTTTCTCACATGAATCAGCCATCAACGCTGTATCGTAAGCGAACAACAACTGCCTCACTTCCCAAGCTCTCTCATCAACAATAGACTGCATACTTGCCCCTCTTTCCAAAACTCTTGCATTCACCTCCCTAACAACCTCATCCATAAACAAATCAAAGAACCATGGAGACATCACATACCCCTGCCGCAAACCTACATTCACTGAGAACCAATCACTTTCCTCTCTTCCTACACGTACACATGCCTTACATCCTCGATAAAAATTTTTCACTGCTTCTAACAACTTGCCTCCCACACCATTTATTCTTAATACCTTCCATGCAGCATCTCTATCAACTTTATCATATGCCCTCTCCAGATCCATAAATGCTACATACAAATCCATTTGCTTTTTAAGTATTTCTCACATACATTCTTCAAAGCAAACACCTGATCCGCACATCCTCTACCACTTCTGAAACCACACTGCTCTTCCCCACCTGATGCTCTGTACATGCCTTCACCCTCACAATCAATACCATCCCATATAATTTACGAGGAATACTCAACAAACTTATACCTCTGAAATTTGAGCACTCACTCTTATCTCCTTTGCCTTTGTACAATGGCACTATGCACGCATTACGCCAATCCTCAGGCACCTCACCATAAGTCATACATACATTAAATAACCTTACCAACCAGTCAATAATGCAGTCACCCCCTTTTTTAATAAATTCCACTGCAATACCATCCAAACCTGCTGCCTTGCCGGCTTTCATCTTCCGCAAAGCTTTTACTACCTCTTCTCTGTTTACCAAATCATTTTCCCAAACCCTCTCACTTTGCACACCACCTCGACCAAAACACCCTATATCTGCCACTATATCATCAAACACATTCAACAAACCTTCAAAATACTCACTCCATCTCTTTCTCACATCACCACTACTTGTTATCACCTCCCCATTTGCGCCCTTCACTGAAGTTCCCATTTGCTCCCTTGTCTTACGCACTTTATTTACCTCCTTCCAGAAAATCTTTTTATTCTCCCTAAAATCATTGATTCTCTCTCATCCCAACTCTCATTTGCCCTCTTTTTCACCTCTTGCACCTTTCTCTTGACCTCCTGTCTCTTTCTTTTATACATTTCCCACTCAATTGCATTTTTTCCCTGCAAAAATCGTCCAAATGCCTCTCTCTTCTCTTTCACTAATACTCTTACTTCTTCATCCCACCACTCACTACCCTTTCTAATCAACCCACCTCCCACTTTTCCCATGCCACAAGCATCTTTTGCGCAAGCCATCACTGATTCCCTAAATACATCCCATTCCTCACCCACTCCCCTTACTTCCATTGTTCTCACCTTTTTCCATTCTGTACTCAGTGTCTTCTGGTACTTCCTCACACAGGTCTCCTTCCCAAACTCACTTACTCTCACCACCATTTCATTTCAAGTTCGAAGTTTCAGTTTTTCTAAATTATTTCTTACATTTTTTATATGTATATATGTGTATATGCGTATATATGTGTATATGTGCGTATGTATGTGTATATGTATATATATATATATATATATATATATATATATATATATATATATATATATATATATATATATATATATATATATATATATATATATATATATATATATATATATATATATATATATAGATATATATATATATATATATATATATATATATGTATATATATATATATATATATATATATATATATATATATATATATATATATATATATATATATATATATATATATATATATATATATATATATATATATATATATATATATATATATATATATATATATATATATATGCGTATATGTATGTATATTATCCCTGGGGATAGGGGTGAAAGAATACTTCCCACGTATTCCTCGCGTGGCGACTAGAGGGGACGGGAGCGGGGGCCCAGAAATCCTCCCCTCCTTGTATTTTTTAACTTTCTAAAATGGGAAACAGAAGAAGGAGTCACGCGAGGAGTGCTCATCCTCCTCGAAGGCTCAGACTGGGGTGTCTAAATGTGTGTGGATGTAACCGTGATGTGAAAAAAGGAGAGATAGGTAATATGTTTGACGAAAGGAACCTGGATGTTTTGTTTCTCAGTGAAACGAAGCTCAAGGGTAAAGGGGAATCGTGGTTTGGGAATGTCTTGGGAGGAAAGTCAGGGGTTAGTGAGAAGACAAGAGCAAGGGAAGGAGTAGCAGTACTCATGAAACATGAGTTGTGGGAGTATGTGATAGAATGTAAGAAAGTAAATTCTCTATTAATATGGGTAAAACTGAAAGTTGATGGAGAGAGATGGGTGATTATTGGTGCATATGCACCTGGGCATGAGAATATATATATATATATATATATATATATATATATATATATATATATATATATATATATATATATATATATATTTTTTTTTTTTTATTATACTTTGTCGCTGTCTCCCGCGTTTGCGAGGTAGCGCAAGGAAACAGACGAAAGAAATGGCCCCACCCCCCCCCCCCCCATACACATGTATATACATACGTCCACAAACGCAAATATACATACCTACACAGCTTTCCATGGTTTACCCCAGACGCTTCACATGCCTTGATTCAATCCACTGACAGCACGTCAACCCCGGTATACCACATCGCTCCAATTCAATCTATTCCTTGCCCTCCTTTCACCCTCCTGCATGTTCAGGCCCCGACCACACAAAATCTTTTTCACTCCATCTTTCCACCTCCAATTTGGTCTCCCTCTTCTCCTTGCTCCATCCACCTCCGACACATACATCCTCTTGGTCAATCTTTCCTCACTCATCCTCTCCATGTGCCCAAACCACTTCAAAACACCCTCTTCTGCTCTCTCAACCACGCTCTTTTTATTTCCACACATCTCTCTTACCCTTACGTTACTCACTCGATCAAACCACCTCACACCACACATTGTCCTCAAACATCTCATTTCCAGCACATCCATCCTTCTGCGCACAACTCTATCAATAGCCCACGCCTCGCAACCATACAACATTGTTGGAACCACTATTCCTTCAAACATACCCATTTTTGCTTTCCGAGATAATGTTCTCGACTTCCACACATTCTTCAAGGCCCCCAGAATTTTCGCCCCCTCCCCCACCCTATGATCCACTTCCGCTTCCATGGTTCCATCCTCTGCCAGATCCACTCCCAGATATCTAAAACACTTCACTTCCTCCAGTTTTTCTCCATTCAAACTCACCTCCCAATTGACTTGACCCTCACTCCTACTGTACCGAATAACCTTGCTCTTATTCACATTTACTCTTAACTTTCTTCTTCCACACACTTTACCAAACTCAGTCACCAGCTTCTGCAGTTTCTCACATGAATCAGCCACCAGCGCTGTATCATCAGCGAACAACAACTGACTCACTTCCCAAGCTCTCTCATCCCCAACAAACTTCATACTTGCCCCTTTTTCCAAAACTCTTGCATTTACCTCCCAAACAACCCCATCCATAAACAAATTAAACAACAATGGAGACATCACACACCCCTTCCGCAAACCTACATTCACTGACAACCAATCACTTTCCTCTCTTCCTACACGTACACATGCCTTATATCCTCGATAAAAACTTTTCACTGCTTCTAACAACTTTCCTCCCACACCATATATTCTTAATAACTTCCACAGAGCATCTCTATCAAATCTTTCATATGCCTTCTTCAGATCCATAAATGCTACACACAAATCCATTTACTTTTCTAAGTAATTCTCACATACATTCTTCAAAGCAAACACCTGATCCACACATCCTCTACCACTTCTGAAACCACACTGCTCTTCCCCAATCTTATGCTCTGTACATGCCTTCACCCTCTCAATCAATACCCTCACATATAATTTAGCAGGAATACTCAACAAACTTATACCTCTGTAATTTGAGCACTCACTCTTATCCCCTTTGCCTTTGTACAATGGCACTATGCACGCATTCCGCCAATCCTCAGGCACCTCACCATGAGTCATACATACGTTAAATAACCTTACCAACCAGTCAACAATACAGTCACCCCCTTTTTTAATAAATTCCACTGCAATACCATCCAAACCTGCTGCCTTGCCGGCTTTCATCTTCCGCAAAGCTTTCACTATCTCTTCTCTGTTTACCAAATCATTTTCCCCAACCCTCTCACTTTGCACACCACCTCGACCAAAACACCCTATATCTGCCACTCTATCATTAAACACATTCAACTAACCTTCAAAATACTCACTCCATCTCCTTCTCACATCACCACTACTTGTTATCACCTCCCCATTTGCGCCCTTCACTGAAGTTCCCATTTGCTCCCTTGTCTTACGCACTTTATTTACCTCCTTCAAGAACATCTTTTTATTCTCCCTAAAATTTAATGATACTCTCTCACCCCAACTCTCATATATATATATTTATTTATTTATTATACTTTGTCGCTGTCTCCCGCGTTTGCGAGGTAGCGCAAGGAAACAGACGAAAGAAATGGCCCAACCCCCCCCCCCCATACACATGTATATACATACGTCCACACACGCAAATATACATACCTACACAGGTTTCCATGGTTTACCCCAGACGCTTCACATACCTTGATTCAATCCACTGACAGCACGTCAACCCGGTATACCACATCGCTCCAATTCACTCTATTCCTTGCCCTCCTTTCACCCTCCTGCATGTTCAGACCCCGATCACACAAAATCTTTTTCACTCCATCTCTCCACCTCCAATTTGGTCCCCCTCTTCTCCTTGTTCCCTCCACCTCCGACACATATATCCTCTTGGTCAATCTTTCCTCAACCATCCTCTCCATGTGCCCAAACCACTTCAAAACACCCTCTTCTGCTCTCTCAACCACGCTCTTTTTATTTCCACAAACATCTCTCTTACCCTTACGTTACTCACTCGATCAAACCACCTCACACCACATTTTGTCCTCAAACATCTCATTTCCAGCACATCCATCCTCCTGCGCACAACTCTATCCATAGCCCACGCCTCGCAACCATACAACATTGTTGGAACCACTATTCCTTCAAACATACCCATTTTTGCTTTCCGAGATAATGTTCTCGACTTCCACACATTCTTCAAGGCCCCCAGAATTTTCGCCCCCTCCCCCACCCTATGATCCACTTCCGCTTCCATGGTTCCATCCTCTGCCAGATCCACTCCCATATATCTAAAACACTTCACTTCATCCAGTTTTTCTCCATTCAAACTCACCTCCCAATTGACTTGACCCTCAACCCTACTGTACCTAATAACCTTGCTCTTATTCACATTTACTCTTAACTTTCTTCTTCCACACACTTTACCAAACTCAGTCACCAGCTTCTGCAGTTTCTCACATGAATCAGCCACCAGCGCTGTATCATCATATATATATATATATATATATATATATATATATATATATATATATATATATTTTGCTTTGACGCTGTCTCCCGAGTTTGCGAGGTAGCGCAAGGAAACAGACGAAAGAAATGGCCCAACCCACCCCCTTACACATGTATATACATACGTCCACACACACAAATATACATACCTACACAGCTTTCCATGGTTTACCCCAGACGCTTCACATGCCCCGATTAAATCCACTGACAGCACGTCAACCCCGGTATACCACATCGCTCCAATTCAATCTATTCCTTGCCCTCCTTTCACCCTCCTGCATGTTCAGGCCCCGATCACACAAAATCTTTTTCACTCACTCTTTCCACCTCCAATTTGGTCTCCCTCTTCTCCTCGTTCCCTCCACCTCCGGCACATATATCCTCTTGGTCAATCTTTCCTCACTCATTCTCTCCATGTGCCCAAACCACTTGAAAACACCCTCTTCTGCTCTCTCAACCAGGCTCTTTTTATTTCCACACATCTCTCTTACCCTTACGTTACTCACTCGATCAAACCACCTCACACCACACATTGTCCTCAAACATCTCATTTCCAGCACATCCATCCTTCTGCGCACAACTCTTTCAATAGCCCATGCCTCGCAACCATACAACATTGTTGGAACCACTATTCCTTCAAACATACCCATTTTTGCTTTCCGAGATAATGTTATCGACTTCCACACATTCTTCAAGGCTCCCAGAATTTTCGCCCCTTCCCCCACCCTATGATCCACTTCCGCTTCCATGGTTCCATCCGCTGCCATATCCACTCCCAGATATCTAAAACACTTCACTTCCTCCAGTTTTTCTACATTCAAACTCACCTCCCAATCGACTTGACCCTCAACCCTACTGTACCTAATAACCTTGCTCTTATTCACATTTACTCTTAACTTTCCTCTTTCACACACTTTACCAAACTCAGTCACCAGCTTCTGCAGTTTCTCACATGAATCAGCCACCAGCGCTGTATCATCAGCGAACAACAACTGACTCACTTCCCAAGCTCTCTCATCCCCAACAGACTTCATACTTGCCCCTCTTTCCAAAACTCTTGCCTTCACCTCCCTAACAACCCCATCCATAAACAAATTAAACAACCATGGAGACATCACACACCCCTGCCGCAAATCTACATTCACTGAGAACCAATCACTTTCCTCTCTTCCTACGCGTACACATACCTTACATCCTCGATAAAAACTTTTCACTGCTTGTAACAATTTGCCTCCCACACCATATATTCTTAATACCTTCCATAGAGCATCTCTATCAACTCTATCATATGCCTTCTCCAGATCCATAAATGCTACATACAAATCCATTTGCTTTTCTAAGTATTTCTCACATACATTCTTCAAAGCAAACACCTGATCCACACATCCTCTACCACTTCTGAAACCACACTGCTCTTCCCCAATCTGATGCTCTGTACATGCCTTCCCCCTCTCAATCAATACCCTCCCATATAATTTACCAGGAATACTCAAGAATCTTATACCTCTGTAATTTGAGCACTCACTCTTATCCCCATTGCCTTTGTACAATGACACTATGCACGCATTCCGCCAATCCTCAGGCACCTCACCGTGAGTCATACATACATTAAATAACCTTAACAACCAGTCAACAATACAGCCACCCCCTTTTTTAATAAATTCCACTGCAATACCATCCAAACATGCTGTCTTGCCGGCTTTCATCTTCCGCAAAGCTTTTACTACCTCTTCTCTGTTTACCAAATCATTTTCCCTAACCCTCTCACTTTGCACACCACCTCGACCAAAACACCCTATATCTGCCACTCTATCTTCAAACACATTCAACAAATCTTCAAAATACTCACTCCATCTCCTTCTCACATCACCACTACTTGTTATCACCTCCCCATTTGCGCCCTTCAATGAAGTTCCCATTTGCCTCCTTGTCTTACGCACTTTAATTACCTCCTTCCAGAACATCTTTTTATTCTCCCTAAAATTTAATGATACTCTCTCACCCCAACTCTCATTTGCCCTTTTTTTCACCTCTTGCACCTTTCTCTTGACCTCCTGCCTCTTTCTTTTATACGTCTCCCACTCAACTGCATTTTTTCCCTGCAAAAATCGTCCAAATGCCTCTCTCTTCTCTTTCACTAATACTCTTACTTCTTTATCCCACCACTCACTACCCTTTCTAATCAACCCACCTCCCACTCTTCTCATGCCACAAGCTTCTTTTGCGCAATCCATCACTGATTCCGTAAATACATCCCATTCCTCCCCCACTCCCCTTACTTCCATTGTTCTCACCTTTTTCCATTCTGTACTCAGTCTCTCCTGGTACTTCCTCACACAAGTCTCTTTCCCAAGCTCACTTACTCTCACCGCCCTCTTCACCACAACATTCACTGTTTTTTTCTGAAAACCCATACAAATCTTCACCTTAGCCTCCACAAGATAATGATCAGACATCCCTCCAGTTGCACCTATCAGCATATTAACATCCAAAAGTCTCTCTTTCGCTCGCCTGTCAATTAACACGTAATCCAATAACGCTCTCTGGCCATCTCTCCTACTTACATAAGTATACTTATGTATATCTCGCTTTTCAAACCAGGTATTCCCAATCATCAGTCCTTTTTCAGCACGTAAATCTACAAGCTCTTCACCATTTCCATTTACAACACTGAACACCCCATGTATACCAATTATTCCCTCAACTGCCACATTACTCACCTTTGCATTCAAATCACCCATCACTATAACCCGGTCTCGTGCATCAAAACCACTAACACACTCATTCAGCTGCTCCCAAAACACTTGCCTCTCATGATCTTTCTTCTCATGCCCAGGTGCATATGCACCAATAATCACCCATCTCTCTCCATCAACTTTCAGTTTTACCCATATTAATCGAGAATTTACTTTCTTACATTCTATCACGTACTATATATGTATATATATATATATATATATATATATATATATATATATATATATATATATATATATATATATATATATATATATATATATATATATATATATATATATATATATATATATATATATATATACATATCTGGGAGTGGATCTGGCAGCGGATGGAACCATGGAAGCGGAAGTGGATCATAGGGTGGGGGAGGGGGCGAAAATTCTGGGAGCCTTGAAGAATGTGTGGAAGTCGAGAACAGTATCTCGGAAAGCAAAAATGGGTATGTTTGAAGGAATAGTGGTTCCAACAATGTTGTATGGTTGCGAGGCGTGGGCTATGGATAGAGTTGTGCGCAGGAGGATGGATGTGCTGGAAATGAGATGTTTCAGGACAATGTGTGGTGTGAGGTGGTTTGATCGAGTAAGTAACGTAAGGGTAAGAGAGATGTGTGGAAATAAAAAGAGCGTGGTTGAGAGAGCAGAAGAGTGTGTTTTGAAATGGTTTGGGCACATGGAGAGAATGAGTGAGGAAAGATTGACCAAGAGGATATATGTGTCGGAGGTGGAGGGAACGAGGAGAAGAGGGAGACCAAATCGGAGGTGGAAAGATGGAGTGAAAAAGATTTTGTGTGATCGGGGACTGAACATGCAGGAGGGTGAAAGGAGGGCAAGGAATAGAGTGAATTGGAGCGATGTGGTATACCAGGATTGACGTGCTGGCAGTGGATTGAATCAGGGCATGTGAGGCGTCTGTGTTGGACCATGGAAAGCTGTGTAGGTATGTGTATTTGCGTGTGTGGACGTATGTATATACTTGTGTATGAGGGTGGGTTGGGCCATTTCTTTCGTCTGTTTACTTGCGCTACCTCGCAAACGCGGGAGACAGCGACAAAGTATAAAAAAAAAAAAAAAAAAAAAAAAATATATATATATATATATATATATACCTATTTATTTCTTCATTAATTATTTACTATACTTTATCGCTGTCTCCCGTGTTAGCGAGTTAGCTGAAGGAGACCGACGAAAGAATGGCCCAACCATTCGACATGTATATGTATATACACGCACGTCCAAACACTTACATACACATACTTATACATTTCAATATATACCTATACATACATAGAGAGAAATATACATATATACTCATTTACATAATTGTTACTTGCGTTTATTGATTCTCGTCGCCACCTCGCCACTTATGAAATGACAACCACCTCCCCTTCAGGCGCACAGGGTAGCGCTAGGAAAAGACAATAAAGCGACGTTCATTCACACTCAGTCTTTAGCTGTCATGTATAATGCACCGAAACCACAGCTCCCTTTCCACATCAAGGCCCCACAAAACTTTCCATGGTTTACCCCAGACGCTTCATATGCCCTGGTTCAATCCATTGACAGCACGTCGACCCCGCTATACCACATCGTTCCAATTCACTCTATTCCTTGCCCCCCTTTCGCCCTCGTGCATGTTGACTCCCCGATCACTCAAAGTCTTTTTTACTCCATCCTTCTAACTCCAATTTTGTCTCTCACTTCTCGTTCCCTCCACCTCTGACACATATATCCTCTTTGTCAACTTCACACCACATTTTGTCCTCACACATCTCATTTCCAACACATCCACCGTCCTCCCCACAACTGTATTTGTAGCCCACGCCTCGCAAGCATATAATATTGTTGGACCTACTATTCCTTTCAAACATATCCATTTTTGCTTTCCAAGATAATATTCTCGCCTTTCATACTTTTTTCTAGGCTCCCAGAACTTTCGCCCTCTCCCCCACCCTCTGACTCACTTCTGCTTCCATAGTTCCATCCGCTGCCAAATCCACTCACTTCCTCCAGTTTTTCACCATTCAAACTTACCTCCCAATTGACTTGTCCCTCAACCCTACTGCACCTAATAACTTTGCTCTTATTCATATTTACTCTCAGTTTTCTCCTTTCACACACTTTACCAAATTCAATCACCAGCTTTTGCAGTCTCTCACCGAAATCACCCACCAGCGCTGTATCATCAGCGAACAAAAACTGACTCACTTCCCAAGCCCTCTCATTCTTAACAGACTGCATACTTGCCCCTCTATCCAAAACTCTTGCATTCTTGTTGAGACGAAGGTGAAGACTTGTAGAGGTTTTCGGAAAGAAAGAGAGAATGTTGGGGTAAAGAGAGTGGTGAGAGTATGTACCCTTGAAAATAAGACTTGTGTGAGGAAGTACCAGGAGAGTTTGAGTGCAGAATGGAAAAAGGATAGAGCAAATGGCATAAGTGGAGTGGGGAGGAGTAAGATGTATCTAGGGAAGCAGTGATGGCTTGCGCTAAATATTCTTCTGGCATGAGAAAGGTAAGAAGTGGGCAGATAGGAACGTGTTCTGAGTGGTGGGATGAAGAAGTAAGATTGTTAGCGAAAAAGAAGAGATAGCGGTTTGGATGATTTTTGTAGGGAATTAGTGCAAATGGCTGTGAGATGTATAAAAGAAAGCCACAGAAGGTCATGAAAAAGATGCAAGAGGTGAGAAAGAGGAAAAATTAGAGTTGGGGTGAGAGAATCATTGAATTTTAGGGAGAGTGAACATATGCTTTAGAAGGAGATAAATAAAGTGCGAAAGACAAGAGAACAAATCGAGGAAGGGAGCTAATAGGTAGGTAATAAGAAATATTGGTGAATTGAGGAGGAGATGAAGTGACTACATTGAAGGTTTGTTGAATGCGTTTGATGATAGAGTGGCAGATATAGGGTGTTTTCGAAGAGGTGTTGTGCGAAGTTAGAGGGTCAGGGAGAATAGTTTGGTAAACAGAGAAGTAGTGAAACCTTTACAGACGATGAAACCCGGCAAGGAAGCGGGTTTGGATGGTATTGCAGTGGACTGTATTAAAAAAGGAGGGGATTGTGTTGTTGACTGGAAGTTAAAGACATTCAGTGTATGTATGGTTCATGGTGAAGTGCCTGAGGGTTGGCAGAATGCATGCCTAGTGTCATTGTATAAAGACAAAGGGGATAAAAGTGAGTGTTCAAATTACAAAGGTATAAGTTTGTTGAGTATTCCTGGGAAATGATAAGGAAAGATATTGATTGAGAGTGTCAAGACATGTACAGGGCATTAGATTGGGGAGGAGCAGTGTGGTTTCAGAAGTGATAGAGGATGTGTGGATCCGGTGCTTTCTTGAAGAATGTATGTGAGAAATACTTAGAAAAAAAGATGGATTTTTAATTAGCATTTTTGAATATGGAGAAGGCATATGATACGGATGATAAAGATGCTGTGTGGAAGGTATTAAGAGTACATGGTTTGGGAGGTAAGTTGCTAGAAGCAGTGAAAAGTTCTTACCAATGGTGTAAGGCCTGTGTACGAGGAGAAAGAGAGGAAAGATATTGGTTACCAGTGAATGTCGTTTTGCGGCAGGGGTGCGTGATGTCTCATTGGTTGTTTATTTTGTTTATGGATGGTGTGGTTATGTAGGTGAATGCAAGAGTCTTAGAGAGAAGAGCATGTACGCGGTATGTTACGGATGATATGGCTCGGGAAGAGAGTCACTTGTTGTTCGCTGATGATACAGCGCTAGTGAATGATTCGGGTGAGAAACTACAGATGTTGGTGGCTGAGTTTGGAAAAGTGTGTGAAAGAAGAAAGCTAAGAGTGAATGTGAATAAGAACAAGGTTATTTGGTACAGTAGGGTTGAGGGATAAATTAATTGGGAGGACGTTCGAATAGAGAAAAAGTGGAGGAAGTGATATGTTTTAGGTATCTGGGAGTGGACTTAGCACCGGATGGAACCATGGAAAAGGAAGTGAGACACAAGGTTGGGGAGAGGGCGAAGGTTCTCGGAGTGTTGAAGAATGTGAGGAAGGCAAGAACGTTATCTCGGTGAGCAAAAATATATATGTTTAAGGGAATAGTTGTTCCAACAATGTTATATTGTTCCAAGGCATGGGCTATACAAATGATTGTGCGGAGGAGGGTAGATGTGTTGGAAATGAAATGTTTAAGGACAATATGCGGTGTGAGGTGGTTTGATCGAGTAAGTAGTGAAAGGGTAAGAGAGATGTGTGGTAATAAAAAGATTGTTATTGAACGAGGATAAGAGGGTGTATTGAAATGGTTTGGTCACATGGAGGGAATCAGTGAGGAAAGAATGACAAAGAGGATATATGTGTCAGAAGCAGAGGGTACGAGGAGAAGCGGAAGACCAAATTGGAGGTGGAAGGATGGAGTGAAAAGGATCTTGAGCGTTCGAGGCCTGAACATAGAGAAGGGTGAAAGGCTTGCAAGGATTAGAGTAAATTGGAAGGAGGTGGTAAACCGTGGTCGACGTACTATCAGTGGATTAAAACAGGGCATGTGAACTGTCTGGGGTAAACCGTTGAACCATTTTTACTCTCCGAGATAACGTTCTTGCCTTCCTCAAATTCTTGAACGCTTCCAGAACCTTCCTTCCCTCCCTAACCCTGTGACTCACTTCCTTTTCCATGGACCCATCAGCTGCTAAATTCACTCACAGATATCTAAAACACTTCACCTCCTCCAGTTTTTCTCTATTCGAGCTTAACTCCTTATCAAGTTGTCTTTCAACCCTATTGAACCAAATAACCTTATTCTTATTCACATTCAATCTCAGCTTTCTTCTTTCACTCACCTTACCAAACTCAGTCACCAACTTTTGCAGTGTCTCAGCTGAATCAGCCACCAGCGCTGTATCATCGGCGAACAACAACTGACTCACTTCCCAAGCAATCTCATCCACAACAGACTGCATACTTGCCCCTCTCTCCAAAACTCTTGCGATCCCCTCCCTAAAAACCTCATTCATAAACAAATTTAACAACCATGTAAACATAACGCATCCCTGCAACCAGCCGACATTCATTGGGAAACCAGACATTTTCCTCTCTCCCTACTCGTACACACGCTTTACATCTTTGATAAAACCTTTTTTATGCTTCTAGTAACTTACTTCCCACACCATATACTCTTAATACCATCCACAGAGCATCTCTATCAACTTTTTCATATGCCCTCTCCAGATCCATGAATGCGACATACAAATCCATCTGTTTTTCCATGTATTTCTCACATACATTCTTCAAAGCAAACACCTGATTCACACATCCTATACCACTTTAGAAACCACAATGCTCTTCCCCAATCTGGTACTCTGTACATGTCTTTACCCTCCCAATCAATACCCTCCCATATGATTTCCCAGGAATACTTAACAAACTTATACCTTTGTAATTTGAACACTCACATCTATCCCCTTTGCCTTTGTACAATGGCACTATGCATGCATTCCGCCAATCCTCATGCACTTCACCATGAAACAAACATACATAGAATATCCTCACCAACTAGTCAACAACAAAGTAACACATGCTTTACATCTTTGATAAAACCTTTTTTATGCTTCTAGTAACTTACTTCCCACACCATATACTCTTAATACCATCCACAGAGCATCTCTATCAACTTTTTCATATGCCCTCTCCAGATCCATGAATGCGACATACAAATCCATCTGTTTTTCCATGTATTTCTCACATACATTCTTCAAAGCAAACACCTGATTCACACATCCTATACCACTTTAGAAACCACAATGCTCTTCCCCAATCTGGTACTCTGTACATGTCTTTACCCTCCCAATCAATACCCTCCCATATGATTTCCCAGGAATACTTAACAAACTTATACCTTTGTAATTTGAACACTCACATCTATCCCCTTTGCCTTTGTACAATGGCACTATGCATGCATTCCGCCAATCCTCATGCACTTCACCATGAAACAAACATACATAGAATATCCTCACCAACTAGTCAACAACAAAGTAACCCCTTTCTTTAATAATTTCCTTTGCAATATCATCCAAACGCGCCGCCTTGACAGATTTCATCTTCCGCAAAGTTTTCGCTACCTTTTCCCTGTTTATCATTTTCCCTTACCCAATCACTTCACACACTACCTCGACCAAAACATCCTATATATGCCACTCTATCATCAAACACATTTAGCAGACTTTCAAAATACTCATTCCATCTACTTTTCACTTCACTACTTGTCATTACCTCCCTATTATCACCCTTCACCGATGTTCCCATTTGTTCTCTTGTCTTACGCATTTATTTATCTTCTCCCAAAACATCTTTATATTCTCCCTAAGATTTAATGATACTCTCTCACCCCACCTCTCATTTCCGTTTTTTTTTTACTTCTTGCACCTTTTTCTTGACCTCATACCTCTTTGTTTTATACATCTCCCATTCATTTGCACTATTTCCCCGCAAAACCGTCCGAATGCCTCTCTCTTCTCATTCACTAACGATCTTACTTCTTCATCCCACCACTCACTACCCTTTCTAATCTGTCCAACTCCAACCTTTCTCATGCCACAGGCATCTTTTGCAAAAGCCATCTGTGCTTCCCTAAATACATCCCACTCTTCACCCACTCCCATTACGTCATTTACTCTCATCATTTTCCATTCTGCACTCAGTCTCTTTTGGTACTTCCTCACACAAGTCTCCTTTAAAAGCTCACTTACTCTCACCACTCTCCTCACCCCAACATTCTCTCTTCTTTTCCGAAAATCTCTACAAATCTTCACCTTTGCCTCCACAAGATAATGATCAGACATCCCTATAGTTGCCCCTTTCAGCACATTTATATCCAAAAGTCTATCTTTCATGCACCTATCAATTAACACGTAATCCAATAACGTTCTCTGGCTATTTCTCGCACTTAAATACATATACTTATGTATACCTCTGTTTTTAAACCACGTATTCCCAGTCCTTTTTCAGCACACCGATTTTCAAGCTCCTCCCAATTTCCATTTACAACACTAAAAACCCTATGTACAGTAATTATACCCTCAAATGCTACATTAATCTCTTTGCATTCAAATCATCCATCACTATAACCCGTTCTCATCCATCGAAACTGCAAACACACTCACTCAGCTGTTCCCAAAACACTTGCCTCTCATGATCTTTCTTCTCATAACCAGGAGCATAGGCAACGGTAACCACCCATCTCTCTCCCTTCACTTTCAGTCTTACCCGTATCAATTTAGAGAATGTTTTTATACACTCTATCATATATTCCTTAATCTCCTGCTTCAGGAAAAGTACGACTCCTTCTCTTTCTCTTGTCCTCTCACCAACCGCAGACTATACTCCCAAGACATTACCAAACAACTCTTCCCCTTTACCCTTGGGCATCGTCTCACTCAGAGCCAAAACATCCAGGTTCCTTTCCTCAAACATACTACCAATCTCTCCTTTTTTCTCATCTTGGTTACAACCACAGACATTTAGACACCCCATTCTGAACCTTCGAGGAAGATGAGCGCTCCCCGCATGACTACAATATATACATAAATGTATTCATTTTATATATATTCATTTTATTTTCCCCCTGTCTCCCGCGTTAGCGAGGTAGCGCAAGGAAATAGACGAAAGGATGGCCCAACCCACCCACATACACATGTATATACTTACACGTCCACACACGCACATATACATACCTATACATTTCAACGTATACATGTATATACATACACAGACATATACATATATACACATGAACATCATATTTGCTGCCTTTGTTCAAACCCGTCACCAACCGCAACACCTGATATGACTCCCCCTACTCCCATACGCGCGTGAGGTAGCGAGAGGAAAGGACAACAAAAGCAACATTCGTTCACACTCAGTCTCTAGCTGTCATGTATAACGCACTGAAACCAGAGCTCCCTTTCCACATCCAGGCCCCACAAAACGTTCCGAGGGTTACCGCAGACGCTTCACACGCCCTGATTCAATCCATTGACAGCCGTCGACCCTGGTATAACAAAATCGTTCCAATTCACTATATTCATTGCATGCATTTCACCCTCCTCTGTGTTCAGAACCCGATCACTCAAAATCTTTTTCAATCCTTCCACCTTCAATATGGTCTCCCACTTCCCGATTCCACCACCTCTGACACATATATCCTCTTTATCAATCTCTCTTCACTCATTCTCTCCATGTGGCCAAACCATTTTAATATACCCTCTTTTCCTCTCTCAACCACACTCTTTTTATCCCCACACTTCTCACATACCCTTTCATCACTTACTCAATCAAACCACCTACAACCACATATTGTCCTCAAACATCTCATTTACAACATATCCACCCTCTTCCGCATTGTTGGAACCACTATTTCTTCAAACACAGAATCTTTACTTTCCGAGATGATGTTCTTAACTTCTACACATTCTTCATCGCTCCCAAAACCTTCGCCCCCTCCCCCAACCTGTGACTCACTTCCGCTTCAATGGTTCCATCCGCTGCCAAATACACTCACAGATATCGAAAACACTTCACTCCCTCAAGCTTTCTCCATTCAAACTTACCTCCAAATTGACTTGTCCCTCACCTCTGCTGTACCTGATAGCCTCTAACATTTACTCTCAGCTTTCTTCTTTCACACATTTTACCAAACTCAGTCACCAGCTTCTGCAGTTTCTCACCCAAATCTGCCACGAGCGCTGTATCTTCAGCGAACAACAACTGACCCATTTCCCAAGCGCTCTCATCCACAACAGACTAGATACTTGCCCACCTCTTTAAAATACTTGCATTCAACCCCCCCCCCCCCCTAAAAACTCCATCAATAAACAAATTAAACAACCAAGGAGACATCGGCACCCCTGCCGGAAACCGACTTTCACTGAGAACCACTCACTTTTCTCTCTTCCTACTCGTACACTTTCCATACATCCTCGATAAAAACTTTCAATTGCTTCTGGCAACTGGCCTCCCACACCATATACTCAAAATCCAGATCCATAAATGTTGAATACAAATCCATTTGTTTTTCTAAGTATTTTTCGGATACATTCTTCAAAGTAAACACCTGATCAACACATCCTCTACCACTTCTGAAACCACACTGCTCTTCCCCAATCTGATGCTCTGAACATGCCTTCATACTTTCATTCAATACCCTCCCATATAATTTACCAGAAATTCTCAACAAACTTATACCTTTGTAATTTAAACACTCACCTTTATTACCTTTGGCTTTGTACAATGGGAATATGCATGCATTCCGCTAATCATAAGGTACCTCACCATGAACCATACATACACTGAATATCCTCATCAACCAGTCAACAACACAATCTCCACCATTTCTAATAAATTCCACTGCAATAAAACTCAAACCCGCCGTCTTGCCGGCTTTAATCTTCCGCAAAGCTTTCACTACCTCTTCTCTGTTTACCAATCCATTCTCTCTGACCCTCAGACTTCGCACACCACCTTGACCAAAACACCCTATATCTCCAACCCAATCATCTAACACATTTAACAAACCTTAAAAATACTCACTCCATCTCCTTGTTACATCACCACTACTTTTTATTACCTTCCCATTAGCTCCCTTCGCCGATGTTCCCATTTGTTCTCTTGTCTCATGCACTTTACTTATATCCTTCCAAAACATCTTTTTATTTTCACCAAAATCTAATGATACTCTTTTACACCAACTCACATTTGCCCTCTTTTTCACCTCTGGCACCTTTCTCTTAACCTTTTGCCTCTTTCTTTAATACATTTCCGTCACTTGCACTATTCCCCCGCAAAAATGGTCCAAATGTCATTCTCTTCTCTTTCACTAATAATCTTACTTCTTCATCCCACCACTCACTACCATTTCTAATCTGCCCACCTTCCACACTTCTCATGCCACAAGTATCCCTTGTGCAAGCCATCACAGCGTCTCTGAATACATCCTGTTCCTCAACCTCTCCCATTACGTCCTTTGCTCTCACCATTTTCCATTCTGCTCTCAGTCTCTTGTGGTACTTCCTCACACAAGTCTCCTTCAAAAGCTCATTTTTTCTCACCACTTCCTTCATCCCAAAATTTTCTCTTCTTTTCTGAAAACCACTACAAATCTTCACCTTCGACTCCACAAGATAATGATCAGACATCCCTCCAGTTGCATCTCTTAACACATTAACATCCAAAAGTGTCCTTTCCATGCGCCTATCAATTAATGCGTAGTCCAATAACTCTCTTTGGCCATCTCCTCTACTTACATACATATACTTATGCATACATCTCTCCAGAAACCCGGTACTCCCAATCACCAATCCATTTTCAGCACACATATCTACAAATTCTTCAACATTTCCATTTACAACACTAAACACCCAATGTACACCAACCATTCCCTCAATTGCCATATTACTCACCTTTGCATTCAAATCACCCATCACTATCACCCTGACTCGTGCATGAAAACTGCTAAAAAAATTAGCTGCTCCCAAAACACTTGCCTCTCAAGAGCTTTCTTTTCATGATCATATGCATACTTACCAATAATCACCCATCTCTCTCCATCCAATTTCAGATTTACACATATTCATTGAGTATATATATATATATATATATATATATATATATATATACATATATATATATATATATATATATATATATATATATATATATATATATATATATATATATATATATATATATATATATATATATATATATATATTTTATATATATAAATATATATATATATATATATATATATATATATATATATATATATATATATATATATATATATATATATATATATATATATATATATATATATATATATATATATATATATATATATATATATATATATATATATATATATATATATATATATATATATATGTAGGTTTGCGGCAGGGGTGTGTGATGTCTCCATGGTTGTTTAATTTGTTTATGGATGGGGTTGTTAGGGAGGTAAATGCAAGAGTCCTGGAAAGAGGGGCAAGTATGAAGTCTGTTGGGGATGAGAGAGCTTGGGAAGTGAGTCAGTTGTTGTTCGCTGATGATACAGCGCTGGTGGCTGATTCATGTGAGAAACTGCAGAAGCTGGTGACTGAGTTTGGTAAAGTGTGTGGAAGAAGAAAGTTAAGAGTAAATGTGAATAAGAGCAAGGTTATTAGGTACAGTAGGGGTGAGGGTCAAGTCAATTGGGAGGTGAGTTTGAATGGAGAAAAACTGGAGGAAGTGAAGTGTTTTAGATATCTGGGAGTGGATCTGTCACCGGATGGAACCATGGAAGCGGAAGTGGATCATAGGGTGGGGGAGGGGGCGAAAATTTTGGGAGCCTTGAAAAATGTGTGGAAGTCGAGAACATTATCTCGGAAAGCAAAAATGGGTATGTTTGAAGGAATAGTGGTTCCAACAATGTTGTATGGTTGCGAGGCGTGGGCTATGGATAGAGATGTGCGCAGGAGGATGGATGTGCTGGAAATGAGATGTTTGAGGACAATGTGTGGTGTGAGGTGGTTTGATCGAGTAAGTAACGTAAGGGTAAGAGAGATGTGTGGAAATAAAAAGAGCGTGGTTGAGAGAGCAGAAGAGGGTGTTTTGAAATGGTTTGGGCACATGGAGAGAATGAGTGAGGAAAGATTGACCAAGAGGATATATGTGTCGGAGGTGGAGGGAACGAGGAGAAGAGGGAGACCAAATTGGAGGTGGAAAGATGGAGTGAAAAAGATTTTGTGTGATCGGGGCCTGAACATGCAGGAGGGTGAAAGGAGGGCAAGGAATAGAGTGAATTGGAGCGATGTGGTATACAGGGGTTGACGTGCTGTCAGTGGATTAAATCAAGGCATGTGAAGCGTCTGGGGTAAACCATGGAAAGCTGTGTAGGTATGTATATTTGCGTGTGTGGACGTATGTACATGTGTATGGGGGGGGGGGGTTGGGCCATTTATTTAGTCTGTTTCCTTGCGCTACCTAGCAAACGCGGGAGACAGCGACAAAGTATAAAAAAAAAAAAAAAAAAAAAAATATATATATATATATATATATATATATATATATATATATATATATATATATATATATATATATATATATATATATATATATATATATATATATATATATATATACATATATATATATATATATATATATATATATATATATATTAAAAGAAAGGGTGACTGTATGGTTGACTGGTTGGTAAGGTTATTTAATGTATGTATGACTCATGGTGAGGTGCCTGAGGATTGGCGGAATGCGTGCATAGTGCCATTGTACAAAGGCAAAGGGGATAAGAGTGAGTGCTCAAATTACAGAGGTATAAGTTTATTGAGTATTCCTGGTAAATTATATGGGAGGGTATTGATTGAGAGGGTGAAGGCATGTACAGAGCATCAGACTGGGGAAGAGCAGTGTGGTTTCAGAAGTGGTAGAGGATGTGTGGATCAGGTGTGTGCTTTGAAGAATGTATGTGAGAAATACTTAGAAAAGCAAATGGATTTGTATGTAGCATTTATGGATCTCGAGAAGGCATATGATAGAGTTGATAGAGATGCTCTGTGTAAGGTATTAAGAATATATGGTGTGGGAGGCAAGTTGTCAGAAGCAGTGAAAAGTTTTTATCGAGGATGTAAGGCATGTGCACGTGTAGGAAGACAGGAAAGTGATTGGTTCTCAGTGAATGTAGGTTTGCGGCAGGGGGGTGTGATGTCTCCGTAGTTGTTTAATATGTTTATGGATGGTGTTGTTAGGGAGGTGAATGCAAGAGTTTTGAAATGAAGGGCAAGTATTAAGTCTGTTGTGGATGAGAGAGCTTGGGAAGTGATTCAGTTGTTGTTCGCTGATGATACAACACTGGTGGCTGAATCTTGTGAGAAACCGCAGAAGCTGGTGACTGAGTTTGGTAAAGTGTGTGAAAGTTAAGAGTAAATGTGAATAAGAGCAAGGTTATTAGGTACAATAGGGTTGAGGGTCAAGTCAATTGGGAGGTAAGTATGAATGAAGAAAAACTGGAGGAAGTAAAGTGTTTTAGATATCTGGGAGTGGATCTGGCAGCGGATGGAGCCATGGAAGCGGGAGTGAATCATAGGATGGGGGAGGGGGCGACAATTCTGGGAGCCTTGAAGAATGTGTGGAAGTCGAGAACATTATCTCGGAAAGCAAAAATGGGGATGTTTGAAGGAATAGTGGTTCCAACAATGTTTTATGGTTGCGAGGCGTGGGCTATGGATAGAGTTGTGCGCAGGAGGGTGGATGTGCTGGAAATGAGATGTTTGAGGACAATGTGTGGTGTGAGGTGGTTTGATCGAGTAAGTAATGTAAGGGTAAGAGAGATGTGTGGAAATAAAAAGAGCGTGGTTGAGAGAGCAGAAGAGGGTGTTTTGAAATGGTTTGGGCACATGGAGAGAATTAGTAGTGAGGAAAGATTGACCATGAGGATATATGTGTCGGAGTTGGAGGGAACGAGGAGAAGTGGGAGACCAAATTGGAGGTGGAAAGATGGAGTGAAAAAGATTTTGAGTGATCGGGCTCCTGAACATGCAGGAGGGTGAAAGGCGGGCAAGGAATAGAGTGAATTGGATCGATGTGGTATATCGGGGTTGACGTTCTGTCATTGGATTCAAGCAGGGCATGTGAAGCGTCTGGGGTAAACCTTGGAAAGTTGTGTAGGGCCTGGAGGTGAAAAGGGAGCTGTGGTTTCAGGCATTATTGCATGACAGTTCGAGACTGAGTATGAACGAATGGGGCCTTTGTTGTCTTTTCCTAGCGCTACCTCGCACACTTGAGTGGGGAGGGGGATGGTATTCCATGTGTGGCGATGTGGTGATGGGAATAGATAAAGGCAGAAAGTATGAATTATGTACATGTGTATATATGTATGTGTCTGTGTGTGTGTATATATATATGTGTACATTGAGATGTATAGGTATGCATATTGCGTGTGTGGACGTATATGTATATACATGTGTATGGGGGTGGGTTGGGCCATTTCTTTCGTGTGTTTCCTTGCGCTACCTCGCAAACGCAGGAGACAGCGACAAAGAAAAAATAAAATATATGTATATATATATATATATATATATATACATATATATATATATATATATATATATATATATATATATATGTATATTTATCTATTTATTTTGATTTGTCCCTCTCTCCCGCGTTAGCGATGGTAGCGCAAGGAAACACACGAAAGAATTGCCCAACCCACCCACATACACACGTATATACATACACGTCCGCACACGCAAATATACATACCTATACATCTCAATGTACACATATATATATATATATATATATATATATATATATATATATATATATATATATATATATATATATATATATATATATACACACAGACATATACATATATACACATGTACATAATTCATACTTTCTGCCTTTATTTATTCCCATCGCCACCTCGCCACACATGAAATAACAGCCCCCTCCCCACTCATGTGTGCGAGGTAGCGCTAGGAAAAGACAACAAAAGCCCCATTCGTTCAAACTCAGTCTCTAGCTGTCATGTAATAATGCACCATAACCACAGCTCCCTTTCCACATCCAGGCTCCACAGAACTTTCCAGGGTTTACCCCAGACGCTTCATATGCCTTGGTTCAATCCATTGACAGCACGTCGACACCGGTATACCATTTCCTTCCAATTCACTCTATTCCTTGCACGACTTTCACCCTCCTGCATTTTCAGGCCCCGATCACTCAAAATCTTTTTCACTTCATCTTTCCACCTCCAATTTGGTCTCCCACTTCTCCTCGTTCCCTCCACCTCTGACACATATATCCTCTTGGTCAATCTTTCCTCACTCATTCTCTCCATGTGACCAAACCATTTCAAAACACCCTCTTCTGTTCTCTCAACCACACTCTTTTTATTTCCACACATCTCTCTTTCCCTTACATTACTTACTCGATCAAATCACCTCACACCACATATTGTCCTCAAACATCTCATTTCCAGCACATGCACCCTCCTACGCACAACTCTATCCACAACCCACGCCTCACGGCCATACAACATTGTTGGAACCACTATTCCTTCAAGCATACCCATTTTTGATTTCCGAGATAATTTTTTCGCCTTCCAAACATTCTTCAAGGCTCCAAGAATTTTCACCCCTTCCCCCACCCCATGATTCACTTCTGCTACCATGGTTCCATCCGCTGCCAGATCCACTCTCAGATATCTAAAACACTTTCCTTCCTCCAGTTTTTCTCCATTCATACTTACCTCCCAATTGACTTGACCCTCAACCCTACTGTACCTAATAACCTTGCTCTTATTCACATTTACTCTTAACTTTCTTCTTTCACACACTTTACCAAACTCAGTAAACTTTTGCAGTTTCTCACATGAATCAGCAACAATAGCAGTATCATCAGCGAACAAACACTGACTCACTTCCCAAGCTCTCTCATCCACAACAGACTGCATACTTACCCCTCTTCCCAAAACTCTTGCATTCACCTCCCTAACAACCCTATCCATAAACAAATTAAACAACCATGGAGACATCACACACCCCTGCCGCAAACCTACATTCACTGAAAACCAATCACTTTCCTCTCTTCCTACACATACACATGCCTTACATCCTCGATAAAAACTTTTCACTGCTTCTAACAACTTGCCTCCCACACCATATATTCTTAATACCTTCCATAGAGCATCTCTATCAACTCTATCATATGCCTTCTCCAGATCCATAAATGCTACATAGAAATTCATTTGCTTTCCTAAGTATTTCTCACATACATTCTTCAAAGCAAACACCTGATCCACACATCCACTACCTCTTATAAAACCACACTAGTCTTCCCCAATCTGATGCTCTGTACATGCCTTCAACCTCTCAGTCAATACCCTCCCATATAATTTACCAGGAATACTCAACAAACTTTTACCTCTGTAATTTGAGCACTCACTCTTATCCCCTTTGCCTTTGTACAATGGCAATATGCAAGCATTCCGCCAATCCTCAGGCACCTCACCATGAATCACACATACATTAAATAACCTTACCAACCAGTCAACAATGCAATCACCCCCTTTTTTAATAAATTCCACTGCAATACTATCCTAACCTGTTGCCTTGCCGGCTTTCATCTTCCACAACGCTTTTATTACCTCTTCTCTGTTAGTGAGGGGTTAGTGAGAGGACAAGAGCAAGGGAAAGAGTAGCACTACTCCTGAAGCAGGAGCTGTTTGAGTATGTGATAGAATTTAAGAAAGTAAATTCTAGATTAATATGGGTAAAACTGAAAGTTGATGGAGTGAAATGGGTGATTATTGGTGCATACATACTTGGGCATGAGAAGAAAGATCATGAGAGGCAAGTGTTTTCGGAGCAGGTGAATGAGTGTGTTAGTGGCTTTGATGCACAAGACCGGGTAATAGTGATGGCTGATTTGAATGGAAAGGTGAGTAATATGGCAGTTGAGGGAATAATTGGTATACATGCGGTGTTCAGTGTTGTAAATGGAAATGGTGAAGAGCTTGTAGATTTATGTGATAAAAAATGACTGGTGATTGGGAATACCTGGTTTAAAAAGCTAGATATACATAAGTATACGTATGTAAGTCTGCGAGATGGCCAGAGAGCGTTATTGGATTGCGTGTTAATTGACATGCGCGCGAAAGAGGGACTTTTGGATGTTGATGTGCTGAGTGGTGCAACTGGAGCGATGTCTGATCTTTATCTGGTGGAGGCGAGGGTGAAGATTTGTATGGGTTTTCAGAAAAGAAGAGTGAATGTTGGCGTGAAGAGGGTGGTGAGAGTAAGTGAACTTGGGGAGGAGACTTGTGTGAGGAAGTACCAGGAGAGACTGAGTACAGAATTGAAAAAGGTGAGTACAAAGGAGGTAAGGGGAGTGGGGGAGAAAAGGGGTGGATTTAGGGAAGCAGTGATGCCTTGCGCGAAAGATATTTGTGTGGGAGGTGGGTTGATTAGAAAGGGTAGTGAGTGGTGGAATGAAGAGGTAAGATTATTAGTGAAAGAGAAGAGAGAGGCATTAGGACGAATTTTTTAAGGGTAAAAATGCAAATGAATCGGAGATGTATAAAAGAAAGAGACAGAAGGTCAAGAGAAAGGTGCAAGAGGTGAAAAAGAGGGCAAATGAGAGTTGGGGTGAGAGAGTTTCATTAAATTTTAGGGAGAATAAAAAAATGTTTTGGAAGGAGGTAAATAAAGTGCGTAAGACAAGGGAGCAAATGGGAACTTCAGTGAAGGGGGCTAATGGGGAGGAGATAACAAGTAGTGGTGATATGAGAAGGAGATGGAGTGAGTATTTTGAAGGTTTTTTGAATGTGTTTGATGATAGAATGGCAGATATAGGGTGTTTTGGTCGAGGTGGTGTCCAAAGTGAGAGGGTTAGGGAGGATGATTTGGTAAACAGAAAAGAGGTGGTAAAAGCTTTGCTGAAGATGAAAGCCGGCAACGCAGAAGGTTTGGATGGCATTGCAGTGGAATTTATTAGAAAAGGGGGTGATTGTATTGTTGACTGGTTGGTAAGGTTATTTAATGTATGTATGATTCATGGTTAGGTGCCAGAGGATTGTCGGAATGCGTGCATAGTTCCATTGTACAAAGGCAAAGGGGATACGAGTGAGTGCTCAAATTACAGAGGTATAAGCATGTTGAGTATTCCTGGTAAATTATATAGTAAGGTATTGATTGAGAGGATGAAGGCATGTACAGAGCATCAGATTGGGGAAGAGCAGTGTGGTTTCAGAAGTGGTAGAGGATTTGTGGACCTTGTGTTTGCTTCTAAGTATATATAGAAAAGCAAATGGATTTGTATGTAGCATTTATGGATCTGGAGAAGGATATGGTAGAGTTGATAGAGATGCTCTTTGGAAGGAACTAAGAATATATGGTGTGGGAGGCAAGTTGTTAGAAGCAGTTAGAAGTTTTTATCGAGGATGAAAGGCATGTGTACGTGTAGGAAGAGAGGAAAGTGATTTGTTCTCAGTGAATCTAGGTTTGCGGCAGGGGTGTGTGATGTCTCCATGGTTGTTTAATTTGTTTATGGATGGGGTTGTTAGGGAGGTAAATGCAAGAGTCCTGGAAAGAGGGGCAAGTATGAAGTCTGTTGGGGATGAGAGAGCTTGGGAAGTGAGTCAGTTGTTGTTCGCTGATGATACAGCGCTGGTGGCTGATTCATGTGAGAAACTGCAGAAGCTGGTGACTGAGTTTGGTAAAGTGTGTGGAAGAAGAAAGTTAAGAGTAAATGTGAATAAGAGCAAGGTTATTAGGTACAGTAGGGGTGAGGGTCAAGTCAATTGGGAGGTGAGTTTGAATGGAGAAAAACTGGAGGAAGTGAAGTGTTTTAGATATCTGGGAGTGGATCTGTCACCGGATGGAACCATGGAAGCGGAAGTGGATCATAGGGTGGGGGAGGGGGCGAAAATTTTGGGAGCCTTGAAAAATGTGTGGAAGTCGAGAACATTATCTCGGAAAGCAAAAATGGGTATGTTTGAAGGAATAGTGGTTCCAACAATGTTGTATGGTTGCGAGGCGTGGGCTATGGATAGAGATGTGCGCAGGAGGATGGATGTGCTGGAAATGAGATGTTTGAGGACAATGTGTGGTGTGAGGTGGTTTGATCGAGTAAGTAACGTAAGGGTAAGAGAGATGTGTGGAAATAAAAAGAGCGTGGTTGAGAGAGCAGAAGAGGGTGTTTTGAAATGGTTTGGGCACATGGAGAGAATGAGTGAGGAAAGATTGACCAAGAGGATATATGTGTCGGAGGTGGAGGGAACGAGGAGAAGAGGGAGACCAAATTGGAGGTGGAAAGATGGAGTGAAAAAGATTTTGTGTGATCGGGGCCTGAACATGCAGGAGGGTGAAAGGAGGGCAAGGAATAGAGTGAATTGGAGCGATGTGGTATACAGGGGTTGACGTGCTGTCAGTGGATTAAATCAAGGCATGTGAAGCGTCTGGGGTAAACCATGGAAAGCTGTGTAGGTATGTATATTTGCGTGTGTGGACGTATGTACATGTGTATGGGGGGGGGGGGTTGGGCCATTTCTTTCGTCTGTTTCCTTGCGCTACCTCGCAAACGCGGGAGACAGCGACAAAGTATAAAAAAAAAAAAAAAAAAAAAATATATATATATATATATATATATATATATATATATATATATATATATATATATATATATATATATATATATATATATATATATATATATATATATATATATATACATATATATATATATATATATATATATATATATATATTAAAAGAAAGGGTGACTGTATGGTTGACTGGTTGGTAAGGTTATTTAATGTATGTATGACTCATGGTGAGGTGCCTGAGGATTGGCGGAATGCGTGCATAGTGCCATTGTACAAAGGCAAAGGGGATAAGAGTGAGTGCTCAAATTACAGAGGTATAAGTTTATTGAGTATTCCTGGTAAATTATATGGGAGGGTATTGATTGAGAGGGTGAAGGCATGTACCGAGCATCTGACTGGGGAAGAGCAGTGTGGTTTCAGAAGTGGTAGAGGATGTGTGGATCAGGTGTGTGCTTTGAAGAATGTATGTGAGAAATACTTAGAAAAGCAAATGGATTTGTATGTAGCATTTATGGATCTCGAGAAGGCATATGATAGAGTTGATAGAGATGCTCTGTGTAAGGTATTAAGAATATATGGTGTGGGAGGCAAGTTGTCAGAAGCAGTGAAAAGTTTTTATCGAGGATGTAAGGCATGTGCACGTGTAGGAAGACAGGAAAGTGATTGGTTCTCAGTGAATGTAGGTTTGCGGCAGGGGGGTGTGATGTCTCCGTAGTTGTTTAATATGTTTATGGATGGTGTTGTTAGGGAGGTGAATGCAAGAGTTTTGAAATGAAGGGCAAGTATTAAGTCTGTTGTGGATGAGAGAGCTTGGGAAGTGATTCAGTTGTTGTTCGCTGATGATACAACACTGGTGGCTGAATCTTGTGAGAAACCGCAGAAGCTGGTGACTGAGTTTGGTAAAGTGTGTGAAAGTTAAGAGTAAATGTGAATAAGAGCAAGGTTATTAGGTACAATAGGGTTGAGGGTCAAGTCAATTGGGAGGTAAGTATGAATGAAGAAAAACTGGAGGAAGTAAAGTGTTTTAGATATCTGGGAGTGGATCTGGCAGCGGATGGAGCCATGGAAGCGGGAGTGAATCATAGGATGGGGGAGGGGGCGACAATTCTGGGAGCCTTGAAGAATGTGTGGAAGTCGAGAACATTATCTCGGAAAGCAAAAATGGGGATGTTTGAAGGAATAGTGGTTCCAACAATGTTTTATGGTTGCGAGGCGTGGGCTATGGATAGAGTTGTGCGCAGGAGGGTGGATGTGCTGGAAATGAGATGTTTGAGGACAATGTGTGGTGTGAGGTGGTTTGATCGAGTAAGTAATGTAAGGGTAAGAGAGATGTGTGGAAATAAAAAGAGCGTGGTTGAGAGAGCAGAAGAGGGTGTTTTGAAATGGTTTGGGCACATGGAGAGAATTAGTAGTGAGGAAAGATTGACCATGAGGATATATGTGTCGGAGTTGGAGGGAACGAGGAGAAGTGGGAGACCAAATTGGAGGTGGAAAGATGGAGTGAAAAAGATTTTGAGTGATCGGGCTCCTGAACATGCAGGAGGGTGAAAGGCGGGCAAGGAATAGAGTGAATTGGATCGATGTGGTATATCGGGGTTGACGTTCTGTCATTGGATTCAAGCAGGGCATGTGAAGCGTCTGGGGTAAACCTTGGAAAGTTGTGTAGGGCCTGGAGGTGAAAAGGGAGCTGTGGTTTCAGGCATTATTGCATGACAGTTCGAGACTGAGTATGAACGAATGGGGCCTTTGTTGTCTTTTCCTAGCGCTACCTCGCACACTTGAGTGGGGAGGGGGATGGTATTCCATGTGTGGCGATGTGGTGATGGGAATAGATAAAGGCAGAAAGTATGAATTATGTACATGTGTATATATGTATGTGTCTGTGTGTGTGTATATATATATGTGTACATTGAGATGTATAGGTATGCATATTGCGTGTGTGGACGTATATGTATATACATGTGTATGGGGGTGGGTTGGGCCATTTCTTTCGTGTGTTTCCTTGCGCTACCTCGCAAACGCAGGAGACAGCGACAAAGAAAAAATAAAATATATGTATATATATATATATATATATATATATACATATATATATATATATATATATATATATATATATATATATGTATATTTATCTATTTATTTTGATTTGTCCCTCTCTCCCGCGTTAGCGATGGTAGCGCAAGGAAACACACGAAAGAATTGCCCAACCCACCCACATACACACGTATATACATACACGTCCGCACACGCAAATATACATACCTATACATCTCAATGTACACATATATATATATATATATATATATATATATATATATATATATATATATATATATATATATATATATATATATACACACAGACATATACATATATACACATGTACATAATTCATACTTTCTGCCTTTATTTATTCCCATCGCCACCTCGCCACACATGAAATAACAGCCCCCTCCCCACTCATGTGTGCGAGGTAGCGCTAGGAAAAGACAACAAAAGCCCCATTCGTTCAAACTCAGTCTCTAGCTGTCATGTAATAATGCACCATAACCACAGCTCCCTTTCCACATCCAGGCTCCACAGAACTTTCCAGGGTTTACCCCAGACGCTTCATATGCCTTGGTTCAATCCATTGACAGCACGTCGACACCGGTATACCATTTCCTTCCAATTCACTCTATTCCTTGCACGACTTTCACCCTCCTGCATTTTCAGGCCCCGATCACTCAAAATCTTTTTCACTTCATCTTTCCACCTCCAATTTGGTCTCCCACTTCTCCTCGTTCCCTCCACCTCTGACACATATATCCTCTTGGTCAATCTTTCCTCACTCATTCTCTCCATGTGACCAAACCATTTCAAAACACCCTCTTCTGTTCTCTCAACCACACTCTTTTTATTTCCACACATCTCTCTTTCCCTTACATTACTTACTCGATCAAATCACCTCACACCACATATTGTCCTCAAACATCTCATTTCCAGCACATGCACCCTCCTACGCACAACTCTATCCACAACCCACGCCTCACGGCCATACAACATTGTTGGAACCACTATTCCTTCAAGCATACCCATTTTTGATTTCCGAGATAATTTTTTCGCCTTCCAAACATTCTTCAAGGCTCCAAGAATTTTCACCCCTTCCCCCACCCCATGATTCACTTCTGCTACCATGGTTCCATCCGCTGCCAGATCCACTCTCAGATATCTAAAACACTTTCCTTCCTCCAGTTTTTCTCCATTCATACTTACCTCCCAATTGACTTGACCCTCAACCCTACTGTACCTAATAACCTTGCTCTTATTCACATTTACTCTTAACTTTCTTCTTTCACACACTTTACCAAACTCAGTAAACTTTTGCAGTTTCTCACATGAATCAGCAACAATAGCAGTATCATCAGCGAACAAACACTGACTCACTTCCCAAGCTCTCTCATCCACAACAGACTGCATACTTACCCCTCTTCCCAAAACTCTTGCATTCACCTCCCTAACAACCCTATCCATAAACAAATTAAACAACCATGGAGACATCACACACCCCTGCCGCAAACCTACATTCACTGAAAACCAATCACTTTCCTCTCTTCCTACACATACACATGCCTTACATCCTCGATAAAAACTTTTCACTGCTTCTAACAACTTGCCTCCCACACCATATATTCTTAATACCTTCCATAGAGCATCTCTATCAACTCTATCATATGCCTTCTCCAGATCCATAAATGCTACATAGAAATTCATTTGCTTTCCTAAGTATTTCTCACATACATTCTTCAAAGCAAACACCTGATCCACACATCCACTACCTCTTATAAAACCACACTAGTCTTCCCCAATCTGATGCTCTGTACATGCCTTCAACCTCTCAGTCAATACCCTCCCATATAATTTACCAGGAATACTCAACAAACTTTTACCTCTGTAATTTGAGCACTCACTCTTATCCCCTTTGCCTTTGTACAATGGCAATATGCAAGCATTCCGCCAATCCTCAGGCACCTCACCATGAATCACACATACATTAAATAACCTTACCAACCAGTCAACAATGCAATCACCCCCTTTTTTAATAAATTCCACTGCAATACTATCCTAACCTGTTGCCTTGCCGGCTTTCATCTTCCACAACGCTTTTATTACCTCTTCTCTGTTAGTGAGGGGTTAGTGAGAGGACAAGAGCAAGGGAAAGAGTAGCACTACTCCTGAAGCAGGAGCTGTTTGAGTATGTGATAGAATTTAAGAAAGTAAATTCTAGATTAATATGGGTAAAACTGAAAGTTGATGGAGTGAAATGGGTGATTATTGGTGCATACATACTTGGGCATGAGAAGAAAGATCATGAGAGGCAAGTGTTTTCGGAGCAGGTGAATGAGTGTGTTAGTGGCTTTGATGCACAAGACCGGGTAATAGTGATGGCTGATTTGAATGGAAAGGTGAGTAATATGGCAGTTGAGGGAATAATTGGTATACATGCGGTGTTCAGTGTTGTAAATGGAAATGGTGAAGAGCTTGTAGATTTATGTGATAAAAAATGACTGGTGATTGGGAATACCTGGTTTAAAAGCTAGATATACATAAGTATACGTATGTAAGTCTGCGAGATGGCCAGAGAGCGTTATTGGATTGCGTGTTAATTGACATGCGCGCGAAAGAGGGACTTTTGGATGTTGATGTGCTGAGTGGTGCAACTGGAGCGATGTCTGATCTTTATCTGGTGGAGGCGAGGGTGAAGATTTGTATGGGTTTTCAGAAAAGAAGAGTGAATGTTGGCGTGAAGAGGGTGGTGAGAGTAAGTGAACTTGGGGAGGAGACTTGTGTGAGGAAGTACCAGGAGAGACTGAGTACAGAATTGAAAAAGGTGAGTACAAAGGAGGTAAGGGGAGTGGGGGAGAAAAGGGGTGGATTTAGGGAAGCAGTGATGCCTTGCGCGAAAGATATTTGTGTGGGAGGTGGGTTGATTAGAAAGGGTAGTGAGTGGTGGAATGAAGAGGTAAGATTATTAGTGAAAGAGAAGAGAGAGGCATTAGGACGAATTTTTTAAGGGTAAAAATGCAAATGAATCGGAGATGTATAAAAGAAAGAGACAGAAGGTCAAGAGAAAGGTGCAAGAGGTGAAAAAGAGGGCAAATGAGAGTTGGGGTGAGAGAGTTTCATTAAATTTTAGGGAGAATAAAAAAATGTTTTGGAAGGAGGTAAATAAAGTGCGTAAGACAAGGGAGCAAATGGGAACTTCAGTGAAGGGGGCTAATGGGGAGGAGATAACAAGTAGTGGTGATATGAGAAGGAGATGGAGTGAGTATTTTGAAGGTTTTTTGAATGTGTTTGATGATAGAATGGCAGATATAGGGTGTTTTGGTCGAGGTGGTGTCCAAAGTGAGAGGGTTAGGGAGGATGATTTGGTAAACAGAAAAGAGGTGGTAAAAGCTTTGCTGAAGATGAAAGCCGGCAACGCAGAAGGTTTGGATGGCATTGCAGTGGAATTTATTAGAAAAGGGGGTGATTGTATTGTTGACTGGTTGGTAAGGTTATTTAATGTATGTATGATTCATGGTTAGGTGCCAGAGGATTGTCGGAATGCGTGCATAGTTCCATTGTACAAAGGCAAAGGGGATACGAGTGAGTGCTCAAATTACAGAGGTATAAGCATGTTGAGTATTCCTGGTAAATTATATAGTAAGGTATTGATTGAGAGGATGAAGGCATGTACAGAGCATCAGATTGGGGAAGAGCAGTGTGGTTTCAGAAGTGGTAGAGGATTTGTGGACCTTGTGTTTGCTTCTAAGTATATATAGAAAAGCAAATGGATTTGTATGTAGCATTTATGGATCTGGAGAAGGGATATGGTAGAGTTGATAGAGATGCTCTTTGGAAGGAACTAAGAATATATGGTGTGGGAGGCAAGTTGTTAGAAGCAGTTAGAAGTTTTTATCGAGGATGAAAGGCATGTGTACGTGTAGGAAGAGAGGAAAGTGATTTGTTCTCAGTGAATCTAGGTTTGCGGCAGGGGTGTGTGATGTCTCCATGGTTGTTTAGTTTGTTTATGGATGGGGTTGCTAGGGAGGTGAATGCAAGAGTTTTGGAAATAGGTGCAAGCATGCAGTCTGTTGGGGATGAGAGAGCTTGGGAAGTGAGTCAGTTGTTGTTCGCTGATGATACAGCGCTGGTGGCTGATTCATGTGAGAAACTGCAGAAGCTGGTGACTGAGTTTGGTAAAGTGTGTGAAAGAAGAAAGTTAAGAGTAAATATGAATAAGATCAAGGATATTAGGTACAGTAGGGTTTAGGGTCAAGTCAATTGGGAGGTAAGTTTGAATGGAGAAAAACTGGAGGAAGTAAAGTGTTTTAGATATCTGGGAGTGGATCTGGCAGCGGATGGAACCATGGAAGCGGAAGTGGATCATAGGGTGGGGGAGGGGGCGATAATCCTGGGAGCCTTGAAGAATGTTTGGAAGTCGAGAACATTATCTCCGAAAGCAAAAATGGGGATGTTTGAAGGAATAATGTTTCCAACAATGTTGTATGGTTGCGAGGCGTGGGCTGTGGATAGAATTATGCGCAGGAGGATGGATGTGCTGGAAATGAGATGTTTGTGGAAAATATGTTGTGTGAGGTGGTTTAATCGAGTAAGTAATGTAAGGGTAAGAGAGATGTGTGGAAATAAAAAGAGCGTGGTTGAGAGAGCAGACGAGGGTGTTTTGAAATGGTTTGGGCACATGGAGAGAATGAGTGAGGAAAGATTAACCAAGAGGATATATGTGTCGGAGGTGGAGAGAACGAGGAGAAGTGGGAGACCAAATTGGAGGTGGAAAGATGGAGTGAAAAAGATTGAGTGATCGGGGCCTGAACATGCAGGAGGGTGAAAGGCGGGCAAGGAATAGAGTAAATTGGATCGATGTGGTATACCGAGGTTCGACGTGCTATCAATGGATTGAATCTGGGCATGTGAAGCGTCTGGAGTAAACCATGGAAAGTTCTGTGGGGCCTGGATGCGGAAAGGAAGGTATGGTTTCGGTGCATTATTGCATGACAGACAGAGACTGAGGGTGAACGAATGGGGCCTTTGTTGTCTTTTCCTAGCGCTACCTCACACACATGAGGGGGGAGGGGGATGTTATTCCATGTGTGGGGAGGTGGCGATGGGAATGAATAAAGGCATGTACATGTCTCTGTGTGTATATATATGTGTACATTGAGATGTATGGGTATGTGTATTTGTGTATGTGGACGTGTATGTATATACATGTGTATGGGGGTTAGTTGGGTCATTTCTTTTGTCTGTTTCCTTGCGCTACCCCGCAAACGCGGGAGACAGCGACAAAGCAAAAGATAACGATAAAAAAAAAAAAAATATATATATATATATATATATATATATATATATATATATATATATATATATATATATTCCTATAAGTCGACGGGGAAAGTGAAACACGATAAGTTCCCAAGTGCACTTTCGTATAATAGTCACATCATCAGGGGTGACATAAGAGAAATATAAGTCAGCTGATATACATCGAAGAGACAAAGCTAGGACGCCATTTGGTAAACATGCGATTGTCCAAGACATACAACGAGCATTCATAAACTTATCATTTTACAAATTCTATCAACAATAAATTTACCAAATTTGTACAGACCATCACTAATAGTATGATTATAATTCTTTGTCTATTCAATAATAGAAGATTCATTGATATTTCTCGTGGTAATCGAGTTAGAGTTAATAAGTGAGATGGCATTACTCAAGTCAATAAAATGATCATATTTTTAGCTTGATTGAAGAAAGCATTTAATTCTTGCCCAGTTCTTATACCATATCCATGTTGCTTAAGTCTAACAGAAAGAAAGATCGTTACCAGTCTAACCAACATAAAATTTATCACAATTTCCACATGGCACTTTATAGATGCATCGAAGAAAATTTTCTGGTGAGGTCCTGATTAAGATATTCATTATAGTATTATTGTTGCTGAAGGCAACATTTACGTTAAAGGATTTAAGCAACATGGGAAGTAAAGTAACACTATTATTAAAAGGGATAACTAAAAGATTTTTGGTGTCAATGGAAGATTTGGGCTCAACTCTATAACATGATTTCTTTGCTAACTTAAAAGATTTATCAATGAAAGATATAGGGTACTTTAACTCACATCCAATGGAATATATCTTCTCAAACTCACATCAAAACTCTGAACAATATATGCTCATCTATCCGTTATTACTCATTTCAACATGACGGAGTTAGATTATGATAACAATCTATGTTCCTTAGAGCATTACGTATTTGCAGTCCAAAGTTTATCGATGATGATGGGAATACCTAAGCTAAGAAGAGAGATTTGCATAAGGAAACATATGTAAGTAGGAGAGATGGCCAAAGAGCGTTATAGGATTACGTATTAATTGATAGGCTCGTGAAAGAGAGACTTTGGGATGTTTTCGGGCTGAGAGGTGGAACTGGAAGGATGTCTGATCATTATCTTGTTGAGGCGAAGGTGAAGATTTGTAGGGGTTTTCAGAAAAGAAGAGAGAATGTTTGGGTGAAGAGAGTGGTGAGAGTAAATGAGCTTGGGAAGGAGACTTGTGTAAGGAAGTACCAGGAGAGAGTAAAGGACGTTAGGGGAGTAGGGGAGGAATGGGATATATTTAGAGAAGCAGTGATGGCTTACGCAAAAAGATGTTTGTGGCATGAGAAGCTTGAGTGGTGGGCAGATTAGAAAGGGTAGTGAGTGGTGGGATGAAGAAGTAAGATTACTTGTGAAAGAGAAGAGAGAGGCATTTGGAAGATTTTTGCAGGTAAATAATGCAAATGACTGGGAGATGTATATACGAAAGCGGCAGGAGGACAAGAGAAAGGAACAATAAGTGAAAAAAGGGCATGTGAGAGTTGTGGTGAGAGAGCATCATTAAACTCTAGGGAAAGTAAAAAGACGTTTTGGAAGGAGGTAAATAAAGTGCGTAAGACATCGGAAGATATGGAACATCGGTGAAGGGGGCTAATGGGGAGGTATTAACAAGTAATGGCGATGTGAGAAGGAGATGGAGTGAGTATTTTGAAGGTTTGCTGAATGTTTTAGATGATAGAGTGGCAGATATAGGTTGTTTTGGTCGAAGTGGTGTGCGAGGTGAGAGGGTTAGGGAAAATGATTTGGGAAATAGAGAAGAGGTAGTAAAAGCTTTGCTGTAGATGAAAGCTGGCAAAGCAGCTGGTTTGGATGGTATTACAGAAGAATTTATTAAAAAACGGGATGACCGTGTTGTTGACTGGTTGGTAAGGATATTTGACGTATGTATGACTCATGTTGTGGTACCTTAGGATTGTCGGAATTCATGCATAGTGCCATTGTACAAAGGCACAGGGGATAAAGGCGAGTGTTCAAATTACAGAGGTATAAGTTTGTTGAGTATTCCTGGGAAAGTATATAGAATAACATTTATTGAGATGATGAAAGCATGTATAGAGCATCAGAGAGGGGAAGAGCAGTGAGGTTTCAAAAGTGGTAGAGGATGTGTGGATCAGGTGATTAGTTTGAAGAATGTATGTGAGATATACTTAGAAAAGCAAATGGATTTGTATGTAGCATTTATGGATCTGGAGAAGGCATATGATAGAGATGATAGAGACGCTTTGTGGAAGGTATTAAGAGTATTTGGTGTGGGAGGGAATTTGCTAGAAGCAGTGAAAAGTTTTTATCGAGGACGTAAGGCATGTGTACGAGTAGGAAGACGGGAAAGTGATTGGATGTCAGTGAAAATCAGTTTGCGGCAGGGATGCATGATGTCTCCATGATTGTTTAATTTGTTTATGGATGGGGTTGTTAGGGAGGTGAATGCAAGAGTTTTGGAGAGAGGGGCAACTCAGTTCTTGTTCGCTGATGGTACATCGCTGGTGGCTGATTCGGGTGAGAAACTGCAGAAGCTGATGACTGAGTTTGGTAAAGTGTGTAAAACAAGAAAGCTGAGAGTAAAGGTGAATAAGAGGAAGATTATCAGGTGCAATAGGGTTGAGGGACATGTCAACTGGGAGGTAAGTTTAATGGAGAAATTCTGTTTTAGATATCTGGGATTTTATTTAGTAGCGAATGAAACCATGGAAGTGAGTCATAGGGTGGAGGAGGGAGCGAAAGTTCTTCGAACGTTAAGAAATGTGTTGAATTCGAGAACATCTCGGAAAGCAGAAATGTGTATAGTTGAAGGAACAGTAGTTTCAACAGTGTTATATGGTTCCGAGGCTAGGCTATAGACAGTTGTGTCGGGGAGGGTGGATGTGCTGGAAATGAGATGTTTGAGGAGAATATGTGGTGCGAGGTGGTTTGATCGAGTAAGTACTGAAAGGGTCAGACAGATGTGTGGAAATAAAAAGAGTGTGGTTGAGAGAGCAGAAGAGGGTGTTTTGAAAAGGTTTGGTCACATTGAGGGAATGAAAGAAGAAAAATTGACAAAGAGGATATATGTGTCAGAGGTGAAGGGAATGAGAATAAGTGGGACAACAAATTGAAGGTGGAAGGATGGAGTAAGTAAGATTTTGAGCTATCGGACCCTGAACATGCAAGAGGGTGAAAGTCGTCCAAGGAATGGAGTGAATTATAACGATGTGGTATACGAGAGTCGACTTGCTATCAATGGATTGAACCTGGGCATGTGAAGCGTCTGGGGTAAACCATGTAATGTATCGTGTGACCAGGATGTGGAGAGGGACCTGTGGTGTCGGTGCATTAAACATGACACCTAGAGACTGAATGGAACGAATGTGGCCTTTCTTGACTTTTCCTAGCGCTACCTCGCGCGCATGGGGGGGGGGGGGTAATTCATGTGTCGGGGGATGAATGAAGTTACCAAGTGTAAATTATGTACATGTGTATATATATGTATATGTTGTTTAAGTATGTATGTATATGTACATTATATTTTTTTATTTTTATTATACTTTGTCGCTGTCTCCCGCGTTTGCGAGGTAGCACAAGGAAACAGACGAAAGAAATGGCCCAACCCCCCCCCATACAAATGTATATACATACGTCCACACACGCAAATATACATACCTACACAGCTTTCCATGGTTTACCCCAGACGCTTCACATGCCTTGCTTCAATCCACTGACAGCACGTCAACCCTGGTATACCACATCGCTCCAATTCACTCTATTCCTTGCCCTCCTTTCACCCTCCTGCATGTTCAGGCCCCGATCACACAAAATCTTTTTCACTCCATCTTTCCACCTCCAATTTGGTCTCCCTCTTCTCCTTGTTCCCTCCACCTCCGAAACATATATCCTCTTGGTCAATCTTTCCTCACTCATCCTCTCCATGTGCCCTAACCACTTCAAAACACCCTCTTCTGCTCTCTCAACCACGCTCTTTTTATTTCCACACATCTCTCTTACCCTTACGTTACTCACTCGATCAAACCACCTCACACCACACATTGTCCTCAAACATCTCATTTCCAGCACATCCATCCTCCTGCGCACAACTCTATCCATAGCCCACGCCTCGCAACCATACAACATTGTTGGAACCACTATTCCTTCAAACATACCCATGTTTGCTTTCCGAGATAATGTTCTCGACTTTCACACATTTTTCAAGGCCCCCAGGATTTTCGCCCCCTCCCCCACCCTATGATCCACTTCCGCTTCCATGGTTCCATCCACTGCCAGATCCACTCCCAGATATCTAAAACACTTCACTTCCTCCAGTTTTTCTCCATTCAAACTCACCTCCCAATTGACTTGACCCTCAACCCTACTGTACCTAATAACATTGCTCTTATTCACATTTACTCTTAACTTTCTTCTTCCACACACTTTTCCAAACTCAGTCACCAGCTTCTGCAGTTTCTCACATGAATCAGCTACCAGCGCTGTATCATCAGCGAACAACAACTGAATCACTTCCCAAGCTCTCTCATACCCAACAGACTTCATACTTGCCCCTCTTTCCAAAACTCTTGCATTTACCTCCCTAACAACCCCATCCATAAACAAATTAAACAACCATGGAGACATCACACACCCCTGCCGCAAACCTACATTCACTGAGAACCAATCACTTTCCTCTCTTCCTACACGTACACATGCCTTACATCCTCGATAAAAACTTTTCACTGCTTCTAACAACTTGCCTCCCACACCATATATTCTTAATACCTTCCACAGAGCATCTCTATCAACTCTATCATATGCCTTCTCCAGATCCATAAATGCTACATACAAATCCATTTGCTTTTCTAAGTATTTCTCACATACATTCTTCAAAGCAAACAGCTGATCCACACATCCTCTACCACTTCTGAAACCACACTGCTCTTCCTCAATCTGATGCTCTGTACATGCCTTCACCCTCTCAATCAATACCCTCCCATATAATTTACCAGGAATACTCAACAAACTTATACCTCTGTAATTTGAGCACTCACTCTTATCCCCTTTGCCTTTGTACAATGGCACTATGCACGCATTCCACAAATCCTCAGGCACCTCACCATGAGTCATACATACATTAAATAACCTTACCAACCAGTCAACAATACAGTCACCCCCTTTTTTAATAAATTCCACTGCAATACCATCCAAACCTGCTGCCTTGCCGGCTTTCATTTTCCGCAAAGCTTTCACTACCTTTTCTCTGTTTACCAAATCATTTTCCCTAACCCTCTCACTTTGCACACCACCTCGACCAAAACACCCTATATCTGCCACTCTATCATCAAACACATTCAACAAACCTTCAAAATACTCACTCCATCTCCTTCTCACATCACCACTACTTGTTATCACCTCCCCATTTGCGCCCTTCACTGAAGTTCCCATTTGCTCCCTTGTCTTACGCACTTTATTTACCTCCTTCCAGAACATCTTTTTATTCTCCCTAAAATTTAATGATACTCTCTCACCCCAACTCTCATTTGCCATTTTTTTCACCTCTTGCAGCTTTCTCTTGACCTCCTGTCTCTTTCTTTTATACATCTCCCACTCAATTGCATTTTTTCCCTGCAAAAATCGTCCAAATGCCTCTCTCTTCTCTTTCACTAATACTCTTACTTCTTCATCCCACCACTCACTACCCTTTCTAATCAACCCACCTCCCACTCTTCTCATGCCACAAGCATCTTTTGCGCAATCCATCAAGGGTAAAGGGGAAGAGTGGTTTGGGAATGTCTGGGGAGTGAAGTCAGGGGTTAGTGAGAGGACAAGAGCAAGGGAAGGAGTAGCAATACTCCTGAAACAGGAGTTGAGGGAGTATGTGTTAGAGTGTAAGAAAGTAAATTCTCGATTGATATGGGTAAAACTGAAAGTTGATGGAGAGAGGTGGATGATTATTGGTGCATATGCACCTGGGCATGAGAAGAAAGATCAAGAGAGGCAAGTGTTTTGGGAGCAGCTGAATGAGTGTGTTAGTGGTTTTGATGCACGAGACCGGGTCATAGTGATGGGTGATTTGAATGCAAAGGTGAGTAATGTGGCAGTTGAGGGAATAATTGGTATACATGGGGTGTTCAGTGTTGTAAATGGAAATGGTGAAGAGCTTGTAGATTTATGTGCTGAAAAAGGACTGATGATTGGGAATACCTGGTTTAAAAAGCGAGATATACATAAGTATACTTATGTAAGTAGGAGAGATGGCCAGAGAGCGTTATTGGATTACGTGTTAATTGACAGGCGTGCGAAAGAGAGACTTTTGGATGTTAATGTGCTGAGAGGTGCAACTGGAGGGATGTCTGATCATTATCTTGTGGAGGCTAAGGTGAAGATTTGTATGGGTTTTCAGAAAAGAAGAGTGAATGTTGGGGTGAAGAGGGTGGTGAGAGTAAGTGAGCTTGAGAAGGAGACCTGTGTGAGGAAGTACCAGGAGAGACTGAGTACAGAATGGAAAAAGGTGAGAACAATGGAAGTAAGGGGAGTGGGGCAGGAATGGGATGTATTTATGGAATCAGTGATATGTACATATATATATATATATATATATATATATATATATATATATATATATATATATATATATATATATATATATATGTATGTATATATATATATATATATATATATACATCATACAAACCTCCAACAGCCAGGATCGAACCCGGGACCCCTGTGCAAGAGCAAGGCATGCTAACCGCTAGGCTATGGGACTGTATAATAAGAAACAACTATTCGAAATGCTAAGTACTCGAATACCCTTCGTCTCACAATGGTGAGCAACGCGGTGTATCGGTTATTTCCGAACAGACGCACATAGCCAGCTGATAGCGTTTTACCGAACCTAACTGTACAACGCGGAGGTATATGAATACGAATAAAGTGCATATGAACGCACACCTTCATAGAACATACAAACCTCAAACAGCAAGGATCGAACCCGACACCGCTGCGTAAGAGGCAGGCATGCTAACCGCTAGGCTATGGGACTGTATAATAGGAAACAACTATTCGAAATACTAAGTACTCGAATACCCTTCGTCTCACAATGGTGAGCAACGGGGTCTATCGGTTATTTCCGAACAGACGCACATAGCCAGCTGATAGCGTTTTACCGAACCTAACTGTACAATGCGGAGGAATATGAATACGAATAAAGTGCATATGCACGCGCACCTTCATAGAATATATATATATATATATATATATATATATATATATATATATATATATATATATATATATATATATATATATATATATATATATATATATATGGGTGATTATTGGTGCATATGAACCTGGGCATGAGAGGAAAGATCATGAAAGGCAAGTGTTTTGGGAGCAGTTGAATGAGTGTGTTAGTGGTTTTGATGCACAAGACCGGGTTATAGTGATGGGTGATTTGAATGCAAAGGTGAGTAATGTGGCAGTTGAGGGACTAAATGGTATACATGGGGTGTTCAATGTAGTAAATGGAAATTGTGAAGAGCTTGTAGATTTATCTGCTGAAAAAGGACTGGTCATTAGGAATACCTGGTTTAAAAAGCGAGATATACATAAGTATACGTATGTAAGTAGGAGAGATGGCCAGAGAGAGTTATTGGATTACGTGTTAATTGATAGACGCACGAAAGAGAGACTTCTGGATGTTAATGTGCTGAGTGGTGCAACTGGAGGGATGTCTGATCATTATCTTGTGGAGGCTAAGGTGAAGATTTGTGGGGGTTTTCAGAAAAGAAGAGAGAATGTTGGGGTGAAGAGAGTGGTGAGAGTAAGTGAGCTTGGGAAGGAGACTTGTGTGAGGAAGTACCAGGAGAGACTGAGTACAGAATGGAAAAAGGTGAGAACAAAGGAGGTAAGAGGAATGGAGGAGGAATATGATGTATCTAGGGAAGCAGTGATGGCTTGCGCAAAAGATGTTTGTGTGGCGGGTGGGTTGATTAGAAAAGGTAGTGAGTGGTGGGATAAAGAAGTAAAATTATTAGTGAAAGAGAAGACAGAAGCATTTGGACGATTTTTGTAGGGAAAAAATGCAAATGAGTGGGAGAGGTATAAAAGAAAGAGGCAGGAGGTCAAGAGAAAGGTGCAAGAGGTGAAAAAGAGGGCAAATGAGAGTTGGGGTGAGAGAGTTTCATTAAATTTCAGGGAGAATAAAAAGATGTTTTGGAAGGATGTAAATAAAGTTCGTAAGACAAGGGAGCAAATGGGAACTTCAGTGAATGGGGCTAATGGGGAGATGATAACAAGTAGTGGTGATGTGAGAAGGATATGGAGTGAGTATTTTGAAGATTTCTTGAATGTCTTTGATGATAGAGTTGCAGATATAGAGTGTTTTGGTCGAGGTGGTGTGCAAAGTGAGAGGGTTAGGGAAAATTATTTGGTAAAAAGAGAAGAGGTAGTAAAAGCTTTACGGAAGATGAAAGCCGGAAAAGGCAGCAGGTTTGGATGGTATTGCAGTGGAATTTATCAAAAAAAGGGGGTGACTGTATTGTTGACTGGTTGGTAAGGTTATTTAATGTATGTATGATTCATGATGATGTGCCTGAGGATTGGCGGAATGCGTGCATAGTGCCATTGTACAAAGGCAAAGAGGATAAGAGTGAGTGCTCAAATTACAGAGATATAAGTTTGTTGAGTATTCCTGGTAAATTATATGGGAGGGTATTGACCGAGAGGATGAAGGCATGTACAGAGCACATCAGATTGGGGAAGAGCAGTGTGGTTTCAGAAGTGGTAGAGGATGTGTGGATCAGGTGTTTGCTTTCAAGAATGTATGTGAGAAATACTTAGAAAAACAAATGGATTTGTATGTAGCATTTATGGATCTGGAGAAGGCATATGATAGAGTTGAGAGAGATGCTCTGTGGAAGGTTTTAAGAATATATAGTGTGGGAGGCAAGTTGTTAGAAACAGTGAAAAGTTTTTATCGAGGATGTAAGGCAGGTGTACGTGTCGGAAGAGAGGAAAATGATTGGTTCTTAGTGAATGTAGGTTTTCGGCAGGGGTGTGTGATATCTCCATGGTTGTTTAATTTGTTTATGGATGGGGTTGTTAGGGAGGTGAATGCAAGAGTTTTGGAAAGAGGGGCAAGTATGCAGTCTGTTCTGGATGAGAGAGCTTGGGAAGTGAGTCAGTTGTTGTTCGCTGATGATACGGCGCTGGTGACTGATTCATGTAAGAAACTGCAGAAGCTGGTGACTGAGTTTGGTAAAGTGTGTGAAAGAAGAAAGTTAAGAGTAAATGTGAATAAGAGTAAGGTTATTAGGTACAGTAGGGTTGAGGGTCAAGTCAATTGGGAGGTAAGTTTGAATGGAGAAAAACTGGAGGAAGTGAAGTGTTTTAGATATTTGCGAGTGGATGTGGCAGCGGATGGATCCATGGAATCGGAAGTGAATCATAGGGTGGGGGAGGGGTCGAAAATTTTGGGAGCCTTGAAGAATGTTTGGAAGTCGAGAACATTATCTCGGAAAGCAAAAATGGGTATGTTTGAAGGAATAGTGGTTCCAACAATGTTGTATGGTTGCGAGGCGTAGGCTATAAATAGAGTTGTGCGCAGGAGGGTGGATGTGCTGGAAATGAGGTGTTTGTGGACAATATGGTGTGTGAGGTGGTTTGATCGAGTAAGTAATGTAAGGGTAAGAGAGATGTGTGGAAATAAAAAGAGTGTGATTGAGAGAGCAGAAGAGGGTGTTTTGAAATGGTTTGATCATAGGGAGAGAATGAGTGAGGAAAGATTGACGAAGAGGATATATGTGACAGAGGTGGAGGGAACAATAAGTGGGAGGTGTAAAGATGGAGTGAAAAAGATTTTGAGTGATCGGGGCCTGAACATGCAGGAGGGTGAAAGGCGTGCAAGGAATAGAGTGAATTGGAACGATGTGGTATACCTGGGTCGACGTGCTGTCAATGGATTGAACCAGGGAATGTGAAGCGTCTGGGGTAAACCATGGAAAGTTGTGTGGGGCCTGTATGTCGAAAGGGAGCTGTGGTTTCGGTGCATTAGTACATGACAGTTAGAGACTGAGTGTGAACGAATGGGGCCCTTGTTATCTTTTCCTAGCGCTACCTCGCATACATGATGGGGGAAGGGGTTGTTATTCCATATGTGGCGAGGTGGCGTTGGGAACAAATAAAGGCAGACAGTATGAATTATGTACATGTGTATATATGCATATGTCTTTGTGTGTATATATATATGTGTACAGTGAGATGTATAGGTATGTATATTTGCGTGTGTGGACGTGTATGTATATACATGTGTATGTTGGCGTGTTGGGCCATTCTTTCGTTTGTTTCCTTGCGCTACCTCACTAACGCGGGGGGCAGCGACAAAGCAAAAATAAATTGATAAATAAATAAATAAATAAATAATATATATATATATATATATATATATATGTATATATATATATATATATATATATATATATATATATATATATATATATATATATATATATATATATGAAAAAAGGGCAAATGAGAGTTGGGGTGAGAGAGTATCATTAAATTTTAGGGAGAATAAAAAGATGTTCTGGAAGGAGGTAAATAAAGTGCGTAAGACAAGGGAGGAAATGGGAACTTCGGTGAAGGGCGCAAGTGGGGAGGTGATAACAAGTAGTGGTGATGTGAGAAGGAGATGGAGTGAGTATTTTGAAGGTTTGTTGAATGTGTTTGATGATAGAGTGGCAGATATAGGGTGTTTTGGTCGAGGTGGTCTGCAAAGTGAGAGGGTTAGGGAAAATGATTTGGTAAACAGAGAAGAGGTAGTGAAAGCTTTGCGGAAGATGAAAGCCGGCAAGGCAGCAGGTTTGGATGGTATTGCAGTGGAATTTATTAAAAAAGGGGGTGACTGTATTGTTGACTGGTTGGTAAGGTTATTTAATGTATGTATGACTCATGGTGAGGTGCCTGAGGATTGGCGGAATTCGTGCATAGTGCCATTGTACAAAGGCAAAGGGGATAAGAGTGAGTACTCAAATTACAGAGGTATAAGTTTGTTGAGTATTCCTGGTAAATTATATGGGAGAGTATTGATTGAGAGGGTGAAGGCATGTACAGAGCATCAGATTGGGGAAGAGCAGTGTGGTTTCAGAAGTGGTAGAGGATGTGTGGATCAGGTGTTTGCTTTGAAGAATGTATGTGAGAAATACTTAGAAAAGCAAATGGATTTGTATGTAGCATTTATGGATCTGGAGAAGGCATACGATAGAGTTGATAGAGATGCTCTGTGGAAGGTATTAAGAATATATGGTGTGGGAGGAAAGTTGTTAGAAGCAGTGAAAAGTTTTTATCGAGGATGTAAGGCATGTGTACGTGTAGGAAGAGAGGAAAGTGATTGGTTCTCAGTGAATGTAGGTTTGCGGCAGGGGTGTGTGATGTCTCCATGGTTGTTTAATTTGTTTATGGATGGGGTTGTTAGGGAGGTGAATGCAAGAGTTTTGGAAAGAGGGGCAAGTATGAAGTCTGTTGGGGATGAGAGAGCTTGGGAAGTGAGTCAGTTGTTGTTCGCTGATGATACAGCGCTGGTGGCTGATTCATGTGAGAAACTGCAGAAGCTGGTGACTGAGTTTGGAAAAGTGTGTGGAAGAAGAAAGTTAAGAGTAAATGTGAATAAGAGCAAGGTTATTAGGTACAGTAGGGTTGAGGGTCAAGTCAATTGGGAGGTGAGTTTGAATGGAGAAGAACTGGAGGAAGTGAAGTGTTTTAGATATCTGGGAGTGGATCTGGCACCGGATGGAACCATGGAAGCGGAAGTGGATCATAGGGTGGGGGAGGGGGCGAAAATCCTGGAAGCCTTGAAGAATGTGTGGAAGTCGAGAACATTATCTCGGAAAGCAAAAATGGGTATGTTTGAAGGAATAGTGGTTCCAACAATGTTGTATGGTTGCGAGGCGTGGGCTATGGATAGAGTGGTGCGCAGGAGGATGGATGTGCTGGAAATGAGATGTTTGAGGACAATGTGTGGTGTGAGGTGGTTTGATCGAGTGAGTAACGTAAGGGTAAGAGAGATGTGTGGAAATAAAAAGAGCGTGGTTGAGAGAGCAGAAGAGGGTGTTTTGAAGTGGTTTGGGCACATGGAGAGGATGAGTGAGGAAAGATTGACCAAGAGGATATATGTGTCGGAGGTGGAGGGAACAAGGAGAAGAGGGAGACCAAATTGGAGGTGGAAAGATGGAGTGAAAAATATTTTGTGTGATCGGGGCCTGAACATGCAGGAGGGTGAAAGGAGGGCAAGGAATAGAGTGAATTGGAGCGATGTGGTATACCGGGGTTGACGTGCTGTCAGTGGATTGAAGCAGGGCATGTGAAGCGTCTGGGGTAAACCATGGAAACTGTGTAGGTATGTATATTTGCGTGTGTGGACGTATGTATATACATGTGTATGGGGGGGGGTTGGGCCATTTCTTTCGTCTGTTTCCTTGCGCTACCTCGCAAACGCGGGAGACAGCGACAAAGTATAAAAAAAAAAAAATAAATATATATATATATATATATATATATATATATATATATATAAACAGTATATAAACGTATTCCCTGCGTGTCGTAGAAGGCGACTAAAAGGGGAGGGAGCGGGCGGCTGGAAATCCTCCCCTCTCATTTTTTTTTGATTTTCCAAAAGAAGGAACAGAGAACGAGGCCAGGTGAGGATATTCCCTCAGAGGCCCAGTCCTCTGTTCTTAACGCTACCTTGCTAACGCGGGAAATGGCGAATAGTATGAAAGAAAGAAAATAAACAGTAGTTGTGGGAGTATGTGATAGAATGTAAGAAAGTAAATTCTCGATTAATATGGATAAAACTGAAAGTTGATGGAGAGAGATGGGTGATTATTGGTGCATATGCACCTGGGCATGAGAAGAATGATCACGAGAGGCTAGTGTTTTGGGAGCAGCTGAATGAGTGCGTTAGTGGTTTTGATGCACGAGACCGGGTTATAGTGATGGGTGATTTGAATGCAAAGGTGAGTAATGTGGCAGTTGAGGGAATAATTGGTATACATGGGGTGTTCAGTGTTGTAAATGGAAATGATGAAGAGCTTGTAGATTTATGTGCTGAAAAAGGACTGATGATTGGGAATACCTGGTTTAAAAAGCGAGATATACATAAGTATACTTATATAAGTAGGAGAGATGGCCAGAGAGCGTTATTGGATTACGTGTTAATTGACAGGCGCGCGAAAGAGAGACTTTTGGATGTTAATGTGCTGACAGGTGCAACTGGAGGGATGTCTGATCATTTTCTTGAGGAGCCTTGAAGAATGTGTGGAAGTCGAGAACATTATTTCGGAAAGCAAAAATGGGTATGTTTGAAGGAATAGTGGTTCCAACAATGTTGTATGGTTGCGAGGCGTGGGCTATGGATAGAGTTGTGCGCAGGAGGATGGATGTGCTGGAAATGAGATGTTTGAGGACAATGTGTGGTGTGAGGTGGTTTGATCGAGTAAGTAACGTAAGGGCAAGAGAGATGTGTGGAAATAAAAAGAGCGTGGTTGAGAGAGCAGAAGAGGTTGTTTTGAAATGGTTCGGGCACATGGAGAGAATGAGTGAGGAAAGATTGACCAAGAGAATATATGTGTCGGAGGTGTAGGGAACGAGGAGAAGAGGGAGACCAAATTGGAGGTGGAAAGATAGAGTGAAAAAGATTTTGTGTGATCGGGGTCTGAACATGCAGGAGGGTGTAAGGAGGGCAAGGAATAGAGTGAATTGGAGCGATGTGGTATACCGGGGTTGACGTGCTGTCAGTGGATTGAATCAAGGCATGTGAAGCGTCTGGGGTAAACCATGGAAAGCTGTGTAGGTATGTATATTTGCGTGTGTGGACGTATGTATATACATGTGTATGGGGGTGGGTTGGGCCATTTCTTTTGTCTGTTTCCTTGCGCTACCTCGCAAACGCGGGAGACAGCGACAAAGCAAAAAAAAAAAAAAAAAAAAATATATATATATACACATATATATATATACATATATTTTTTTCTCTCATACTATTTGCCATTTCCCGCGATAGCGAGGTACCGTTAAGAACAGAGGACTGGGCCTTTGAGGGAATATCCTTACCTGGCCCCCTTCTCTTTTCCTTCTTTTGGAAAATTAAAAAAGAAAGAAAAAAAACGAGAGGGGAGGATTTTCATCCCCCGCTCCCTTCCCTTTTAGTCGCCTTCTACGACAGGCAGGGAATACGTGGGAAGTATTCTTTCTCCCTTATCCCCAGGGATATAAAAACAATTTTAAACAATTTTACAATCCTTACAATTCAAAATGGCATCAAGTGATAAAGGAGTTAAAAGAAAGCATGTCAATTGTATACTCTATTACTGTATATTGTATATTTTGGCATTATTGGACACCCCTCCCGAATTGTCTGTTAAACCAAGGGTTTACTGTATATCTGTCTCATTCTCTCTCGATAATGCTGCAATCAATTTTGCATAATACGCCTTGACTAGCTGTAGTCATTTATCTATCTATTTATCTACATATAGGTATGTCTGATACCTGTTTCCTTCCGCAATCCCCTCAAGGTGGTAGCCATAACAATTGAGTCTCCATAACTAGTGAACTCCAGTGCCCCTTCTTAGCCTTTACTGCCTCACCCTTATGAGGCCACGGGCAGTGGCAAGTCTAGTGCAGTGTTTGTATAGGCTCCAACTTGATATTCCTACTGAATAATTCTACCTAACGACCCCACCCAATGTTCTTACCAACTACTTATACTGGATGTTTCTCCCTAAATCTCCTCCCTAAATGTTCACACCCACCACTTCCATCTTGCTCCCACCATTTTGCCAAAAGGCATGGCTAGCACAACATATAATTTACTAGGAACAACATATACATATACACATATGTACATAATTTACACTTGCTGACTTCATTCATATATATATATATATACATATTTATATATATATATATATATATATATATATATATATATATATATATATATATATATATATATATATATATATATATATATATATATATATATATATATATATATATATATATATATATATATATATATATATATATATATATATATATATATTCTTTCTTTTCTTTTAAACTATTCGCCATTTCCCGCGTTAGCGAGGTAGCGTTTAGAACAGAGGACTGGGCCTTTTTTGGAATATCCTCACCTGGCCCCCTCTGTTCCTTCTTTTGGAAAATTAAAAAAAAAAGAGAGGGGAGGATTTCCAGCCCCAAGCTCCCTTCCCTTTTAGTCGCCTTCTACGACAGGCAGGGAATACGTGGGAAGTATTCATAATCCCCAATCCCCAGGGATATATATATATATATATATATATATATATATATATATATATATATATATATATATATATATATATATATATATATATATATATATATATATGAGAGGAAGAATACTTCCCACACATTCCTCACGTGTTGCAGAAGGCGACTAAAGGGGACGGGAGCGGGGGGCCAGAAACACTCCCCTCCTTGTACTTTAACTTTCTAAAAGGGGAAACAGAAGAAGGAGTCACGCGAGGAGTGCTCATCCTCCTCGAAGGCTCAGATTGAGCTGTCTAAATATGTGTGGATGTAACCAAGATGAGAAAAAAGGAGAGATAGGTAGTATGTTTGAGGAAAGGAACCTGGATGTTTTGGCTCTGAGTGAAACGAAGCTAAAAGGTAAAGGGGAAAAGTGGTTTCGGAATGTCTTGGGAGTAAAGTCAGGGTTTAGTGAGAGGACAAGATCAAGGGAAGGAGTAGAACTACTCCTGAATCAGGAGTTGTGGGAGTTGGTGATAAAATGTAAGAAAGTAAATTCTAGATTAATATGGGTAAAACTGAAAGTTGATGGAGAGAGATATTGACTATTGGTGCATATGCACCTGGGCATGAGAAGAAAGATCATGAGAGGCAAATGTTTTGGGAGCAGCTTACTGAGTGTGTTAGTGGTTTTGATGCACAAGACCGGGTTATAGTGATGGGTGATTTTAATGCAAAGTTGAGTATTGTCGCAGTTGAGGGAATAATTGGTATACATGGAGTGTTCAGTGTTGTAAATGGAAATGGTGAAGAGCTTGTAGAGCTATGTGCTGAAAAAGGACTTGTGATTGGGAATACCTGGTTTAAAAAGCGAGATATACATAAATATACGTATGTAAGCAGGAGAGATGGCCAGAGAGCGTTATTGGATTACGCATTAACTGATAGACGCACGAAAGAGAGACTTTTGGATGTTAATGTGCTGAGAGGTGCAACTGGAGGGATGTCTAATCATTATCTTGTGGAGGCGAAGGTGAAGATTTGTGGGGGTTTTCAGAAATGAAGAGAGAATGTTGGGGTGAAGAGAGTGATGAGAGTAAGTGAGCTTGGGAAGGAGACTTGTGTGAGGAAGTACCAGGAGAGACTGAGTACAGAATGGAAAAAGGTGAGAACAAAGGAGGTAAGGGGAGTAGGGGAGGAATGGGATGTATTTAGGGAAGCAGTGGTGGCTTGCGCAAAAGATGCTTGCGGGATGAGAAGTGTGGGAGGTGGGTTGATTAGAAAAGGTAGTGAGTGGTGGGATGAAGAAGTAAGATTATTAGTGGAAGAGAAGAGAGAGGCATTTTAACGATTTTTGCAGGGAAAAAATGCAAATGAGTGGGAGAGGTATAGAAGAAAGAGGCAGGAGGTCAAGAGAAAGGTGCAAGAGGTGAAAAAGAGGGCAAATGAGAGTTGGGGTGAAAGAGTATCATTAAATTTCAGGTAAAATAAAAAGATGTTTTGGAAGGAGGTAAATAAATTGCGTAAGACAAGGGAGCAAATGGGAACTTCAGTGAAGGGGGGCTAATGGGGAGGTGATAAGTAGGGGTGATGTGAGAAGGAGATGGAGTGAGTATTTTGAAGGTTTGTTGAATGTGTTTGATGATAGAGTGGCAGATATAGGGTGTTTTCGTCGAGGAGGTGTGCAAAGTGAGAAGGTTAGGGAAAATGATTTGGTAAATAGAGAAGAGGCAGTAAAAGCTTTATGGAAGATGGAAGCCGGCAAAGCAGCAGGTTTCGAGGGTATTGCAGTGGAATTTATTAAAAAAGGGGGTGACTGTATTGTTGACTGGTTGGTAAGGTTATTTAATGTATGTATGATTCATGATGATGTGCCTGAGGATTGGCGGAATGCGTGCATAGTGCCATTGTACAAAGGCAAAGGGGATAAGAGTGAGTGCTCAAATTACAGAGGTATAAGTTCGTTGACAATTCCTGGTAAATTATATGGGAAGGTATTGATTGAAAGGGTGAAGGCGTGTACAGAGCACATCAGATTGGGGAAGAGCAGTGTGGTTTCAGAAGTGGTAGAGGATGTGTGGATCAGGTGTTTGCTTTGAAAAATGTACGTGAGAAATACTTAGAAAAACAAATGGATTTGTATGTAGCATTTATGCATCTGGAGAATGCATATGATAGAGTTGATAGAGATGCTCTGTGGAAGGTTTAAAGAATATATGGTGTGGGAGGCAATTTGTTAGAAGCAGTGAAAAGCTTTTATCGAGGATGTAAGGCATGTGTATATGTAGGAAGAGAGGAAAGTGATTGGTTCTCAGTGAATGTAGGTTTGCGGCAGGAGTCTGTGATGTCTCAATGGTTGTTTAATTTTTTTTATGGATGGGGTTGTTAGGGAGGTGAATGTAAGAGTTTTGGAAAGAGGGGCAAGTATGAAGTCTGTTGTGGATGAGAGAGCTTGGGAAGTGAGTCAGTTGTTGTTCGCTGACGATACAGCGCTGGTTGCTGATTCATGTAAGAAACTGCAGAAGATGGTGACTGAGTTGGGTAAAGTGTGTGAAAGAAGAAGGTTAAGAGTGAATGTGAATAAGAGCAAGGTTATTAGGTACAGTAGGGTTGAGGGTCAAGTCAATTGGAAGGTAAGTTTGAATGGAGAAAAACTGGAGGAAGTAAAGTGTTTTAGATATTTGGGAGTGGATCTGGCACCGGATGGAACCATAGAAGCGAAAGCGAATCATAGGGTGGGGGAGGGGGCGAAAATTCTGGGAGCCTTGAAGAATGTTTGGAAGTCGAGAACATTATCTCGGAAAGCAAAAATGGCTATGTTTGAAGGAATAGTGGTTCCAACAATGTTGTATGGTTGCGAAGCGTGGGGCTATTGATAGACTTGTGCGCAGGAGGGTGGATGTGCTGCAAATGAGATATTTGAGGACAATATGTGGCGTGAGGTTGTTTGATCGAGTAAGTAATGTAAGGGTGAGAGAGATGTATGGAAATAAAAAGAGTGTGGTTGAGAGAGCAGAAGAGGGTGTTTTGAACTGGTTTGGTCACATGGAGAGAATGAGTGAGGAAAGATTGACCAAGAGGATATATGTGCCAAAGGTGTAGGGAACGAGAAGAAGTGGGAGACCAAATAGGATTTTTAAAGATGGAGTGAAAAAGATTTTGAGTGATCGGGGCCTGAACATGCAGGAGGGTGAAAGGCGTGCAAGGAATAGAGTGAATTGGAACGATGTGGTATACCGGGGTCGACGTGCTGTCAATGGATTGAACCAGGAAATATGAAACGTCTGGGGTAAACCATGGAAAGTGTGTGGGGCCTGGATGTGGAAAGGAGCTGTGGATTCGGTACATTATTACATGACAGCTAGAGACTGAGTGTGAACGAATGGGGCCTTTGGTGTCTTTCCTAACGCTACCTCGCACACAAGAGATGGGAGGGGGTTGTTATTCCATATGTGGCGGGGTGGCGATGGGGACAAATAAAGGCAGACAGTATGAATTATGTACATGTATATATGTAAATGTCTCTGTGTGTATATTTATATATATATATATGTACACTGAGATATATAGGTACGTATATTTGCGTGTGTGGATGTGTATGTATATACATGTGTATGTGGGCTGGTTTGGCCATTCTTTCGTCCGTTACCTTGCGCTACCTCGCTAACGCGGGACACAGCGACAAAGGAAAATAAATGAAAATAAATATATACAAGAGCAAGGGAAGGAGTAGCAGTACTCCTGAAACAGGAGTTGTGTGAGTATGTGATAGAATGTAAGAAAGTAAATTCTCGATTAATATGGGTAAAACTGAAAGTTGATGGAGAGAGATGGGTGATTATTGGTGCATATGCACCTGGGCATGAGAAGAAAGATCATGAGAGGCAAGTGTTTTGGGAGCAGATGAATGAGTGTGTTAGTGGTTTTGATGCACGAGACCGGGTTATAATGATGGGTGATTTGAATGCAAAGGTGAGTAATGTGGGAGTTGAGGGAATAATTGGTATACATGGGGTGTTCAGAGTTGTAAATGGAAATGGTGAAGAGCTTGTAGATTTATGTGCTGAAAAAGGACTGATGATTGGGAACACCTGGTTTAAAAAGCGAGATATACATAAGTATACTTATGTAAGTAGGAGAGATGGCCAGAGAGCGTTATTGGATTACGTGTTAATTGACAGGCGCGCGAAAGAGAGACTTTTGGATGTTAATGTGCTGACAGGTGCAACTGGAGGGATGTCTGATCATTATCTTGCGGAGGCTAAGGTGAAGATTTGTATGGGTTTTCAGAAAAGAAGAGTGAATGTTGGGGTGAAGAGGGTGGTGAGAGTAAGTGAGCTTGGGAAGGAGACTTGTGTGAGGAAGTACCAGGAGAGACTGAGTACAGAATGGAAAAAGGTGAGAAAAATGGAAGTAAGGGGAGTGGGGGAGGAATGGGATGTACTTAGGGAAGCAGTGATGGATTGCGCAAAAGATGCTTGTGGCATGAGAAGAGTGGGAGGTGGGTTGATTAGAAAGGGTAGTGAGTGGTGGGATGAAGAAGTAAAAGTATTAGTGAAAGAGAAGAGAGAGGCATTTGGACGATTTTTGCAGGGAAAAAATGCAATTGAGTGGGAGACGTATAAAAGAAAGAGACAGGAGGTCAAGAGAAAGGTGCAAGAGGTGAAAAAAATGGCAAATAAGAGTTGGGGTGAGAGAGTATCATTAAATTTTAGGGAGAATAAAAAGATGTTATGGAAGGAGGTAAATAAAGTGCGTAAGACAAGGGAGCAAATGGGAACTTCAGTGAAGAGCGCAAATGGGGAGGTGATAACAAGAAGTGGTGATGTGAGAAGGAGATGGAGTGAGTATTTTGAAGGTGTGTTGAATGTGTTTGATATCAAGATAGAGTGGCAGATATAGGGTGTTTTGGTCGAGGTGGTGTGCAAAGTGAGAGGGTTAGGGAAAATGATTTGGTAAACAGAGAAGAGGTAATAAAAGGTTTGCGGAAGATGAAAGCCGGCAAGGCACCGGGTTTGGATGGTATTGCAGTGGAATTTATTAAAAAAGGGGGTGACTGTATTGTTGACTGGTTGGTAAGGTTATTTAATGTATGTATGACTCATGGTGAGGTGCCTGAGGATTGGCGGAATGCGTGCATAGTGCCATTGTACAAAGGCAAAGGGGATAAGAGTGAGTGTTCAAGTTACAGAGGTATAATTTTGTTGAGTATTCCTGGTAAATTATATGGGAGGGCATTGATTGAGAAGGTGAAGGCATGTACAGAGCATCAGATTGGGGAAGAGCAGTGTGGTTTCAGAAGTGGTAGAGGATGTGTGGATCAGGTATTTGCTTTGAAGAATATATGTGAGAAATACTTTAGAAAAGCAAATGGATTTGTATGTAGCATTTATGGATCTGGAGAAGGCATATGCTAGAGTTGATAGAGATGCTCTGAGGAAGGTATTAAGAATATATGGTGTGGGAGGCAAGTTATTAGAAGCAGTGAAAAGTTTTTATCGAGGATGTAAGGCATGTGTACGTGTAGGAAGAGAGGAAAGTGATTGGTTCCCAGTGAATGTAGGTTTGCGGCAGGGGTGTGTGATGTCTCCATGGTTGTTTAATTTGTTTATGGATGGGGTTGTTATGGAGGTGAATGCAAGAGTTTTGGAAAGAGGGGCAAGTATGAAGTCTGTTGGGGATGAGAGAGCTTGGGAAGTGAGTCAGTTGCTGTTCGCTGATGATACAGCGCTGGTGGCTGATTCATGTGAGAAACTGCAGAAGCTGGTAACTGAGTTTGGTAAAGTATGTGAAAGAAGAAAGTTAAGAGTAAATGTGAATAAGAGCAAGGTCATTAGGTACAGTAGGGTTGAGGGTCAAGTCAATTGGGAGGTGAGTTTGAATGGAGAAAAACTGGAGGAAGTGAAGTGTTTTAGATATCTGGGAGTGGATCTGGCAGCGGATGGATCCATGGAAGCAGAAGTGGATCATAGGGTGGGGAAGGGGGCGAAAATTCTGGGAGCCTTGAAGAATGTGTGGAAGTCGAGAACATTATCTGGGAAAGCAAAAATGGGTATGTTTCAAGGAATAGTGGTTCCAACAATGTTGTATGGTTGCGAGGCGTGGGCTATGGATAGAGTTGTGCGCAGGAGGATGGATTTGCTGGAAATGAGATGTTTGAGGACAATATGTGGTGTGAGGTGTTTTGATCGAGTAAGTAACGTAAGGTTAAGAAAGATGTGTGGAAATAAAAAGAGCGTGGTTGAGAGAGCAGAAGAGGGTGTTTTGAAATGGTTTGGGCACATGGAGAGAATGAGTGAGGAAAGATTGACCAAGAGGATATATGTGTCGCAGGTGGAGGGAACGAGGAGAAGAGGGAGACCAAATTGGAGGTGGAAAGATGAAGTGAAAAAGATTTTGTGTGATCGGGGCCTGAACATGCAGGAGGGTGAAAGGAGGGCAAGGAATAGAGTGAACTGGAGCCATGTGGTATAACGGGGTTGACGTGCTGTCAATGGATTGAATCAGGGCATGTGAAGCGTCTGGGGTAAACCATGGAAAGCTGTGTAGGTATGTATATTTGCGTGTGTGGACGTATGTATATACATGTGTATGGGGTGGGTTGGGCCATCTCTTTCGTCTGTTTCCTTGCGCTACCTCGCAAACGCGGGAGACAGCGACAAAGGAATATATATATATATATATATATATATATATATATATATATATATATATATATATATATATATATATATATATATATATATATATATATATATATATATATATATATATATATATATATATATATATATATATATATATATATATATATATATATATATATATATATATATATATATATATATATATATATATATATATATATATATATATATGTATATATTCTGGTGAATTCCTGATTCTTTATAGTATTATTGCCGCTAAAGGCAACATTTACATTAAAAGATTTGAGCAACATGGGAAGCAAAGTGAAATTTTTATTAAAAGGGAGGACTAAATGATTCTTGGAGTCAATGGTAGGTTTGGGCTCAACTCTATAAACAGATTTCTTTGTTAACTTAAGGGATTTATCAATGAAAGATCTAGGGTGCTTAAACCTAGATCCAATAGAATATATCCTCTCAAACTCATCATCGATAAACTCTGGACTGCAAATACGTAATGCCCTAAGGAACATAGATTGAAATGATAATAATTTAACTCTGTCATGTTGAGATGAGTAGTAATGGATATATGAGCATACATTGATGGCTTTTCTGTATAAGCTGAACTTAAACTTGTTTCCTTGTCTATTGATCATGCAATCTAAAAATGGTAACATACCATTATTTTCATTTTCTACTGTAAATTTGATGGAAGGTGTTTAATTGTTAAGTAAGGGGAGAGATTTTTAACAGGTAAACAGGTAAATGAATATCATCCAGGACATCAAATAAATATTGTAAGAGGTCATCAACTGGAACTTTAGTGAAACGTGAGGAAATATCTAAGCTAACTAGTTTCAAATCTAAATTAGTATTGATAATGTTTAGCTTGTTGCCTAAATCTACATTGTTCCTGACATTAGAATTTGATACCTTGACCACTAAAAGGCTTAATAAGGAAACTAATGTATATTTTGGACAATCATATGTTTACCAAATGGCTTCCTAGCTTCGTCTCTTCGATGTATATCAACTGACTGTTATATTTCCCTTTCGTGTCTCGCCTGATGATGTGATTATTACACGAAAGTGCACTTGGGAACTTTTCGTGTTTCATTTTTCCGTGGAATCATAGAAATATCTTGATCACGCGCAAAATTGTGATTCTTTCCAATATATATATATATATATATATATATATATATATATATATATATATATATATATATATATATATATATATATATATATATATATATATATATATATATGTATATATTGGAAAAGAAGAAAGAAGAAAGAAGAAAATTAAGAGTAAATGTGAATAAGAGCAAGGTTATTAGGTACAATAGGGTTGAGGGTCAAGTCAATTGGGAGGTAAGTTTGAATGGAGAAAAACTGGAGGAAGTAAAGTGTTTTAGATATCTGGGAGTGGATCTAGCAGTGGATGGAACCATGGAAGCTGAAGTGGATCATTGGGTGGGGGAGGGGGCGAAAATCCTGGGAGCCTTGAAGAATGTGTGGAAGTCGAGAACATTATCTCGGAAAGCAAAAATGGGTATGTTATGTTTGAAGGAATAGTGGTTCCAACAATGTTGTATGGTTGCGAGGCGTGGGCTATGGATAGAGTTCTGCGCAGGAGGATGGATGTGCTGGAAATGAGATGTTTGATGACAATGTGTGGTGTGAGGTGGTTTGATCGAGTAAGTAACGTAAGGCTAAGAGAGATGTGTGGAAATAAAAAGAGCGTGGTTGAGAGAGCAGAAGAGGGTGTTTTGAAATGGTTTGGGCACATGGAGAGAATGAGTGAGGAAAGATTGACCAAGAGGATATATGTGTCGGACGTGGAGGAAACGAGGAAAAGTGGGAGACCAAATTGGAGGTGGAAAGATGGAGTGAAAAGATTTTGTGTGATCGGGGCCTGAACATGCAGGAGGGTGAAAGGCGGGCAAGGAATAGAGTGAATTGGATCGATGTGGTATACCGGGGTTGACGTGCTGTCAGTGGACTGAATCAGGGCATGTGAAGCGTCTGGGGTAAACCATGGAAAGCCGTGTAGGTATGTATATTTGCGTGCGTGTACGTATGCATATACATGTGTATGGGGGTGGGCTGGGCGATTTCTTTCGTCTGTTTCCTTGCGCTACCTCGCAAACGCGGGAGACAGCGAAAAAGCAAAAAAAAAATATATATATATATGATCCCTGGGGATAGGGGAGAAAGAATACTTCCCATGCATTCCTCACATGTCGTAGAAGGCTACTAAAGGGGACCGGAGCGGGGGGCCAGAAACCCTCCCCTTCTTGTATTTTAACTTTCTAAAAGGGGAAACAGAAGAAGGAATTACGCGAGGAGTGCTCATCATCCTCGAAGGCTCAGATTGCGATGTCTAAATGTGTGTAGATGTAACCAAGATGAGAAAAAAGGAGAGATAGGTAGTATGTTTGAGGAAAGGAACCTGGATGTTTTGTCTTTGAGTGAAACGAAGCTCAAGGGTAAAGGGGAAGAGTGGTGTGGTAATGTCTTGGGAGTAAAGTCATGGGTTAGTGAGAGGACAAGAGCAAGGGAAGGAGTAGCACTACTCCTGAATCAGGAGTTGTGGGAGTATGTGATAGAGTGTAGGAAAGTAAATTCTAGATTGATATGGGTAAAACTGAAAGTTGGTGTAGAGAGATGGGTGATTATTGGTGCATATGCACCTGGGCATGAGAAGAAAGATCATGAGAGGCAAGTGTTTTGGGAGCAGTTGAATGAGTATGTTAGTGGTTTTCATTCACAAAACCGGGTTATAGTGATGGGTGATTTGAATGCAAAGGTGAGTAATGTGGCAGTTGAGGGAATAATTGGCATACATAGAGTGTTCAGTGTTGTAAATGGAAATGGTGAAGCGCTTGTATATTTATGTGCTGAAAAAGGACTGGTGATTAGGAATACCTGGTTTTTAAAAGCGGGATATAAATAAGTATACGTATGTAAGACGTATGTAAGACATACCAATCCATCTGTGATACCATCTGTGATAAGTACAGAGGCAAGCCTTGTTGCAAGAGTTCAAACTAGAACAAGCACTGCATCTAATGATCACAGCTGTGCTGGAGTTACAACATCCAAAGAATGGTTCATAGATGAATCTGTTGAAACTGTCAGTGGACATTGCCTGATAAATAACGACTGGCCAAGGCCGCCACTCAGACGTACTCCTCCATCCATGATGGGGGATGACCTAGAGGGAATGTGACCTAAGACACCTTCCATCATCATCTTGTAATATGCTGAAGCGACCTTGGATCCTTGGGAGAACCTTTTAAACACACGAGTCACTTCGTGCTACTACGTTTGTGAATCGGGAACCATTGCAACACAAACCCCGCCAGGTGGTAGAGTTTCCCGCAGTGTATCGAGACAGATTTCCCCAGAACTTTTTTTAAAGGGGAAGTAAATGTTTATAGTTGAGATACTGGAGTGATAGTTTTCATACATGGTGTTTTGACAAGAAAATAGTGAAATTGGAGAAATTGAAGGTTATTGATAAAGTGGTTAAATTGACGAGAACTGCTATTGACGTTTGTGTAAATAAATTATACATTTCCTTTCTCCATAGCCAGAGGTTGAACCATTATGTGACATTCATTTTTTCATTCATTTCAAGCTGGAAGTTTCAGTTTTCTAAATTGTTTCTTACATTTTTCATATGTATATATATGTATGTGTGTGTGTGTATATATGTGCGTATGTATGTGTATGTGTGTGTATGTGTATATGTATATATATATGTATATTATCCCTGGGGATAGGGGTGAAAGAATACTTCCCACGTATTCCTCGCGTGTCGTAGAAAGCGACTAGAGGGGACGGGAGCGGGGGGCCAGAAATCCTCCCCTCCTTGTATTAACTTTCTAAAATGGGAAAAAGAAGGAGTCACGCGGGGAGTGCTCATCCTTCTCGAAGGCTCAGAGTGGGGTGCCTAAATGTGTGTGGATGTAACCAAGATGTGAAAAAAGGAGAGATAGGTAGTATGTTTGAGGAAAGGAACCTAGATGTTTTGGCTCTGAGTGAAACGAAGCTCAAGGGTAAAGGGGAAGAGTGGTTTGGGAATGTCTGGGGAGTAAAGTCAGGGGTTAGTGAGAGGACAAGAGCAAGGGAAGGAGTAGCAATACTCCTGAAACAGGAGTTGTGGGAGTATGCGATAGAATGTAAGAAAGTAAATTCTCGATTAATATGGGTAAAACTGAAAGTTGATGGAGAGAGGTGGGTGATTATTGGTGCATATGCACCTGGGCATGAGAAGAAAGATCATGAGAGGCAAGTGTTTTGGGAGAAGCTAAATGAGTGTGTTAGTGGTTTTGATGCACGAGACCGGGTTATAGTGATGGGTGATTTGAATGCAAAGGTGAGTAATGTGGCAGTTGAGGGAATAATTGGTATACATGGGGTGTTCAGTGTTGTAAATGGAAATGGTGAAGAGCTTGTAGATTTATGTGCTGAAAAAGGACTGATGATTGGGAATACCTGGTTTAAAAAGCGAGATATACATAAGTATACTTATGTAAGTAGGAGAGATGGCCAGAGAGCGTTATTGGATTAAATGTTAATTGACAGGCGTGCGAAAGAGAGACTTTTGGATGTTAATGTGCTGAGAGGTGCAACTGGAGGGATGTCTGATCATTATCTTGTGGAGTCTAAGGTGAAGATTTGTATGGGTTTTCAGAAAAGAAGAGTGAATGTTGGGGTGAAGAGGGTGGTGAGAGTAAGTGAGCTTGGGAAGGAGAACTGTGTGAGGAAGTACCAGGAGAGACTGAGTACAGAATGGAAAAAGGTGAAACAATGGAAGTAAGGGGAGTGGGGGAGGAATGGGATGTATTTAGGGAATCAGTGATGGATTGCACAAAAGATGCTTGTGGCATGAGAAGAGTGGGAGGTGGGTTGATTAGAAAGGGTAGTGAGTGGTGGGATGAAGAAGTAAGAGTATTAGTGAAAGAGAAGAGAGAGGCATTTGGACGATTTTTGCAGGGAAAAAAAGCAATTGAGTGGGAGATGTATAAAAGAAAGAGACAGGAGGTCAAGAGAAAGGTGCAAGAGGTGAAAAAAAGGGCAAATGAGAGTTGGGGTGAGAGACTATCATTAAATTTTAGGGAGAATAAAAAGATGTTCTGGAAGGAGGTAAATAAAGTGCGTAAGACAAGTAAGCAAATGGGAACTTCAGTGAAGGGCGCAAATGGGGAGATGATAACAAGTAGTGGCGATGTGAGAAGGAGATGGAGTGAGTATTTTGAAGGTTTGTTGAATGTGTTTGATGATAGAGTGGCAGATATAGGGTGTTTTGGTCGAGGTGGTGTGGAAAGTGAGAGGGTTAGGGAAAATGATTTGGTAAACAGAGAAGAGGTAGTGAAAGCTTTGCGGAAGATGAAAGCCGGCAAGGCAGCAGGTTTGGATGGTATTGCAGTGGAATTTATTAAAAAAGGGGGTGACTGTATTGTTGACTGGTTGGTAAGGTTATTTAATGTATGTATGACTCATGGTGAGGTGCCTGAGGGTTGGCGGAATGCGTGCATAGTGCCATTGTACAAAGGCAAAGGGGATAAGAGTGAGTGCTCAAATTACAGAGGTATACGTTTGTTGAGTATTCCTGGTAAATTATATGGGAGGGTATTGATTGAGAGGGTGAAGGCATGTACAGAGCATCAGATTGGGGAAGAGCAGTGTGGTTTCAGAAGTGGTAGAGGATGCGTGGATCAGGTGTTTGCTTTGAAGAATGTATGTGAGAAATACTTAGAAAAGCAAATGGATTTGTATGTAGCATTTATGGATCTGGAGAAGGCATATGATAGAGTTGATAGAGATGCTCAGTGGAAGGTATTAAGAATATATGGTGTGGGAAGAAAGTTGTTAGAAGCAGTGAAAACTTTTTATCGAGGATGTAAGGCATGTGTACGTGTAGGAAGAGAGGAATGTGATTGGTTCTCAGTGAATGTAGGTTTGCGGCAGGGGTGTGTGATGTCTCCATGGTTGTTTAATTTGTTTATGGACGGGGTTGTTAGGGAGGTGAATGCAAGAGTTTTGGAAAGAGGAGCAAGTATGAAGTCTGTTGGGGATCAGAGAGCTTGGGAAGTGAGTCAGTTGTTGTTCGCTGATGATACAGCGCTAGTGGCTGATTCATGTGAGAAACTGCAGAAGCTGGTGACTGAGTTTGGTAAAGTGTGTGGAAGAGGAAAGTTAAGAGTAAATGTGAATAAGAGCAAGGTTATTAGGTACAGTAGGGTTGAGGGTCAAGTCAATTGGGAGGTGAGTTTGAATGGAGAAAAACTGGAGGAAGTGAAGTGTTTTAGATATCTGGCAGTGGATCTGGCAGCGGATGGAACCATGGAAGCGGAAGTGGATCATAGGGTGGGGGAGGGGGCGAAAATTCTGGGGGCCTTGAAGAATGTGTGGAAGTCGAGAACATTATCTCGGAAAGCAAAGGTGGGTATGTTTGAAGGAATAGTGGTTCCAACAATGTTGTATGGTTGCGAGGCGTGGGCTATGGATAGAGTTGTGCGCAAATGGATGGATATGCTGGAAATGAGATGTTTGAGGACAATATGTGGTGTGAGGTGGTTTGATCGAGTGAGTAACGTAAGGGTAAGAGAGATGTGTGGAAATAAAAAGAGCGTGGTTGAGAGAGCAGAAGAGGGTGTTTTGAAATGGTTTGGGCACATGGGGAGAATGAGTGAGGAAAGATTGACCAAGAGGATATATGTGTCGGAGGTGGAGGGAACGAGGAGAAGAGGGAGACCAAATTGGAGGTGGAAAGATGGAGTGAAAAAGATTTTGTGTGATCGGGGCCTGAACATGCAAGAGGGTAAAGAGAGGGCAAGGAATAGAGTGAATTGGAGCGATGTGGTATACCGGGGTTGACGTGCTGTCAGTGGATTGAATCGGGGCATGTGAAGCGTCTGGGGTAAACCATGGAAAGCTGTGTAGGTGTGTATATTTGCGTGTGTGGACGTATGTATATACATGTGTATGGGGGGGAGGGTTGGGCCCTTTCTTTCGTCTGTTTCCTTGCGCTACCTCGCAAACGCGGGAGACAGCGACAAAGTATAATAAAAAAAAAAGTATGTAAGTAAGAGAGATGGCCAGAAAGCGTTATTGAATTACGTGTTAATTTACAGGCGCGCGAAAGAGAGACTTTTGGATGTTAATGTGCTGAGAGGTGCAACTGGAGGGATGTCTGATCATTATCTTGTGGAGGCGAAGGTGAATATTTGTGGGATTTTCAGAAAAGAAGAGAGATTGTTGTGGTGAAGAGAGTAGTGAGAGTAAATGAGCTTTGATAGGAGACTTGTGTGAGGAAGAACCAGGAGAGACTGAGTTCAGAATGGAAAAAGGTGAGAACAAAGGCGGTAAGGGGAGTGTGGGAGGAATGGGATGTATTTAGGGAAGCAGTGGTGGCTTGCGCAAAAGATGCTTGTGGCATGAGAAGCGTGGGAGGTGGGTTGATTAGAAAAGGTAGTGAGTGGTGGGATGAAGAAGTAAGATTATTAGTGAAAGAGAAGAGAGAGGCATTCGGACGATTTTTGCAGGCAAAAAATGCAAATAAGTGGGAGAGGTATAAAAGAAAGAGACAGAATGTCAAGAGAAAGGTGCAAGAGGTGAAAAAGAGGGCAAATGAGAGTTGGGGTGAGAGAGTATCATTAAATTTCGGGGAGAATAAAAAGATGTTTTTGAAGTAGGTAAATAAATTGCGTAAGACAAGGGAGCAAATGGGAACTTCAGTGAAGGGGGCTAATGGGGAGGTGATAACAAGTAGTTGTGATGTGAGAAGGAGATGGAGTGAGTATTTTGAAGGTTTGTTGAAAGTGTTTGATAATAGAGTGGCAGATATAGGGTGTTTTGGTCGAGGTGGTTTTCAAAGTGAGAGGGTTAGGGATAATGATTTGGGAAATAGAGAAGAGGTAGTAAAAGCTTTACGGAAGATGAAAGCCGGCAAGGCAGCAGGTTTGGATGGTATTGCAGTGGAATTTATTAAAAAAGGGGGTGACTGTACTGTTCACTGATTGGTAAGGTTATTTAATGTATGTATGATTCATGTTGAGGTGCTTGAGGATTGGTGGAATGCTTGCATAGTGCCATTGTACAAAGTCAAAGGGGATAAGAGAGAGTGCTCAAGTTACAGTGGTATAAGTTTGTTGAGTATTCCTGGTAGATTATATAGGAGGGTATTGATTGAGAGGGTGAAGGCATGTACAGAGCATCAGATTGAGGAAGAGCAGTGTGGTTTCAAAAGTGGTAGAGGATTTGTGGATCAGGTGTTTGCTTTGAAGAATGAATTTGAGAAATACTTAGAAAAACAAATGGATTTGTATGTAGCATTTATGGATCTGGAAAAGGCATATGATAGAGTTGCTCTGTGGAAGGTTTTGAGAATATATGGTGTGGGAGGCAAGTTGTTAGAAGCAGTGAAAAGTTCTTATCGAGGATGTAAGGCATGTGTACGTGTAGGAAGAGAGGAATGTGATTGGTTCTCATTGAATATAGGCTTGCGGCATGGGTCTGTGATGTCTCCATGGTTGTTTAATTTGTTTATGGATGGGGTTGTTAGGGAGGTGAATGCAAGAGTTTTGGAAAGAGGGGCAAGTATGCAGTCTGTTCTGTATGAGAGAGCTTGGGAAGTGAGTCAGTTTTTGTTCGCAGATGATACAGCGCTGTTGGTTGATTCATGTAAGAAACTGCAGAAGCTTGTGACTGAGTTTGGTAAAGTGTGTGAAAGAAGAAAGTTAAGAGGGAATGTGCATAAGAGCAAGGCTATTAAGTACAGTAGGGTTGATGGTCAAGTCAATTGGGAGGTAAGTTTGAATGGAGAAAAACGGGAGGAAGTAAAGTGTTCTAGATATCTGGGTGTGGATCTGGCAGCGGATGGAACCATGGAAGCGGAAGTGAATCATAGGGTGGGGGAGGGGGCGAAAATTCTGGGAGCCTTGAAGAATGTTTGGAAGTCGAGAACATTATCTCGGAAAGGAAAGATGTGTTTGTTTGAAGGGATAATGGTTCCAACAATGTTGTATGGTTGCAAGGCGTGGGCTATAGATAGATTTGTGCGCAGGAGGGTGGATGTGCTGGAAGTGAGATGATTGAGGACAATATGTGGTGTGAGGTGGTTTGATCGAGTAATTAATGTAAGGGTAAGAGAGATGTGTGGAAATAAAAAGAGTGTGGTTGAGAGATCAGAAGAGGGTGTTTTGAAATGGTTTGGGTACATGGAGAGACTGAGTGAGGAAAGATTAACCAAGAGGATATACGTGTCAGAGGTGGAGGGAACGAGGAGAAGTTGGAGACCAAATTGGAGGTGTAATGATGGACTGAAAAAGATTTTGAGTTATCGGGGCCTGAACATGCAGGAAGGTGAAAGGCGTGCAAGGAATAGAGTGAATTGGGACGATGTGGTATACCGGGGTCGATTTGCTGTCAATGAATTGAACCAGGGCATGTGAAGCGTCTGGGATAAACCATGTAAAGTTCTGTGGGGCCTGGATATGGAAAGGGAGCTGTGGTTTTGGTGCATTATTACATGACATCTAGAGACTGAGTGTGAACGGATGGGGCCTTTGGTGTCTTTTCCTAGCGCTTTTTGCACACATGAGGTAGGAGTTGGTTGTTATTCCATATGTGGCGAGGTGGCGATGGGAACAAATAAAGGCAGACAGGTTGAATTATGTACATGTGTGTATATGTATACGTCTGTGTGTGTATATATATGTGTACATTGAAATGTATAGGTATGTATATTTGCGTGTGTGGACGTGTATGTATATACATGTGTATGTGGGCAGGTTGGGCCATTCTTTCGTCTGTTTCCTTGCGCTACCTCACTAACGCGGGAGACAGCGACAAAGCAAAATAGATAAATAAATATGCATATATATATATATATATATATATATATATATATATATATATATATATATATATATATATATATATATATATATATTTATATTTTTTTTATATTTCTATTATACTTTGTCGCTGTCTCCCGCGTTTGCGAGGTAGCGCAAGGAAACACACGAAAGAAATGGCCCAACCCCCCCCCCATACACATGCATATACATACGTCCACGCACGCAAATATACATACCTACACAGCTTTCAATGGTTTACCCCAGACGCTTCACATGCATTGATTCAATCCACTGACAGCAAGTCAACCCCGGTATACCACATCGCTCCAATTCACTCTATTCCTTGCCCTCCTTTCACCCTCCTGCATGTTCAGGCCCCGATCACACAAAATCTTTTTCACTCCATCTTTCCACCTCCAATTTGGTCTCCCTCTTCTCCTCGTTCCCTCCACCTTAGACACATATATCCTCTTGGTCAATCTTTCCTCACTCATTCTCTCCATGTGCCCAAATCACTTCAAAACACCCTCTTCTGCTCTCTCAACCACGCTCTTTTTATTTCCACACATCTCTCTTACCCTTACGTTACTCACTCGATCAAACCACCTCACACCACATATTGTCCTCAAACATCTCATTTCCAGCACATCCATCCTCCTGCGCACAACTCTATCCATAGCCCACGCCTCGCAACCATACAACATTGTTGGAACCACTATTCCTTCAAACATACCCATTTTTGCTTTCCGAGATAATGTTCTCGACTTCCACACATTCTTCAAGGCCCCCAGAATTTTCGCCCCCTCCCCCACCCTATGATCCACTTCCGCTTCCATGGTTCCATCCGCTGCCAGATCCACTCCCAGATATCTAAAGCACTTCACTTCCTCCAGTTTTTCTCCATTCAAACTCACCTCCCAATTGACTTGACCCTCAACCCTACTGTACCTAATAACCTTGCTCTTATTCACATTTACTCTTAACTTTCTTCTTCCACACACTTTACCAAACCCAGTCACCAGGTTCTGCAGTTTCTCACATGAATCAGCCACCAGCGCTGTATCATCAGTGAACAACAACTGACTCACTTCCCAAGCTCTCTTATCCCCAACATATATATATATATATATATATATATATATATATATATATATATATATATATATATATATATATATATATATATATATATATATATATATATTTTTTTTTTATTATTATTATCATTTTCACCGCGTTTGCGAGGTAGCGCAAGGTAACCGACAAAAGAAATGGACCAACCCACTCTCATACACATGTATATACATACACGTCCACACAAGCAAATATATACACCCATACATCTATGTACACATATATATATATACACACACAGACACATACATATATACACATGCACAAAATTCACACTGTCTGCCTTTATTCATTCCCATCGCCACCTCGCCACGCATGGAATAACATCCCCCTCCCCCCTAATGTGTGCGAGGTAGCGCTAGAAAAAAGACAACAAAGGCCCCATTCTTTCACAGTCAGTATCTAGCTGTCATGCAATAATGCCCGAAATCACAGCTCCCTTTCCACATCAATGCACCACAGAACTTTCCATGGTTTACCCCAGACGCTTCATATGCCGTGATTCAATCCATTGACTGCACCTCGACCCCCAGTATACCACATCGATCCAATTAGCTCTATTCCTTGCCCACCTTTCACCCTCCATCATGTTCAGGCCCCGATCGCTGAAAATCTTTTTCACTCCATCTTTCCACCTCCAATTTGGTCTCCCACTTCTCCTCGTTCCCTCCACCTCCGACACATATATCCTCTTGGTCAATCTTTCCTCACTCCTCATTATCTCCATGTGCCCAAACCATTTCAAAATATACTCTTCTGCTCTCTCAACCACGCTCTTTCTATTTCTACACATCCCTCTTCCCCTTACATTACTTACATTACTTACATTACCCTCCTGCGCACAACTCTATCCATAGCCAACGCCTCGCAATCATACAACATTGTTGGAACCACTATTCCTTCAAACATACCCATTTTTGCATTCGGAGATAATGTTCACGACTTCCACGCATTCTTCAAGGCTTCCAGGATTTTCAACCCCTCCCCCAACCTATGATTCACTTCCGCTTCCATTGTTCCATCCGCTACCAGATCCACTCCCAGATATCTAAAATATTTTACTTCCTCCAGTTTTTCTCCATTCAAACTTACCTCCCAATTGACTTGACTCTCAACCCTACTGTACCTAATAACCTTGCTCTTATTCACATTTACTCTTAACTTTCTTCTTTCACACGCTTTACCAAACTCAGTCACTAGCTTCTGCAGTTTCTCGCATGAATCAGCCACCAGCGATGTATCATCAGCGAACAACAACTGACTCACTTCCCAAGCTCTCTCATCCCCAACAGACTTCATACTTGCCCCTTTTTCCAAAACTCTTGCATTCACCTCCCTAACAACCCCATCCACAAACAAATTAGATAACCATGGGGATACCTCTACCGCAAACCTACATTCACTGAGAACCAATCACTTCCCTCTCTTCGTACACGTACACATGCCTTACATTCTCGATAAAAACCTTTCACTGCTTCTAACAACTTGCCTCCCGCACCATATATTTTTAGTATCTTCCACAGAGCATCTCTATCAACCCTACCATATGCCTTCTCCAGATCCAATAATGCTACATACAAAGCCATTTGCTTTTCTAAGTATTTCCCAAAAAACATTCTTCAAAGCAAACACCTGATACATACATCCTGTACCACATATATATTTATTTATTTACTTATTTATATATTTTGTTTTGTCGCTGTCTCCCGCGTTAGCGAGGTAGTGCAAGGAAACAGACGAAAGAATGGCCCGACCCACGCACAGACACATGTATATACATACACGTCCAGACAAGCAAATATACATACCTATATATCTCAATGCACACACACACACACACACACACACACACACATATATATATATATATATATATATATATATATATATATATTATTTATTTATTATTATACTTTGTCGCTGTCTCCAGCGTTTGCGAGGTAGCGCAAGGAAACAGACGAAAGAAATGGCCCAACCCCCCCCCCCCATACTCATGTATATACATACGTCCACACACGCAAATATACATACCTACACAGCTTTCCATGGTTTACCCAAGACGCTTCACATGCCTTGATTCAATCCACTGACAGCACGTCAACCCCGGTATACTACATCGCTCCAATTCACTCTATTCCTTGCCCTCCTTTCACCCTCCTGCATGTTCAGGCCCCGATCACACAAAATCTTTTTCACTCCATCCAATTTGGTCTCCCTCTTCTCCTCGTTCCCTCCACCTCCGACACATATATCCTCTTGGTCAATCTTTCCTCACTCATTCTCTCCATGTGCCCAAACTACTTCAAAACACCCTCTTCTGCTCTCTCAACCACGCTCTTTTTATTTCCACACATCTCTCTTACCCTTACGTTACTCACTCGATCAAACCACCTCACACCACACATTGTCCTCAAACATCTCATTTCCAGCACATCCATCCTCTTGCGCACAACTCTATCCATAGCCCACGCCTCGCAACCATACAACATTGTTGGAACCACTATTCCTTCAAACATACCCATTTTTGCTTTCTGAGATAATGTTCTCGACTTCCACACATTCTTCAAGGCTCCCAGAATTTTCGCCCCCTCCCCCACCCTATGATCCACTTCCGCTTCCATGGTTCCATCCGCTGCCAGATCCACTCCCAGATATCTAAAACACTTCACTTCCTCCAGTTTTTCTCCATTCAAACTCACCTCCCAATTGACTTGACCCTCAACCCTGCTGTACCTAATAACCTTGCTCTTATTCACATTTACTCTTAACTTTCTTCTTCCACACACTTTACCAAACTCAGTCACCAGCTTCTGCAGTTTCTCACATGAATCAGCCACCAGCGCTGTATCATCAGCGAACAACAACTGACTCACTTCCCAAGCTCTCTCATCCCCAACAGACTTCATACTTGCCCCTCTTTCCAAAACTCTTGCATTTACCTCCCTAACAACCCAATCCATAAATAAATTAAACAACCATGGAGACATCACACACCCCTGCCGCAAACCTACATTCACTTAGAACCAATCACTTTCCTCTCTTCCTACACGTACACATGCATTACATCCTCGATAAAAACTTTTCACTGCTTCTAACAACTTTCCTCCTACACCATATATTCTTAATACCTTCCACAGAGCATCTCTATCAACTCTATCATATGCCTTCTCCAGATCCATAAATGCTACATACAAATCCATTTGCTTTTCTAAGTATTTCTCACATACACTTTTCAAAGCAAACACCTGATCCACACATCCTCTACCACTTCTGAAACCACACTGCTCTTCCCCAATCTGATGCTCTGTACATGCCTTCACCCTCTCAATCAATACCCACCCATATAATTTACCAGGAATACTCAACAAACTTATACCTCTGTAATTTGAGCACTCACTCTTATCCCCTTTGCCTTTGTACAATGGCACTATGCACGCATTCCGCCAATCCTCAGGCACCTCACCAGAGGTGGGAAGAGTGGTTTGGGAATGTCTGGGGAGTAAAGTCAGGGGTTAGTGAGAGGGCAAGAGCAAGGGAAGGAGTAGCAATACTCCTGAAACAGGAATTGTGGGAGTATGTGATAGAATGTAAGAAAGTAAATTCTCGATTTATATGGGAAAAACTAAAAGTTGATGGAGAGAGGTGGGTAATTATTGGTGCATATGCACCTGGGCATGAGAAGAAAGATCATGAGAGGCAAGTGTTTTGGGAGCAGCTGAATGAGTGTGTTAGTGGTTTTGATGCACGAGACCGGGTTATAGTGATGGGTGATTTGAATGCAAAGGTGAGTAATGTGGCAGTTGACGGAATAATTGGTATACATGGAGTGTTCAGCGTTGTAAATGGAAATGGTGAAGAGCTTGTAGATTTATGTGCTGAAAAAGGACTGATGATTGGGAATACCTGGTTTAAAAAGCGAGATATACAGAAGTATACTTATGTAAGTAGGAGAGATGGCCAGAGAGCGTTATTGGATTACGTGTTAATTGACGGGCGTGCGAAAGAGAGACTTTTGTATGTTAATGTGCTGAGAGGTGCAACTGGAGGGATGTCTGATCATTATCTTGTGGAGGCTAAGGTGAAGATTTGTATGGGTTTTCAGAAAAGAAGAGTGAAAGTTGGGGTGAAGAGGGTGGTGAGAGTAAGTGATCTTGGGAAGGAGACTTGTGTGAGGAAGTACCAGGAGAGACTGAGTACAGAATGGAAAAAGGTGAGAACAATGGAAGTAAGGGGAGTGGGGGAGGAATGGGATGTATTTAGGGAATCAGTGATGGATTGCGCAAAAGATGCTTGTGGCATGAGAAGGGTGGTAGGTGGGTTGATTAGAAAGGGTAGTGAGTGGTGGGATGAAGAAGTAAGAGTATTAGTGAAAGAGAAGAGAGAGGCATTTGGACGATTTTTGCAGGGAAAAAATGCAAGTGAGTGGGAGATGTATAAAAGAAAGAGACAGGAGGTCAAGAGAAAGGTGCAAGAGGTGAAAAAAAGGGCAAATGAGAGTTGGGGTGAGAGAGTATCATTAAAATTTAGGGAGAATAAAAAGATGTTCTGGAAGGAGGTAAATAAAGTGCGTTAGACAAGGGAGCAAATGGGAACTTCAGTGAAGGGCGCAAATGGGGAGGTGATAACAAGTAGTGGTGATGTGAGAAGGAGATGGAGTGAGTATTTTGAAGGTTTGTTGAATGTGTTTGATGATAGAGTGGCAGATATAGGGTGTTTTGGTCGAGGTGGTGTGCAAAGTAAGAGGTTTAGGGAAAATGATTTGGTAAACAGAGAAGAGGTACTAAAAGCTTTGCGGAAGATGATAGCCGGCAAGGCAGCAGGTTTGGATGGTGTTGCAATGTAATTTATTAAAAGAGGGGGTGACTGTATTGTTGACTGGTTGGTAAGGTTATTTAATGTATGTATGAATCATGATGAGGTGCCTGAGGATTGGCGGAATGCGTGCATAGTGCCATTGTACAAAGGCAAAGGGGATAAGAGTGAGTGCTCAAATTACAGAGGTAAAAAGTTTGTTGAGTATTCCTGGTAAATTATATGGGAGGGTATTGATTGAGAGGGTGAAGGCATGTACAGAGCATCAGATTGGGGAAGAGCAGTGTGGTTTCAGAAGTGGTAGAGGATGTGTGGATCAGGTGTTTGCTTTGAAGAATGTATGTGAGAAATACTTAGAAAAGCAAATGGATTTGTATGTAGCATTTATGGATCTGGTGAAGGCATATGAAAGAGTTGATAGAGATGCTCTGTGGAAGGTATTAAGAATATATGGTGTGGGAGGAAAGTTGTTACAAGCAGTGAAACGTTTTTATCGAGGATGTAAGGCATGTGTACGGGTAGGAAGAGAGGAATGTGATTGGTTCTCAGTGAATGTAGGTTTGCGGCAGGGGTGTGTGATGTATCCATGGTTGTTTAATTTGTTTATGGACGGGGTTGTTAGGGAGGTAAATGCAAGAGTTTTGGAAAGAGGGGCAAGTATGAAGTCTGTTGGGGATGAGAGAGCTTGGGAAGTGAGTCAGTTGTTGTTCGCTGATGATACAGCGCTGGTGGCTGATTCATGTGAGAAACTGCAGAAGCTGGTGACTGAGTTTGGTAAAGTGTGTGGAAGAAGAAAGTTAAGAGTAAATGTGAATAAGAGCAAGGTCATTAGGTACAGTAGGGTTGAGGGTCAAGTCAATTGGGAGGTGAGTTTGAATGGAGAAAATCTGGAGGAAGTGAAGTGTTTTAGATATCTGGGAGTGGATCTGGCAGCGGATGGAACCATGGAAGCGGAAGTGGATCATAGGGTGGGGGAGGGGGCGAAAATTCTGGGGGCCTTTAAAAATGTGTGTAAGTCGACAACATTATCTCGGAAAGCAAAAATGGGTATGTTTGAAGGAATAGTGGTTCCAACAATGTTGTATGGTTGCGAGGCGTGGGCTATGGATAGAGTTGTGCGCAGGAGGATGGATGTGCTGGAAATGAGATGTTTGAGGACAATGTGTGGTGTGAGGTGGTTTGATCGAGTGAGTAACGTAAGGGTAAGAGAGATGTGTGGAAATAAAAAGAGCGTGGTTGAGAGAGCAGAAGAGGATGTTTTGAAGTGGTTTGGGCACATGGAGAGAATGAGTGAGGAAAGACTGACCAAGAGGATATATGTGTCGGAGGTGGAGGGAACGAGGAGAAGAGGGAGACCAAATTGGAGGTGGAAAGATGGAGTGAAAAAGATTTTGAGTGATCGGGGCCTGAACGTGCAGGAGGGTGAAAGGAGGGCAAGGAATAGAGTGAATTGGAGCGATGTGGTATACCGGGGTTGACGTGCTGTCAGTGGATTAAATCAAGGCATGTGAAGCGTCTGGGGTAAACCATGGAAAGCTGTGTAGGTATGTATATTTGCGTGTGTGGACGTATGTATATACATGTGTATGGGGGGAGGTTGGTCCATTTCTTTCGTCTGTTTCCTTGCGCTACCTCGCAAACGCGGGAGACAGCGACAAAGTATAATAAAAAAATAAAATTATATATATATATATATATATATATATATATATATATATATATATATATATATATATATATATATATATATATATATATATATATATTCACACACAGGCATATACACACATACACATGTACATAATTCATACTGTCTGCCTTTATTTATTCCAATCGCCACCACGCCACACATGGAATAACAACCCCCTCACCCCTCACATGTGCGAGGTAGCGCTAGGAAAAGACAACAACGTCCCCATTCGTTCACACTCAGTCTGTAGCTGTCATGTAATATATATATATATATATATATATATATATATATATATATATATATATATATATATATATATATATATATATATATATATATATATATATATATTTTTTTTTTTTTTTTTTTTATACTTTGTCGCTGTCTCCCGCGTTTGCGAGGTAGCGCAAGGAAACAGACGAAAGAAATGGCCCAACACTCCCCCCCCCATATATATGTACATACACACGTCCACACACGCAAATATACACACCTACACAGCCTTCCATGGTTCACCCCAGACGCTTTACATGCCTTGATTCAATCCACTGACAGCACGTCAACCCCTGCATACCACATCGCTCCAATTCACTCTATTCCTTGCCCTCCTTTCACCCTCCTGCATGTTCAGGACCCGATCACACAAAATCTTTTTCACTCCATCTTTCCACCTCCAATTTGGTCTCCCTCTTCTCCTCGTTCCCTCCACCTCCGACACATATATCCTCTTGGTCAATCTTTCCTCACTCATTTTCTCCATGTGCCCAAACCATTTCAAAACAACCTCTTCTGCTCTCTCAACCACGCTCTTTTTATTTCCACACATCTCTCTTACCCTCACGTTACTTACTCGATCAAACCACCTCACACCACACATTTTCCTCAAACATCTCATTTCCAGCAGATCCATCCTCCTGCGCACATCTCTATCCATAGCCCACGCCTCGCAACCATACAACATTGTTGGAACCACTATTCCTTCAAACATACCCATTTTTGCTTTCCGAGATAATGTTCTCGACTTCCACACATTTTTCAAGGCTCCCAAAATTTTCACCCCTCCCCCACCCTATGATCCACTTCCGCTTCCATGGTTCCATCCGCTGACAGATCCACTCCCAGATATCTAAAACACTTCACTTCCTCCAGTTTTTCTCCATTCAAACTCACCTCCCAATTGACTTGACCCTCACTCCTACTGTACCTAATAACCTTGCTCTTATTCACATTTACTCTTAACTTTCTTCTTCCACACACTTTACCAAACTCAGTCACCAGCTCCTGCAGTTTCTCACATGAATCAGCCACCAGCGCTGTATCATCAGTGAACAACAACTGACTCACTTCCGAAGCTCTCTCATCCCCAACAGACTTCATACTTGCCCCTCTTTCCAGGACTCTTGCATTTACCTCCCTAACAACCCCATCCATAAACAAATTAAACAACCATGGAGACATCACACACCCCTGCCGCAAACCTACATTCACTGAGAACCAATCACTTTCCTCTCTTCCTACACGTACACATGCCTTACATCCTCGATAAAAACTTTTCACTGCTTCTAACAACTTGCCTCCCACACCATATATTCTTAATACCTTCCACAGAGCATCTCTATCAACTCTATCATATGCCTTCTCCAGATCCATAAATGCTACATACAAATCCATTTGCTTTTCTAAGTATTTCTCACATACATTCTTCAAAGCAAACACCTGATCCACACATCCTCTACCACTTCTGAAACCGCACTGCTCTTCCCCAATCTGATGCTCTGTACATGCCTTCACCCTCTCAATCAATACCCTCCCATATAATTTACCAGGAATACTCAACAAACTTATACCTCTGTAATTTGAGCACTCACTCTTATCCCCTTTGCCTTTGTACAATGGCACTATGCACGCATTCCGCCAATCCTCAGGCACCTCACCATGAGTCATACATACGTTAAATAACCTTACCAACCAGTCAACAATACAGTCACCCCCTTTTTTAATAAATTCCACTGCAATACCATCCAAACCTGCCGCCTTGCCGCTTTCATCTTCCGCAAAGCTTTTACTACCTCTTCTCTGTTTACCAAATCATTTTCCCTAACCCTCTCACTTTGCACACCACCTCGACCAAAACACCCTATATCTGCCACTCTGTCATCAGACACATTCAACAAACCTTCAAAATACTCATTCCATCTCCTTCTCACATCACCGCTACTTGTTATCACCTCCCCATTTACGCCCTTCACTGAAGTTCCCATTTTCTCCCCTGTCTTACGCACCCTATATACCTCCTTCCAGAACATCTTTTTATTCTCCCTAAAATTTACTGATAGTCTCTCACCCCAACTCTCATTTGCCCTTTTTTTCACCTCTTGCACCTTTCTCTTGACCTCCTGTCTCTTTCTTTTATACTTCTCCCACTCAATTGCATTTTTCCCTGCAAAAATCGTCCAAATGCCTCTCTCTTCTCTTTCACTAATACTCTTACTTCTTCATCCCACCACTCACTACCCTTTCTAAACAGCCCACCTCCCACTCTTCTCATGCCACAAGCATCTTTTGCGCAATCCATCACTGATTCCCTAAATACATCCCATTCCTCC
>NC_092227.1:31752077-31754577 GCF_036320965.1 Panulirus ornatus | reverse complement strand
CAGTTTCTTACACGAATCAGCCATCAGTGCTGTATCATCAGCGATCAACAACTGATTCACTTCCCAAGCTCTCTTATCCACAACAGACTGCATACTTACTCCCTTTTCCAAAACTCTAGCATTTACCTTCCTAACAACCCTACCCATAAACAAAATAAACAACCATTGAGAGAACACACACACATACCGCAAACTACAATCACTGAGAATCAATCACTTTCCTCTCTTCCTATACGTACACGTGCCTTACATCCTCGATAGAAACTTTTCACTGCTTCTAACAACTTGCCTCCCGCACCATATGTTCCTAATACCTTCCACATAGCATCTCTATCAACTCTATCGTATGCCTTCTCTAGATCCATAAACGCTACATACAAATCCATATGCTTTTCTATGTATTTCTCACATACATTCTTCAAAGCAAACACCTGATCCACGCACCCTTTACCACTTTTGAAACCACACTGTTGTTCCCCAATCTGATGCTCCGTACATGCCTTCACCCTCTCAATCAATACCCTCCTATATAATTTCCTAGGAATACTCAATCAACTCATAACTTTGTAATATGAGCAATCATTTTCATCCCCTTTGCCTTTGTACAATGGCACTATGCAAGCATTCTTGCATCTCCCCATGAGTCATACGTACATTAAATAACATTACCAACCAGTCAACAATACAGTTACCCCTCTGCCTTGCCGGCTTTCATCTTCCGCAAAACCTTTGCTACCTCTTCTCTGTTTACCAAATCATTTTACCTAACCCTCTCACTTTCCACACCATCTCGACCAAAACACCCTATATCTACCACTCTATCATCAAACACATTCAACAACCTTCAAAATACTCACTCCATATCCTTCTCATATCACCACTATATGTTATCAACTTTCCACTTACCCCCTTCACTGACGTTCCCATTTATTCCTTTGTCTTATGCCCTTTAGTTACTTCCCTCCAAAACATCTTTTTTATCTCCCTAAAATTTGATGAAACTCTCACCCTAACTCTCATTTGACCTCCTTTTCACCTCTTGGACCTTTCTCTTGACCTCCTGCTTCTTTCTTTAATACATCTCCCACTCATTTGCATTATTCCCTTGCAAAAATGTTCCAAATGCCTCTATCTTCTCTTTCACTAATAATCTTGCTTCTTCATCCCACCACTCACTACCCTTTCTAATCTGCCCTCCTCCCACGCTTTTCATGCCACAAGAATCTTTGGTGCCAGCCATCACTTCTTCCCTAAAAAAATCCCATTCCTCCCCATTCCCCTTTCGTCCTTTTTTCTCACCGTTTTCCATTCTGTGCTCCGTCTTCCCTGGTACTTTCTCAAACAAGTCTACTTCCCATGTTCACTTACTCTCACCACTCTTTTCACCCCAGCATTCTCTTTTCTTTTCGGAAAACCTCTACAAATTTTCACCTTAGCCTCCAAAAGATAGTTATCAGACATCCCTCCAGTTTCACGTCTAAGCACATCAAAATAAAAAAGATTCTCTTTCGCGAGTCTATCGATTAACACGTAATCCAATAACGCTCTCTGGTCATCTATCTTACTTACATACGTATACTCATGTATATATCTCTTTTTAATCCAGGCATTCCCAATCACCAGTCCTTTTTCAGCACAAAAATCTACAAGCAATTCACCATTTTTATTTACAACGCTGAACACCCCATGTACACCAATTATTCCCTGAACTGACACTTTATATATATATATATATATATATATATATATATATATATATATATATATATATATATATATATATATATATATATATATATATATATATATATATATATATATATATATATATATATATATATATATATATTATCCCTGGGGATAGGGGATTAAGAATACTTCCCACGTATTCCCTGCGTGTCGTAGAAGGCGACTAAAAGGGGAGGGAGCGGGGGGCTGGATATCCTCCCCTCTCGTTTTTTTTTTTAATTTTCCAAAAGAAGGAACAGAGGGGGCCAGGTGAGGATATTCCAAAAAAAGCCCAGTCCTCTGTTCTTAACGCTACCTCGCCAACGCGGGAAATGGCAAATAGTTTAAAAGAAAAAGAAAATATATATATATATATATATATATATATATATATATATATATATATATATATATATATATATATATATATATATATATATATATATTCTTTTTTTTTCATACTATTCACCATTTCCCGCGATAGCGAGGTACCGTTAAGAACAGAGGACTGGGCCTCCGAGGGAACATCCTCACCTGGCCCCCTTCTCTGTTCCTTCTTTTGGAAAATTAAAAAAAGAAAAAGAGAGTGAAGGATTTCCAGAACCACGCTCCCTTCCCTTTTAGTTGCCTTCTACGACACACAGGGAATACGTGGGAAGTATTCTTTCTCCCCTATCCCCAGGGAATATATATATATATATATATATATATATATATATATATATATATATATATATATATATATATATATATATATATATATATATATATA
>NC_092227.1:31745452-31751977 GCF_036320965.1 Panulirus ornatus | reverse complement strand
AGAAGAGAGAGAGAGAGAGAGAGGAGAGAGAGAGAGAGAGAGGAGAGAGAGAGAGAGAGAGAGAGAGAGAGAGAGAGAGAGAGAGAGAGAGAGAGAGAGAGAGAGAGAGAGAGAGAGAGAGAGAGAGAGAGAGAGAGAGAGAGAGAGAGTATCATCAAATTTTACTGAGAATAAAAAGAATTTTGGACTGAGGTAAATAATATGCGTAAGACAAGGGAACAAATGAGAACTTCAGTGAAGGGGGCTAATGGTAAGGTGATAACAAGTGGTGCTGATGTGAGAAGGACATGGAGTGAGTATTTTGAAGGTTTTTTTTAAAGTGTTTGATAATAGAGTGGCAGATATAGGGTGTTTTAGTCGAGGTGGTGTGCAAAGTGAGACGGTTAGGGAGGTTGATTTGCTAAACAGAAAAGGGGTAGAAAAAGCTTTGCGGAAGATGAAAGCCGGCAAGGCAGCGGGTTGGGATGGCATTGCAGTGGAATGTATTAAAAAAGGGGGTGACTGTATCGTTGAAAGATTGGTAAGGTTATCTAATGAATATATAATTCATGGTGAAGTGCCTGAAGATTGGCGGAATGCTTTCATAGTGCCATTGTACAAAGGCAAAGGGGACAATGGTGAGTCCTCAAATTACAGAGGTATAAGTTTGTTGAGAATTCCTGGGAAATTATATGGAAGGATATTATTTGAGAGGGTTTAGGAATGTACAGGTTGGGAAGTGAGTCAGATGTTTGCTGATGATACAGCGCTGGTCGCTGATGCATGTGAGAAACTGCAGAAGCTGGTGATTGAGTTTGGTATAGTGTTTGAAAGAAGAAAGTTGAGTGTAAATGTGAATAAAAGAAAGGTTATTAGGTACAGTAGGGTTGAGGGTCATTTCAATTGGGAGGTAAGTTTGAATGGAGAAAACCTGGAGGAAGTGGAAGGTTTTAGATATCTGGGAGTGGACTTGGGAGCGAATGGAACCATGGAAGCGGAAGTGAATCATAGGCTGGGGGAGGGGGCGAAAATTCTGTGAGCCTTGAAAAATGTGTGGAAGTCGAGAACATTATCTCGGAAAGCAAAAATGTTTATGTTTGAAGGAATAATGATTCCATCAATGTTGTATGGTTGCGAGGCGTGGGCTATGGATAGAGTTGTGCGCAGGAGGGTGGATGTGCTGGAAATGAGATGTTTGTGGACAATGTGTGGTGTGAGGTGGTTTGATCAAGTAAGTAATAATAGGGTAAGAGAGATGTGTGGTAAAAAAAACAGCTTGGTTGAGAGAGCAGGAGAGGGTGTTTTGAAATGGTTTTGTCACATGGAGAGAATGAGTGAGGAAAGATTGACCAAGAGGATATATGTGTCTGAGGTGGAGGGAACGAGGAGAAGTGGGAGACCTAATTGGAGGTGGAAAGATGGAGTGAAAAAGATTTTGGAGGGGGCGAAAATTCTGTGAGCCTTGAAAAATGTGTGGAAGTCGAGAACATTATCTCGGAAAGCAAAAATGTTTATGTTTGAAGGAATAATGGTTCCATCAATGTTGTATGGTTGCGAGGCGTGGGCTATGGATAGAGTTGTGCGCAGGAGGGTGGATGTGCTGGAAATGAGATGTTTGTGGACAATGTGTGGTGTGAGGTGGTTTGATCGAGTAAGTAATGATAGGGTAAGAGAGATGTGTGGTAATAAAAACAGCTTGGTTGAGAGAGCAGAAGAGGGTGTTTTGAAATGGTTTGGTCACATGGAGAGAATGAGTGAGGAAAGATTGACCAAGAGGATATATGTGTCTGAGGTGGAGGGAACGAGGAGAAGTGGGAGACCTAATTGGAGGTGGAAATATGGAGTGAAAAAGATTTTGAGAGATCTGGGCCTGAACATGCAGGACGGTGAAGGGCGTGCAAGTAATAGAGTGAAATGGAAGGATGTGGTATACCGGGGTCGACGTGCTGTCAAACGATTGAACCAGGTCATGTGAAGCGTCTGGGGTACACCATGGAAAGTTGTGTAGGGCATGGATGTGGAAAGGGAGCTGTGGTATCGGTGCATTATTACATGACAGCTAGAGACTGAGTATGAACGAATGGGGCCTTTGTTGTCTTCCTAGCGCTACCTCGCACACCTGAGAGGGAGGGGGTTGTTATTTCATGTGTGGCGAGGTGGCGATGGGAATGAATAAAGGCAGACAGTATGAATTATGTACATGTGTATATATGTATATGTCTGGGTATGTATATATATATATGTATACGTTGAGATGTATAGGTATGTATATTTGCGTGTGTGGACGATTATGTATATACATATGTATGTGGGTGGGTCGGGCCATTCTTTCGTCTGTTTCCTTGCGTTACTTCGCTAACGCTTGAGACAGCGACAAAGGAAAATAAATATATAAAACAAATATGTATAGCTCTGGGGATATGGGAGTAATAATACTTTCCACACATTCCCTGCGTATCGTTGGAGGAAAGTAAACGGGACGGGAGCTGCTGGCTAGAAACCCTCCACACCTTGTATTTTAACATTTCAAAATGGGATACAGAAGAAATCATGCGTTGAGGTGCTCATCGAAGGCTTAGATTGGGGGTGTCTGAATATGTCTGGATGTGACCATGATGAGAAAAACGCATAAATAGGTAGTATGTTCGAGGAAATGAAGTATGTTTGGCTCTGAGCGAAGCGTAGCTCAAAGGTAAAGGTGAAGTGCGGTTTGGAAATGTCTTGGGAGTAAAGTTAGGGGTTGGTGAGATGACAAGCAAACGAAGCAGTAGCATTGCTCCTGTAACAGGAGTTGTACTGAAAGTGGATGGAGAGAGATGGGTGATTATTGGTGCCTCGGCACCTGGTCACGAGAGGAAAGATCATGACCGGCATGTGATCTGGGAGCAGCTGAGTGAGTGTGTTAACAGCTTTGATGCACGAGTCCGAGTTATAGTGATGGCGATTTGAATGTAAAGGTTAGTATTGTGGCAGTTGAGGGTATAATTGGGGTACTTGGGTGGACAGTGTTGAAAACAGATATGGTGAAGAGCTTGAAGATCTCTGTTGAAAGAGACAGGTGACTGGGAATACCTGGCTTAAAAAGAGAGATATAGAGAAGTATACGTATTTCTGTAGGGGAGATGGCCAGAGAGCATTATTGGATTACGTGTTAATTGATAGGCGCATGAATGAGAGACTTTTGTATGTTATTGTGCAGAGAGGGGCAATGTCTGATCATTATCTTGTGAAGGCGAAGGCCGAATATTTGTTGAAGTTTTTAGAAAAGAGGGGAGTTTGATGGGGTGAAGAAAGTGGTAAGAGTAAATGAACTTGGAAAGGGGACTAGTGTGAGGAAGTACCAGGAGAGATTGAGTGCAGAATGGAAAAAGTTGAGAACAAATGAGAGTGGGGGAGGAATGGGATACATTTAGGGAAGCAATGTTGGCTTTCGCAAAATATGCCTGTGGCATGTGAAAGGTGGGGGGTGAGCAGATTTGAAAGGTTAGTGAATGGTGGGATGAAAACGTAAAATAGTGAAAGAGAAGAGAGAGGCGTTTGCACGTTTTTTTCAGGGAAGTAGTGCAAATGACTGGGAGATGTACAAAAGAAAGTGGCAGGAGGTCTAGAAAAAGGTGCAACAGGTGAAAGAGAGGATAAATGAGAGTTGGGGGAGAGAGTATCATTAAATTTTAAGCAGAATAAAAAGTGTATCGGGAGGAAGTAAGTAAAGTGCGTAAAAGAAGAGAACAAATGAGAACATCAGTGAAAGGGGTTAATGGGGAGGTAATAACAAGTAGTAGTGAAGTGAGAAGATGGAGTGAGTATTTTGAAGATTTGTTGAATATGTTTGATGATAGAGTGACAGATATAGGGTGTTTTGGTCGAGGTGGTGTGCGAAGTGAGAAGGTCAGGGAAAATTATTTGGTAAACAGAAAAGAGATTGTGAAAGCTATGCGGAAAATGAAAGCTGGCACGGCGGCAGGTTTGGATGTCATTGCAGTGGGATTCTTTAAACTAGGGGTGACTTGTTGATTGGTTGGTAAGGATATCAGTTTAAGTATAGTTCATCGCGAAGTGCCTCAGGATTGGTGGAATATATATGCATAGTACCATTGTATAAAGGGAAAGGGGAAAAAGGTGATTGTTTCAAATTACAAAGGTATAAGTTTGTTGAGTATTCCTGGGAAATTATATAGGAAGGTATTGATTAAGAAGGTAAAGGCATTAAGAGAGTATCAGATCGGGGAAGAGCAATATGGTTTCAGAAGTGGTAGAGGATATGTGGATTAGGTGTTTGCTTTGAAGAATGTATCTGAGAAATACTTAGGAAAGAGATGGCTTTGTATGTAGCATTTATGGATCTCGAGAAGGTATAAGTTAGACTTGATAAAGAGGCTTTGTGGGAGGTACTAAGAGTATATGGTGTGGGAGGCAAGTTGTTAGAAGCAGTGAAAAGTTTTTATCGAGGATGTAAGGCATGTGTACGTGTAGGAAGAGAGGAAAGTGATTGGTTCTCAGTGAATGTAGGTTTGCGGCAGGGGTGTGTGATGTCTTCATGGCTGTTTTATTTGTTTATGGATGGGGTTGTTAGGGAGGTGAATGAAAGAGTTTTGGATAGAGGGACAAATATGCAGTCTTTTGTCGATGAGAGGGCTTGGGAAGTGAGTCAATTGTTGTAGTGCTTATGATACAGCGCTGGTGGTTGATTCGGGTGAGAAACTGTAAAATCGTCGACTGAGTGGTAAAATGTGTGAAAAAAGAAAGTTGTGAGTAAATGTGAATATGGGTTAAGGGACAAGTAGATTGGGAGGTAAACTGGAGGAAGTGAAGTTTTAGATATCTGAGAGTAGACTTAGCAGCGGATATAACCATAGAAGCGGAAGTGAGTCATAGGTTGGGGGAGAGGACGAAGGTTCTGGAGGTGTTGAAGAATGTGTTGATGTAGAGAACGTTCTCTCGGAGGACAAAAAATTGGTACGTTTGAAGGAATAGTGGTTCCAACAATGTTATATGGTTGCCAGGCGTGGGCTATGGATAGGTTGAGTGGAGGAGGGTGAATGTGTTAGAAACGAAATGTTTGAGTAAAACATGTGGTGTAAGGTGGTTTGATCGAGCAAGTAATAAAAGGGTAAGAGAGATGTAAGGTAATAAAAAGACTGTGGTGGTGAGAGCAAAATAGAGTGTATTGAAATGGTTTGGTCACATGGAGAGAATGTGAGGAAAGATTGACATATAGGATATATGTGTCAGAGGGGGAGAAAACGAGATGTAGAAGACCAGATTGCAGGTGGAAGGATGGAGTAGAAAAGATTTTGAGCGATCTGGGCCTGAAAATACAGGAGGGTGGAGGGCGTGCAAGAATTCCAGTGAATTGGAACGATGCGTTATACTGATATCGACGAACTATCAGTGGATTTAACCAGGGCACGTAAAGCGTCCGGCGTGAACCAAGGAAAGTTTCTCGGGGCTTGGATGTGGAAAGGGAGCTGTGGTTTCGATTCATTACACAAGATAGCCAGAGAGCAAGTGTGAACGAATGTGTCCCATGTTGTCTTTCCCTAAACGCTATCTAGCAAGAGCGCTGGGGAGGAGGGTGCCATTTTATGTTTGGCAGAGTGGCGACGAGAATGGATGAAGGCAGCAAGTGTGGATTTATATATTACATATGTATATGTCTTTGCACGTATATATATATATATATATATATATATATATATATATATATATATATATATATATATATATATATATATATATATATATATATATATATATATATAATTTATTTTTATTTTATTTTGCTTTGTCGCTGTCTCAAGCGTTTGCGAGGTAGCGCAAGGAAACAGACGAAAGAAATGGCTCAACCCACCCACATACTCATGTATATACATACATGTCCACACATGCAAATATACATTCCTATACATCTCAATGTACACATATACATACACACACAGACATATACATATATACCCATGCACAAAATTCACACTGTCTGTCTTTATTCATTCCCATCGCCACCTCGCCACACATGGAATACCATCCCCCTCCCCCTCATGTGTGCGATGTAGCGCTAGGAAAGGACAACAAAGGCCCCATTCGTTCACACTCAGTCTCTAGCTGTCGTGCAATAATGCCCGAAACCACAGCTCCCTTTCCACATCCAGGCCCCACATAACTTTCCATGGTTTACCCCAGACGCTTAACATGCCCTGATTCAATCCACTGACAGCACGTCAACCCCGGTAAACCACATCGATCCAATTCACTCTATTCCTTGCCCGCCTTTCACCCTCCTGCATGTTCAGGCCCCGATAACTCAAAATCTTTTTCACTCCATCTTTCCACCTCCAATTTGGTCTCCCACTTCTCCTCGTTCCCTCCACCTCCGACATATATATCCTCTTGGCCAATCTTTCCTCACTCATTCTCTACATGTGCCCAAACCATTTCAAAACACCCTCTTCTGCTCTCTCAACCAAACTCATTTTATTTCCACACATCTCTCTCAAACTTACATCACTTACTCAATCAAACCACATCACACCACACATTGTCCTCAAA
>NC_092227.1:31579221-31745352 GCF_036320965.1 Panulirus ornatus | reverse complement strand
GTGTAGCAAGAGAGGAAAGTAATTGGTTCTCAGTGAATGTAGGTTTGCGGCAGGGGTGTGTGATGTCTCAATGGTTGTTTAATTTGTTTGTGGATGCCGTTGTTAGGGAGGTGAATGAAAGAGTTTTGGAAAGAGAGGCAAGTATGAAGTCTGTTGGGGATGAGAGAGCTTGGGAAGTGAGTCAGTTGTTGTTCGTTGATGATACAGCGCTGGTGGCTGATTCATGTGAGGAACCACAGAACCTGGTGACTGAGTTTGGTAAAGTGTGTGAAAGAAGAAAGTTAAGAGGAAATATGAATAAGAGCAAGGTTATTTGGTACAGTAGGGTTGAGGGTCAAGTCAATTGGGAAGTAAGTTTGAATGGAGATAAACTGGAGGAAGGAAAGTGTTTCAGATATCTGTGAGTGGATCTGGCAGCGGATGGAACCACTGAAGCAGAAGTGAATCATACGGTGGGGGAGGGAGCGAAAATCCTGGGAGCCTTGAAGAATGTGTGGAAGTCGAGAACATTATCTCCGAAAGCAAAAATGGCGATGTTTGAAGGAATAGTGGTTCCAAAAATGTTGTATGGTTGTAAGGAGTGGGCTATGGATAGAGTTGTGCGCAGGAGGGTGGATGTGCTGGAAATGAGATATTTGAGGACAATATGTGGTGTGAGGTGGTTTGATCGAGAAAGTAATGTAAGTGAGGGAGAGATGTGTGGAAATAAAAAGAGTGTGGTTGAAAGAACATAAGAGGGTGTTTTGAAATGGTTTGGTCACATGGAGAGAATGTGTGAGGAAAGATTGACCAAGAGGATATTTGTGTCAAAGGTAGATGGAACGAGGAGAAGTGGGAGACCAAACTGGATGTGGAAAGATGGAGTGAAAAAGATTTTCAGTGATCGGGGCCTGAACATGCAAGAAAGAGAAAGGCGTGCAAGGAATAGAGTTCATTGAAACGATGTGGTATTCCGGTGTCGACGTGCTGCCAATGGATTATACCAAGTCATGTGAAGCGTCTGGGGTAAACCATGGAAAGCTGTGTAGGTATGTATATTTGCGTGTGTGGACGTATGTATATACATGTGTATGGGGGTGGGTTGGGCCATTTCTTTCGTCTGTTTCCTTGCGTTACCTCGCAAACGCGTGAGACAACGACAAAGTAGAAAAAAAAGAAAATATATATATATATATATATATATATATATATATATATATATATATATATATATATATATATATATTGAGATGTAAAGGTATGTATATATGCTGTGTGGACGTGTATGTATATACATGTGTATGTGGGTGGGGTTGGGCCATTCTTTCGTCTGTTTCCTTGCGCTACCTCGCTAACGCGAGACACAGCGAGAAAGCAAAAAAAATAAAATGAAATATATATTCTATTTCATTTTTGGTTTGTCGCTGTCTCCCGAGTTTGCGAGGCAGCGCAAGGAAACAGACGAAAGAAATGGCCCAACCCACCCCCATACACATGTATATAATTACACGTCCACACACTCAAATATACATACCTATGCATCTCAATGTACACATATATATATACACACACAGACACATACATATATACCCATGCACACAATTCACACTGTCTGCTTTTTTTCATTCCCATCGCCACGTTGCCACACATGGAATACCATCTCCGTCCACCCTCACTTGTGCGAGGTAGCGCTAGGAAAAGACAACGAAGGCCTCATTCGTTAACACTCAGTCTCTAGCTGTCATGCAATAATTCCCGAAACCAAAGCTCCATATCCACATCCAGGCCCCACACAACTTTCCATGGTTTACCCCAGGCGCTTCACATGCCCTGATTCAATCCACTGACGGCACTTCAACCCCGGTATACCACATCGATCCAATTCACTCTATTCCTTCCCCGCCTTTCACCCTCCTGCATGTTCAGGCCCCGATCACTCAAAATCTTTTTCACTCCATCTCTCCACCTTCAATTTGGTCTCCCACTTCTCCTCGTTCCCTCCACCTCCGACATATACATTCTCTTGGTCAATTTTTCCTCACTCATTCTCTCCATGTGCCCAAACCATTTCAAAACACCCACTTCTGCTCTCTCAACCACGCTCTTTTTATTTCAACACATCTCTCTTACCCTTACATTACTTACTCGATAAAACCACCTCACACCACACATAGTTCTCAAACATCTCATTTCCAGCAGATCCACCCTCCTGCGCACACCTCTATCCATAACCCACGCCTCGCAACCATACAACATTGTTGGAACCACTATTACTTCAAACATACACATTTTTGCTTTGCGAGATAATGTTCTCGACTTCCATATATTCTTCAAGGCTTCCAGGATTTTCGCCCCCTCCCCCATCCAATGATTCACTTCCGCTTCCATGGTTCCATCTGCTGCCAGATCCACTCCAAGATATCTAAAACACTTTACATCCTCCATTTTTTCTCCATGCAAACTTACCTCCCAGTTGACTTGACCCTGAACCCTACTGTACCTAATAAACTTGATCTTATTCACACACAAACACACACACACACACACACATATATATATATATATATATATATATATATATATATATATATATATATATATATATATATATATATATATATATGTTGTTCGCTGGTGATACAGCGCTGGTGGCTGATTCATGTAAGAAACTGCAGAAGCTAGTGACTGAGTTTGGTAAAGTGTGTGAAAGAAGAAAGTTAAGAGGAAATGTGAATAAGAGCAAGGTTATTAGGTACAGTAGGGTTGAGGGTCAAGTCAATTGGGAAGTAAGTTTGAATGGAGATAAACTGGAGGAAGGAAAGTGTTTGTGATTTCTGGGAGTGGATCTGGCAGCGGATGGAACCATTGAAGCAGAAGTGAATCATACGGTGGGGGAGGGAGCGAAAATCCTGGGAGCCTTGAAAAATGTGTGGAAGTCGAGAACATTATCTCCGAAAGCAAAAATGGCTTTGTTTGAAGTAATAGTGGTTCCAACAATGTTTTATGGTTGTGAGGCTGGGCTATAGATAGAGTTGTGCGCAGGAGGGTGGATGTGGTGGAAATGAGATATTTGAGGACAATGTGTGGTGTGAGGTGGTTTGATCGAGAAAGTAATGTAAGTGTGAGAGAGATGTGTGGAAATAACAAGAGTGTGGTTGAGAGAGCAGAAGAGGGAGTTTTGAAATGGTTTGGTCACATGGGGAGAATGAGTGAGGAAAGATTGACGAAGAGGATATATTTGTCAAAGGTAGATGGAACGAGGAGAAGTAGGAGACCAAACTGGATGTGGAAAGATGGAGTAAAAAAGATTTTGAGTGATCGGGGCCTGAACATGCAAGAAAGTGAAAGGCGTGCAAAGAATAGAGTTCATTGAAACGATGTGGTATTCCGGGGTCGACGTGCTGCCAATGGATTAAACCAAGTCATGTGAAGCGTCTGGGGTAAAACATGGAAAGCTGTGTAGGTATGTATATTTGCGTGTGTGGACGTATATACAATCATGTGTATGGCCCAAATGGCCCAACCCACCCCCATACACATGTATATACATACACGTCCACACACTCAAATATACATACCTATGCATCTCAATGTACACATATATATATATACACACACAGACATATACATATATACCCATGCACACAATTCACACTGTCTGCTTTTATTCATTCCCATCGCCACCTTGCCACACATGGAATACCATCCCCGTCCCCCTCAAGTGTGCGAGGTAGCGCTAGGAAAAGACAACGAAGGCCTCATTCGTTAACACTCAGTCTCTAGCTGTCATGCAATAATTCCCGAAACCACAGCTCCATCTCCACATCCAGGCCCCACACAACTTTCCATGGTTTACCCCAGGCGCTTCACATGCCCTGATTCAATCCACTGACGGCACTTCAACCCCGGTATACAACATCGATCCAATTCACTCTATTCCTTGCCCGCCTTTCACCCTCCTGCATGTTCAGGCCCCGATCACTCAAAATTTTTTTCACTCCATCTTTCCACTTTCAATTTGGTCTCCCACTTCTCCTCGTTCCCTCCACCACCGACATATATATCCTCTTGGTCAATCTTTCCTCACTCATTCTCTCCATGTGCCGAAACCATTTCAAAACACCCACTTCTGCTCTCTCAACCACGCTCTTTTTATTTCAACACATCTCTCTTACCCTTATATTACTTACTCGATAAAACCACCTCACACCACACATTGTTCTCAAACATCTCATTTCCAGCAGATCCACCCTCCTGCGCACACCTCTATCCATAACCCACGCCTCGCAACCATACAACATTGTTGGAACCACTATTACTTCAAACATACACATTTTTGCTTTGCGAGATAATGTTCTCGACTTCCACATATTCTTCAAGGCTCCCAAGATTTTCGCCCCCTCCCCCACCCTATGATTTACTTCCGCTTCCATGGTTCCATCTGCTGCCAGATCCCCTCCCAGATATCTAAAACACTTTACATCCTCCATTTTTTCTCCATTCAAACTTACCTCCCAATTGACTTGACCCTGAACCCTACTGTCCCTAATAACCTTGATCTTATTCACACACAAACACACACACACACACATATGTATATATATATATATATATATATATATATATATCCCTGGGGATAGGGGATTAGGAGTACTTCCCACGTATTCCCTGCGTGTCGTAGAAGGCGACTATAAGGGGAGGGAGCGGGGGGCTGGAAATCCTCCCCTCTCGGTTTTTTTTTTAATTTTCCAAATGAAGGAACAGAGAATTGGGCCAGGTAAGGGTATTCCCTGAAAGGCCCAGTCCTCTGTTCTTAACGCTACCTCGCTAATGCGGGAAATGGCGAATAGTTTAAAAGAAAAAAAAAAGAATATATATATGTATATATATATATATATATATATATATATATATATATATATATATATATATATATGTTGTACGCTGGTGATACAGCGCTGGTGGCTGATTCATGTAAGAAACTGCAGAAGCTGGTGACTGAGTTTGGTAAAGTGTGTGAAAGAAGAAAGTTAAGAGGAAATGTGAATAAGAGCAAGGTTATTAGGTACAGTAGGGTTAAGGGTCAAGTCAATTGGGAAGTAAGTTTGAATGGAGATAAACTGGAGGAAGGAAAGTGTTTCAGATATCTCGGAGTGGATCTGGCAGCGGATGGAACCATTGAAGCAGAAGTGAATCATACGGTGGGGGAGGGAGCGAAAATCCTGGGAGCCTTGAAGAATGTGTGGCAGTCGAGAACATTATCTCCGAAAGCAAAAATGGCTTTGTTTGAAGGAATAGTGGTTCCAACAATGTTTTATGGTTGTGAGGAGTGGGCTATAGATAGAGTTGTGCGCAGGAGGGTGGATGTGGTGGAAATGAGATATTTGAGGACAATGTGTGGTGTGAGGTGGTTTGATCGAGAAAGTAATGTAAGTGTGAGAGAGATGTGTGGAAATAAAAAGAGTGTGGTTGAGAGAGCAGAAGAGGGAGTTTTGAAATGGTTTGGTCACATGGGGAGAATGTGTGAGGAAAGATTGACTAAGAGGATATATGTGTCAAAGGTAGATGGAACGAGGAGAAGTAGGAGACCAAACTGGATGTGGAAAGATGGAGTGAAAAAGATTTTGAGTGATCGGGGCCTGAACATGCAAGAAAGTGAAAGGTGTGCAAGGAATAGAGTTCATTGAAACGATGTGGTATTCCGGGGTCGAAGTGCTGCAAATGGATTAAACTAAGTCATGTGAAGCGTCTGGGGTAAACCATGGAAAGCTGTGTAGGTATGTATATTTGCGTGTGTGGACGTATGTATATACATGTGTATGGGGGTGGGTTGGGCCATTTCTTTCGTCTGTTTCCTTGTGCTACCTCGCAAACGCGTGAGACAGCGACAAAGCAGAAAAAAAAGAATATATATATATATATATATATATATATATATATATATATATATATATATATATATATATATATATATATTGAGATGTAAAGGTATGTATATATGCCGTGTGGACGTGTATCTATATACATGTGTATGTGGGTGGGGTTGGGCCATTCTTTCGTCTGTTTCCTTGCGCTACCTCGCTAACGCGAGAGACAGAGAGAAGGCAAAAAAAAAAAATGAAATGAAATATATATTTTATTTTATTTTTGGTTTGTCGCTGTCTCCCGAGTGTGCGAGGCAGCGCAAGGAAACAGACGAAAGAAATGGCCCTACCCACCCCCATACACATGTATATACATACACGTCCACACACTCAAATATACATACCTATGCATCTCAATGTACACATATATATATACACACACAGACACATACATATATACCCATGCACACAATTCACACTGTCTGCTTTTATTCATTCCCATCGCGACCTTGCCCCACATGGAATACCATCCCCAGACCACCTCACGTGTGCGAGGTAGCGCTAGGAAAAGACAACGAAGGCCTCATTCGTTAACACTCAGTCTCTAGCTGTCATGCAATGATTCCCGAAACCAAAGCTCCATTTCCACATCCAGGCCCCACACAACTTTCCATGGTTTACCCCAGGCGCTTCACATGCCCTGATTCAATCCACTGACGGCACTTCAACCCCGGTATACCACATCGATCCAATTCACTCTATTCCTTCCCCGCCTTTCACCCTCCTGCATGTTCAGGCCCCGATCACTCAAAATCTTTTTCACTCCATCTTTCCACCTTCAATTTGGTCTCCCACTTCTCGTTCCCTCCACCACCGACATATATATCCTCTTGGTCAATCTTTCCTCACTCATTCTCTCCATGTGCCGAAACCATTTCAAAACACCCACTTCTGCTCTCTCAACCACGCTCTTTTTATTTCAACACATCTCTCTTACCCTTACATTACTTACTCGATAAAACCACCTCACACCACACATTGTTATCAAACATCTCATTTCCAGCAGATCCACCCTCCTGCGCACACCTCTATCCATAACCCACGCCTCGCAACCATACAACATTGTTGGAACCACTATTACTTCAAACATACACATTTTTGCTTTGCGAGATAATGTTCTCGACTTCCACATATTCTTCAATGCTCCCAGGATTTTCGCCCCCTTCCCCACCCTATGATTCACTTCCGCTTCCATGGTTCCATCTGCTGCCAGATCCACTCCCAGATATCTAAAACACTTTATATCCTCCATTTTTTCTACATTCAAACTTACCTCCCAATTGACTTGAACCTGAACCCAACTGTACCTAATAACCTTGATCATATTCACACACAAACACACACACACATATATATATATTTTTTCTTTCTTTTCTTTTAAACTATTCGCCATTTCCCGCGTTAGCGAGGTAGCGTTAAGAACAGAGGACTGGGCCGTAGTGGAATATCCACACCTGGCCCCCCTCTGTTCCTTCTTTTGGAAAAATTAAAAAAAAAACAAAAAAAAACGAGAGATAGGATTTGCAGCCCCCCGCTCCCTCCCCTTTTAGTCGCCTTCTACGACACGCAGGGAATACGTGGGAAGTATTCTTAATCCCCTATCCCCAGGGATAATATATATATATATATATATATATATATATATATATATATATATATATATATATATATATATATATATATATATGTTGTTCGCTTGTGATACAGCGCTGGTGGCTGTTTCATGTAAGAAACTGCAGAAGCTGGTGACTGAGTTTGGTAAAGTGTGTGAAAGAAGAAAGTTAAGAGTAAATGTGAATGAGAGCAAGGTTATTAGGTACAGTAGGGTTGAGGGTCAAGTCAATTGGGAAGTAAGTTTGAATGGAGATAAACTGGAGGAAGGAAAGTGTTTCAGATATCTGGGAGTGGATCTGGCAGCGGATGGAACCATTGAAGCAGAAGTGAATCATAGGGTGGGGGAGGGAGCGAAAATCCTAGGAGCCTTGAAGAATGTGTGGAAGTCGAGAACATTATCTCCGAAAGCAAAAATGGCTTTGTTTGAAGGAATAGTGGTTCCAACAATGTTTTATGGTTGTGAGGCTGGGCTATAGATAGAGTTGTGCGCAGGAGGGTGGATGTGGTGGAAATGAGATATTTGAGGACAATGTGTGGTGTGAGGTGGTTTGATCGAGAAAGTAATGTAAGGGTGAGAGAGATGTGTGGAAATAAAAAGAGTGTGGTTGAGAGAGCAGAAGAGGGAGTTTTGAAATGGTTTGGTCACATGGGGAGAATATGTGAGGAAAGATGGACGAAGAGGATATATGTGTCAAAGGTAGATGGAACGAGGAGAAGTAGGAGACAGAACTGGATGTGGAAAGATGGAGTGAAAAAGATTTTCAGTGATCGGGGCCTGAACATGCATGAAAGTGAAAGGCGTGCAAGGAATAGAGTTCATTGAAATGATGTGGTATGCCGGGGTCGACGTGCTGCCAATGGATCAAACCAGGTCATGTGAAGCGTCTGGGGTAAACCATGGAAAGCTGTGTAGGTATGTATATTTGCGTGTGTGGACATATGTATATACATGTGTATGGGGGTTGGTTGGGCCATTTCTTCCGTCTGTTTCCTTGCGCTACCTCGCAAACGCGGGAGACAGCGATAAAGGAAAAAAAAAAAAAAAAAAAATATATATATATATATATATATATATATATATATATATATATATATATATATATATACATATATATACATATATATATATATATATATATATATATATATATATATATATATATATATATATATATATATATATATATATATATATATATATATATATATATATAAAATTAAATATATATTTTTTATTTTATTTTTGGTTTGTCGCTGTCTCCTGCGTTTGCGAGGAAGCGCAAGGAAACAGACGAAAGAAATGGCCCAACCCACCCCCATACACATGTATATACATACACGTCGTCACACGCAAATATACATACCTATACATCTCAATGTACATATATATATATACACACACACACACATACATATATAACCATGCACACAATTCACACTGTCTGCTTTTATTCATTCCTATCGCTACCTCGCCACACATGGAATACCATCCCCCTTCCCCCACATGTATCCGAGGTAGCGTTAGGAAAAGACAACAAAGACCCCATTCGTTCACACTCAGTCTCTAGCTGTCATGCAATACTTTCCGAAACCACATCTCCATTTCCACATCCAGACCCCACACAACTTTCCATGGTTTACCCAGGCGCTTCATATGCCCTGATTCAATCCACTGACAGCACGTGAACCCCGGTATACCACATCGATCCAATTCACTCTATTCATTGCCCGCCTTTCACCCTCCTGCATGTTCAGGCCTCGATCACGCAAAATCTTTTTCACTCCATCTTTCTACCTCCAATTTGGTCTCCCACTTCTCCTCGTTCCCTCCACCTCAGACATATATATCCTCTTGGTCAATCTTTCCTCGCTCATTTTCTCCATGTGCCCAAACCATTTCAAAACACCCACTTCTGCTCTCTCAACCACGCTCTTTTTATTTCAACACATCCCTCTTACCCTTACATTACCTACTCGATAAAACCACCTCACATCACACATTGTCCTCAAACATCTCATTTCCCTTCTGCGCACAACTCTATCCATAACCCACGCCTCGCAACCATACAATATTGTTGGAACCACTATACCTTCAAACATACCCATTTTTGCTTTGCGAGATAATGTTCTCGACTTCCACACATTCCTCAAGGCTCCCATGATTTTCGCCGCCTCCCCCACTCTATGATTCACTTCCGCTTCCATGGTTCCATCTGCTGCCAGATCCACTCCCAGATATTTAAAACACTTTACATCCTCCAGTTTTTCTTCATTCAAACTTACCTCCCAATTGACTTGACCCTGAACCCTAGTGTACCTAATAACCTTGCTCTTTTTCACACACACACACACACACATGTCTATATATATATATATATATATATATATATATATATATATATATATATATATATATATATATATATATATATATATATATATATATATATATATATATATATATATATATATATATATATATATATATATATATATATATATATATATATATATATATATATGTATATATATGTATGTATATGTATATGTATATATATGTATGTGTATATATATGTATATGCATATATTTGTATGTGTGTGTGTGTGTGTGTGTGTGTGTATATGTGCATGTGTATGTGTATGTGTGTGTATGTGTATATGTATATATATATGTATATTATCCCTGGGGATAGGGGTGAAAGAATACTTCCCACGTATTCCTCGCGTGTCGTAGAAAGCGACTAGAGGGGACGGGAGCGCGGGGCCAGAAATCCTCCCCTCCTTGTATTAACTTTCTAAAATGGGAAACAGAAGAAGGAGTCACGCGGGGAGTGCTCATCCTCCTCGTAGGCTCAGAGTGGGGTGCTTAAATGTGTGTGCATGTAACCAAGATGTGAAAAAAGGAGAGATAGGTAGTATGTTTGAGGAAAGGAACCTGGATGTTTTGGCTCTGAGTGAAACGAAGCTCAAGGGTAAAGGGGAAGAGTGGTTTGGGAATATCTGGGGAGTAAAGTCAGGGGTTAGTGAGAGGACAAGAGCAAGGGAAGGAGTAGCAATACTCCTGAAACAGGAGATGTGGGAGTATGTGATAGAATCTAAGAAAGTAAATTCTCGATTAATATGGGTAAAACTGAAAGTTGATGGAGAGAGGTGGGTGATTATTGGTGCATATGCACCCGGGCATGAGAAGAAAGATCATGAGAGGCAAGTGTTTTGGGAGCAGCTGAATGAGTGTGTTAGTGGATTTGATGCACGAGACCGCGTTATAGTGATGGGTGATTTGAATGCAAAGGTGAGTAATGTGGCAGTTGAGGGAATAATTGGTATACATGGGGTGTTCAGTGTTGTAAATGGAAATGGTGAAGAGCTTGTAGATTTATGTTCTGAAAAAGGACTGATGATTGGGAATACCTGGTTTCAAAAGCGAAATATACATAAGTATACTTATGTAAGTAGGAGAGATGGCCAGAGAGCGTTATTGGATTACGTGTTAATTGACAGGCGTGCGAAAGAGAGACTTTTGGATGTTAATGTGCTGAGAGGTGCAACTGGAGGGATGTCTGATCATTATCTTGTGGAGGCTAAGGTGAAGATTTGTATGGGTTTTCAGAAAAGAAGAGTGAATGTTGGGGTGAAGAGGGTGGTGAGAGTAAGTGAGCTTGAGAAGGAGACCTGTGTGAGGAAGTACCAGGAGAGACTGAGTACAGAATGGAAAAAGGTGAGAGCAATGGAAGTAAGGGGAGTGGGGGAGGAATGGGATGTATTTAGGGAATCAGTGATGGATTGCGCAAAAGATGCTTGTGGCATGAGAAGAGTGGGAGGTGGGTTCATTAGAAAGGGTAGTGAGTGGTGGGATGAAGAAGTAAGAGTATTAGTGAAAGAGAAGAGAGAAACATTTTGACGATTTTTGCAGGGAAAAAATGCAATTGAGTGGGAGATGTATAAAAGAAAGACACAGGAGGTCAAGAGAAAGGTGCAAGAGGTGAAAAAAAAGGGCAAATGAGAGTTGGGGTGAGAGAGTATCATTAAATTTTAGGGATAATAAAAAGATGTTCTGGAAGGAGGTAAATAAAGTGCGTAAGACAAGGGAGCAAATGGGAAGGGAGCAAATGGGGAGGTGGTAACAAGTAGTGGTGATGTGAGAAGGAGATGGAGTGAGTATTTTGAAGGTTTGTTGAATGTGTTTGATGATAGAGTGGCAGATATAGGGTGTTTTGGTCGAGGTGGTGTGCAAAGTGAGAGGGTTAGGGAAAATGATTTGGTAAACAGAGAAGAGGTAGTGAAAGCTTTGCAGAAGATGAAAGCCGGCAAGGCAGCAGGTTTGGATGTTATTGCAGTGGAATTTATTAAAAAAGGGGGTGACTGTATTGTTGACTGGTTGGTAAGGTTATTTAATGTATGTATGACTCATGGTGAGGTGCCTGAGGATTGGCGGAATGCGTGCATAGTGCCATTGTACAAAGGCAAAGGGGATAAGAGTGAGTGCTCCAATTACAGAGGTATAAGTTTGTTGAGTATTCCTGGTAAATTATATGGGAGGGTATTGATTGAGAGGGTGAAGGCATGTACAGAGCATCGGATTGGGGAAGAGCAGTGTGGTTTCAGAAGTGGTAGAGGATGTGTGGATCAGGTGTTTGCTTTGAAGAATGTATGTGAGAAATACTTAGAAAAGCAAATGGATTTGTATGTAGCATTTATGGATCTGGAGAAGGCATATGATAGAGTTGATAGAGATGCTCTGTGGAAGGTATTAAGAATATATGGTGTGGGAGGAAAGTTGTTAGAAGCAGTGAAAAGTTTTTATCGAGGATGTAAGGCATGTGTACGTGTAGGAAGAGAGGAAAGTGATTGGTTCTCAGTGAATGTAGGTTTGCGGCAGGGGTGTGTGATGTCTCCATGGTTGTTTAATTTGTTTATGGATGGGGTTGTTAGGGAGGTAAATGCAAGAGTTTTGGAAAGAGGGGCAAGTATGAAGTCTGTTGGGGATGAGAGAGCTTGGGAAGTGAGTCATTTGTTGTTCGCTGATGATACAGCGCTGGTGGCTGATTCATGTGAGAAACTGCAGAAGCTGGTGACTGAGTTTGGTAAAGTGTGTGGAAGAAGAAAGTTAAGAGTAACTGTGAATAAGAGCAAGGTTATTAGGTACAGTAGGGTTGAGGGTCAAGTCAAATGGGAGGTAAGTTTGAATGGAGAAAAACTGGAGGAAGTGAAGTGTTTTAGATATTTGCGAGTGTATCTGGCAGCGGATGGAACCATGGAAGCGGAAGTGGATCATAGGGTGGGGGAGGGGGCGAAAATTCTGGGGGTCTTGAAGAATGTGTGGAAGTCGAGAACATTATCTCGGAAAGCAAAAATGGGTATGTTTGAAGGAATAGTGGTTCCAACAATTTTGTATGGTTGCGAGGCGTGGGCTATGGATAGAGTTGTGCGCAGAAGGATGGATGTGCTGGAAATGAGATGTTTGAGGACAATGTGTGGTGTGAGGTGGTTTGATCGAGTGAGTAACGTAAGGGTAAGAGAGTTGTGTGGAAATAAAAAGAGCGTGGTTGAGAGAGCAGAAGAGGGTGTTTTGAAACGGTTTGGGCACATGGAGAGAATGAGTGATGAAAGATTGACCAAGAGGATATATGTGTCGGAGGTGGAGGGAACGAGGAGAAGAGGGAGACCAAATTGTAGGTGGAAAGATGGAGTGAAAAAGATTTTGTGTGATCGGGGCCTGAACATGCAGGAGGGTGAAAGGAGGGCAAGGAATAGAGTGAATTGGAGCGATGTGGTATACCGAGGTTGACGTGCTGTCAGTGGATTGAATCAAGGCATGTGAAGCGTCTGGGGTAAACCATGGAAAGCTGTGTAGGTATGTATATTTGCGTGTGTGGACGTATGTATATACATGTGTATGGGGGGGGGGGTTAACCATTTCTTTCGTCTGTTTCCTTGCGCTACCTCGCAAACGCGGGAGACAGCGACAAAGTACAATAAAAAAAAAAAATATATATATATATATATATATATATATATATATATATATATATATATATATATATATATATATATATATATATATATATATATATATATATACCAGCCAATGGACCAGGGGATATCTATTTTCAAGGACCACTATTCATGGAGGTCATTTGCCAAGCTGATGAAGGCTACAGATGATGACCAGATGACTGCGCAGAAAATGTTGGAAGTCCTTCAGCATCAGATATGCCATCACGCTCATCTGCCAGGCCTACAAGCTTATCACCAATAATCGCAGCTTCAGGCCATCAAGCAAGCCGCTCAGCAGATGACAATAGGACGCAGCGGAGGAAGGGCATTGCCTCCGATACCTGGTTATGTGTAGCCGGCAGAGTTCCACCTGTGGATGCAAATATAGATGCCATCAGTGATGCGAATGACTTATGATTCATTGCTGGACTCTGTAAAATTCATCTGGAGGAGCCAACGAAACGTCACTCGAGATGGCTGATGCCGCAGTTTGAGGAGATCCGACTGGGCGCCAGGGCTCCGAGATTTCTGACGACAGGCGCGATTTCTCCAGTAAAAGAGGCAGCAGAGGATGGTGGTTTCGAGCTACCCAGTGGTGCCAGTCTCAACGTTTAAGCTCAGAGTGCCCTCAGATCTCAGACACTGAGCACGAGCAGTGGCGTGTGGAGGGAGTTCCAGACGTCGTAGCTCAAGACAGCACGAGAACAGAACTTGAAGCGGTGGGTGAGAAGCTACTTGACGTCCATGGGTGAGGAGCTGCTTGACGTCCACCAAGTCCGTGGCCACAATGTTTTCATACATGTTGTTTTGACAAGAAAATAGTGAAATTGGAGAAAAAAATATAGCTTAGACATTGAAGCTTATTGATACAGTGGTTAAATTGATGAGAACTACTATTGACGTTTGTGTAAATAAATTATACATTTCCTTTTTCCATAGCCAGAGGTTGAACCATTATGTGACATTCATTTTTTCATTCATTTCAAGCTAGAAGTCTCAGTTTTCTAAATTGTTTCTTACATTTTTCATATGTATATATATGTATGTGTGTGTGTGTGTGTGTGTGTGTGTGTGTGTGTGTGTATGTGTGTGTATGTGTATATGTATATATATATGTATATTATCCCTGGGGATAGGGGTAAAAGAATACTTCCCACGTATTCCTCGCGTGTCGTAGAAAGCGACTAGAGGGGACGGGAGCGGGGGGCCGGAAATCCTCCCCTCCTTGTATTAACTTTCTAAAATGGGAAACAGAAGAAGGAGTCACGCGGAGAGTGCTCATCCTCCTCGAAGGCTCAGAGTGGGGTGCCTAAATGTGTGTGGATGTAACCAAGATGTGAAAAAAGGAGAGATAGGTAGTATGTTTGAGGAAAGGAACCTGGATGTTTTGGCTCTGAGTGAAACGAAGCTCAAGGGTAAAGGGGAAGAGTGGTTTGGGAATGTCTGGGGAGTAAAGTCAGGGGTTAGTGAGAGGACAAGAGCAAGGGAAGGAGTAGCAATACTCCTGAAACAGGAGTTGTGGGAGTATGTGATAGAATGTAAGAAAGTAAATTCTCGATTGATATGGGTAAAACTGAAAGTTGATGGAGAGAGGTGGGTGATTATTGGTGCATATGCACCTGGGCATGAGAAGAAAGATCATGAGAGGCAAGTGTTTTGGGAGCAGCTGAATGAGTGTGTTAGTGGTTTTGATGCACGAGACCGGGTTATAGTGTTGGGTGATTTGAATGCAAAGGTGAGTAATGTGGCAGTTGAGGGAATAATTGGTGGCATTGGGTGTTCAGTGTTGTAAATGGAAATGGTGAAGAGCTTGTAGATTTATGTGCGGGAAAAGGACTGATGATTGGGAATACCTGGTTTAAAAAGCGAGATATACATAAGTATACTTATGTAAGTAGGAGAGATGGCCAGAGAGCGTTATTGGATTACATGTTAATTGACAGGCGTGCGAAAGAGAGACTTTTGGATGTTAATGTGCTGAGAGGTGCAACTGGAGGGATGTCTGATCATTATCTTGTGGAGGCAAAGGTGAAGATTTGTATGGGTTTTCAGAAAAGAAGAGTGAATGTTGGGGTGAAGAGGGTGGTGAGAGTAAGTGAGCTTGGGAAGGAGACCTGTGTGAGGAAGTACCAGGAGAGACTGAGTACAGAATGGAAAAAGGTGAGAACAATGGAAGTAAGGGGAGTGGGGGAGGAATGGGATGTATTTAGGGAATCAGTGATGGATTGCGCAAAAGATGCTTGTGGCATGAGAAGAGTGGGAGGTGGGTTGATTAGCAAGGGTAGTGAGTGGTGGGATGAAGAAGTAAGAGTATTAGTGAAAAAGAAGAGAGAGGCATTGGGACGATTTTTGCAGGGAAAAAATGCAATTGAGTGGGAGATGTATAAAAGAAAGAGACAGGAGGTCAAGAGAAATGTGCAAGAGGTGAAAAAAAGGGCAAATGAGAGTTGGGGTGAGAGAGTATCATTAAATTTTAGGGAGAATAAAAAGATGTTCTGGAAGGAGGTAAATAAGGTGCGTAAGACAAGGGAGCAAATGGGAACTTCAGTGAAGGGCGCAAATGGGGAGGTGATAACAAGTAGTGGTGATGTGAGAAGGAGATGGAGTGAGTATTTTGAAGTTTTGTTGAATGTGTTTGATGATAGAGTGGCAGATATAGGGTGTTTTGGTCGAGGTGGTGTGCAAAGTGAGAGGGTTAGGGAAAATGATTTGGTAAACAGAGAAGAGGTAGTGAAAGCTTTGCGGAAGATGAAAGCCGGCAAGGCAGCAGGTTTGGATGGTATTGCAGTGGAATTTATTAAAAAAGGGGGTGACTGTATTGTTGACTGGTTGGTAAGGTTATTTAATGTATGTATGACTCATGGTGAGGTGCCTGAGGATTGGCGGAATGCGTGCATAGTGCCATTGTACAAAGGCAAAGGGGATAAGAGTGAGTGCTCCAATTACAGAGGTATAAGTTTGTTGAGTATTCCTGGTAAATTATATGGGAGGGTATTGATTGAGAGGGTGAAGGCATGTACAGAGCATCAGATTGGGGAAGTGCAGTGTGGTTTCAGAAGTGGTAGAGGATGTGTGGATCAGGTGTTTGCTTTGAAGTATGTATGTGAGAAATACTTAGAAAAGCAAATGGATTTGTATGTAGCATTTATGGATCTGGAGAAGGCATATGATAGAGTTGATAGAGATGCTCTGTGGAAGGTATTAAGAATATATGATGTGGGAGGAAAGTTGTTAGAAGCAGTGAAAAGTTTTTATCGAGGATGTAAGGCATGTGTACGTGTAGGAAGAGAGGAAAGTGATTGGTTCTCAGTGAATGTAGGTTTGCGGCAGGGGTGTGTGATGTCTCCATGGTTGTTTAATTTGTTTATGGATGGGGTTGTTAGGGAGGTAAATGCAAGAGTTTTGGAAAGAGGGGCAAGTATGAAGTCTGTTGGGGATGAGAGAGCTTGGGAAGTGAGTCAGTTGTTGTTCGCTGATGATACAGCGCTGGTGGCTGATTCATGTGAGAAACTGCAGAAGCTGGTGACTGAGTTTGGTAAAGTGTGTGGAAGAAGAAAGTTAAGAGTAAATGTGAATAAGAGCAAGGTTATTAGGTACAGTAGGGTTGAGGGTCAAGTCAATTGGGAGGTGAGTTTGAATGGAGAAAAACTGGAGGAAGTGAAGTGTTTTAGATATCTGGGAGTGGATCTGGCAGCGGATGGAACCATGGAAGCGGAAGTTTATCATAGGGTGGAGGAGGGGGCGAAAATTCTGGGGCCTTGAAGAATGTGTGGAAGTCGAGAACATTATCTCGGAAAGCAAAAATGGGTATGTTTGAAGGAATAGTGGTTCCAACAATGTTGTATGGTTACGAGGCGTGGGCTATGGATAGAGTAGTGCGCAGGAGGATGGATGTGCTGGAAATGAGATGTTTGAGGACAATGTGTGGTGTGAGGTGGTTTGATCGAGTGAGTAACGTAAGGGTAAGAGAGATGTGTGGAAATAAAAAGAGCGTGGTTGAGAGAGCAGAAGAGGTTGTTTTGAAATGGTTTGGGCACATGGAGAGAATGAGTGAGGAAAGATTGACCAAGAGAATATATGTGTCGGAGGTGGAGGGAACGAGGAGAAGAGGGAGACCAAATTGGAGGTGGAAAAATGGAGTGAAAAAAATTTTGCGTGATCGGGGCCTGAACATGCAGGAGGGTGAAAGAAGGGCAAGGAATAGAGTGAATTGGAGCGATGTGGTATACCGTGGTTGACGTGCTGTCAGTGGATTGAATCAAGGCATGTGAAGCGTATGGGGTAAACCATGGAAAGCTGTGTAGGTGTGTATATTTGCGTGTGTGGACCTATGTATATACATGTGTATGGGGGGGGGGGGGGGGTTGGGCCATTTCTTCCGTCTGTTACCTTGCGCTACCTCGCAAACGCGGGAGACAGCGACAAAGTATAATATGAAAAAAAAAAAAAAAATATATATATATATATATATATATTTTTTTTTTTTTTTTTTTTTTTTATACTTTGTCGCTGTCTCCCGCGTCTGCGAGGTAGCGCAAGGAAACAGACGAAAGAAATGGCCCAACCCCCCCCCCCCATACACATGTACATACACATGTCCACACACGTGTATACATACCTACACAGCTTTCCATGGTCCACCCCAGACGCCTCACATGCCTTGATTCACTCCACTGACAGCACGTCAACCCCTGTATACCACATCGCTCCAATTCACTCTATTCCTTGCCCTCCTTACACCCTCCTGCATGTTCAGGCCCCGATCACACAAAATCTATATATATATATATATATATATATATTTTTTTTTTATTATACTTTGTCGCTGTCTCCCGCGTTTGCGAGGTAGCGCAAGGAAACAGACGAAAGAAATGGCCCAACCCCCCCCCCATACACATGTATATACATACGTCCACACACGCAAATATACATACCTACACAGCTTTCCATGGTTTACCCCAGACGCTTCACATGCCTTGATTCAATCCACTGACAGAACGTCAACCCCGGTATACCACATCGCTCCAATTCACTCTATTCCTTGCCCTCCTTTCACCCTCCTGCATGTTCAGGCCCCGATCACACAAAATCTTTTTCACTCCATCTTTCCACCTCCAATTTGGTCTCCCTCTTCTCCTCGTTCCCTCCACCTCCGACACATATATCCTCTTGGTCAATCTTTCCTCACTCATTCTCTCCATGTGCCCAAACCACTTCAAAACACCCTCTTCTGCTCTCTCAACCACGCTCTTTTTATTTCCACACATCTCTCTTACCCTTACGTTACTCACTCGATCAAACCACCTCACACCACACATTGTCCTCAAACATCTCATTTCCAGCACATCCATCCTGCTGCGCACAACTCTATCCATAGCCCACGCCTCGCAACCATACAACATTGTTCGAACCACTATTCCTTGAAACATACCCATTTTTGCTTTCCGAGATAATGTTCTCGACTTCCACACATTCTTCAAGGCCCCCAAAATTTTCCCCCCTCCCCCACCCTATGATCCACTTTTCGCTTCCATGGTGCCATCCGCTGCTAGATCCACTCCCAGATATCTAAAAGACTTCACTTCCTCCAGTTTTTCTCCATTCAAACTCACCTCCCAATTGACTAGACCCTCAACACTACTGTACCTAATAACCTTGCTCTTATTCACATTTACTCTTAACTTTCTTCTTCCACACACTTTACCAAACTCAGTCACCAGCTTCTGCAGTGTCTCACATGAATCTGCCACCAGCGCTGTATCATCAGCGAACAACAACTGACTCACTTCCCAAGCTCTCTCATCCCCAACAGACTTCATACTTGCCCCTCTTTCCAAAACTTTTGCATTTACCTCCCTAACAACCCCATCAATAAACAAATTAAACAACCATGGAGACATCACACACCCCTGCCGCAAACCTACATTCACTGAGAACCAATCACTTTCCTCTCTTCCTACACGTACACATGCCTTATATCCTCGATAAAAACTTTTCACTGCTTCTAACAACTTTCCTCCCACACCATATATTCTTAATACCTTCCACAGAGCATCTCTATCAACTCTATCATATGCCTTCTCCAGATCCATAAATGCTACATACAAATCCATTTGCTTCTCTAAGTATTTCTCACATACATTCTTCAAAGCAAACACCTGATCCACACATCCTCTACCACTTCTGAAACCACACTGCTCTTCCCCAATCTGATGCTCTGTACATGCCTTCCCCCTCTCAATCAATACCCTCCCATATAATTTACCAGGAATACTCAACAAACTTATACCTCTGTAATTTGAGCACTCACTCTTATCCCCTTTGCCTTTGTACAATGGCACTATGCACGCATTCCGCCAATCCTCAGGCACCTCACCATGAGTCATACATACATTAAATAACCTTACCAACCAGTCAACAATACAGTCACCCCCTTTTTTAATAAATTCCACTGCAATACCATCCAAACCTGCTGCCTTGCCGGCTTTCATCTTCCGCAAAGCTTTCAATACCTCTTCTCTGTTTACCAAATCATTCTCCCTAACCCTCTCACTTTGCACACCACCTCGACCATAACACCCTATATCTGCCACTCTATCATCAAACACATTCAACAAACCTTCAAAATACTCACTCCATCTCCTTCTCACATCACCACTACTTGTTATCACCTCCACATTTGCGCCCTTCACTGAAGTTCCCATTTGCTCTCTTGTCTTACGCATTTTATTTACCTTCTCCCAGAACATCTTTTTATTCTCCCTAAAATTTAATGATACTCACTCACCCCAACTCTCATTTGCCCTTTTTTTCACCTCTTGCACCTTTCTCTTGACCTCCTGTCTCTTTCTTTTATACATCTCCCACTCAATTGCATTTTTTCCCTGCAAAAATCGTCCAAATGCCTCTCTCTTCTCTTTCACTAATACTCTTACTTCTTCATCACACCACTCACTACCCTTTCTAATCAACCCACCTCCCACTCTTCTCATGCCAAAAGCATCTTTTGCGCAATCCATCACTGATTCCCTAAATACATCCCATTCCTCCCCCACTCCCCTTACTTCCATTGTTCTCACCTTTTTCCATTCTGTACTCAGTCTCTCCTGGTACTTCCTCACACAGGTCTCCTTCCCAAGCTCACTTACTCTCACCACCCTCGTCACCCCAACATTCACTCTTCTTTTCTGAAAACGCATACAAATCTTCACCTTAGCCTCCACAAGATAATGATCAGACATCCCTCCAGTTGCACCTCTCAGCACATTAACATCCAAAAGTCTCTCTTTCGCACGCCTGTCAATTAACACGTAATCCAATAACGCTCTCTGGCCAACTCCTACTTATATAAGTATACTTATGTATATCTCGCTTTTTAAACCAGGTATTCCCAATCATCAGTCCTTTTTCAGCACATAAATCTACAAGCTCTTCACCATTTCCATTTACAACACTGAACACCCCATGTATACCAATTATTCCCTCAACTGCCACATTACTCACCTTTGCATTCAAATCACCCATCACTATAACCCGGTCTCGTGCATCAAAATCACTAACACACTGATTCAGCTGCTCCCAAAACACTTGCCTCTCATGATCTTTTTTCTCATGCCCGGGTGCATATGCACCAATAATCACCCACCTCTCTCCATCATATATATATATATATATATATATATATATATATATATATATATATATATATATATATATATATATATATATATATATATATATATATATATATATATATATATATATATATATATATATATATATATATGTATATATATATATATATATATATATATATATATATATATATATATATATATATATATATATATATATATATATATATATATATATATATATATATATATATATATATATATATATATATATATAGTTATATATATAGTTATATATATATATATATATTTATTTATATTTATTATACTTTGTCGCTGTCTCCCGCGTTTGCGAGGTAGCGCAAGGAAACAGACGAAAGAAATTGCCCAACCACCCCCCCCCCCATACACATGTATATACATACGTCCACACACGCAAATATACATACCTACACAGCTTTCCATGGTTTACCCCAGACGCTTCACATGCCTTGCTTCAATCCACTGACAGCACGTCAACCCCGGTATACCACATCGCTCCAATTCACTCTATTCCTTGCCCTCCTTTCACCCTCCTGCATGTTCAGGCCCCGATCACACAAAATCTTTTTCACTCCATCTTTCCACCTCCAATTTGGTCTCCCTCTTCTCCTTGTTCCCTCCACCTCCGACACATATATCCTCTTGGTCAATCTTTCCTCACTCATCCTCTCCATGTGCCCAAACCACTTCAAAACACCCTCTTCTGCTCTCTCAACCACGCTCTTTTTATTTCCACACATCTCTCTTACCCTTACGTTACTCACTCGATCAAACCACCTCACACCACACATTGTCCTCAAACATCTCATTTCCAGCACATCCATCCTGCTGCGCACAACTCTATCCATAGCCCACGCCTCGCAACCATACAACATTGTTGGAACCACTATTCCTTCAAACATACCCATTTTTGCTTTCCGAGATAATGTTCTCGACTTCCACACATTCTTCAAGGCCCCCAGAATTTTCGCCCCCTCCCCCACCCTATGATCCACTTCCGCTTCCATGGTTCCATCCGCTGCTAGATCCACTCCCAGATATCTAAAACACTTCACTTCCTCCAGTTTTTCTCCATTCAAACTCACCTCCCAATTGACTTGACCCTCAACCCTACTGTACCTAATAACCTTGCTCTTATTCACATTTACTCTTAACTTTCTTCTTCCACACACTTTACCAAACTCAGTCACCAGCTTCTGCAGTGTCTCACATGAATCAGCCACCAGCGCTGTATCATCAGCGAACAACAACTGACTCACTTCCCAAGCTCTCTCATCCCCAACAGACTTCATACTTGCCCCTCTTTCCAAAACTCTTGCATTTACCTCCCTAACAACCCCATCCATAAACAAATTAAACAACCATGGAGACATCACACACCCCTGCCGCAAACCTACATTCACTGAGAACCAATCACTTTCCTCTCTTCCTACACGTACACATGCCTTACATCCTCGATAAAAACTTTTCACTGCTTCTAACAACTTTCCTCCCACACCATATATTCTTAATACCTTCCACAGAGCATCTCTATCAACTCTATCATATGCCTTCTCCAGATCCATAAATGCTACATACAAATCCATTTGCTTCTCTAAGTATTTCTCACATACATTCTTCAAAGCAAACACCTGATCCACACATCCTCTACCACTTCTGAAACCACACTGCTCTTCCCCAATCTGATTCTCTGTACATGCCTTCCCCCTCTCAATCAATACCCTCCCATATAATTTACCAGGAATACTCAACAAACTTATACCTCTGTAATTGGAGCACTCACTCTTATCCCCTTTGCCTTTGTACAATGGCACTATGCACGCATTCCGCCAATCCTCAGGCACCTCACCATGAGTCGTACATACATTAAATAACCTTACCAACCAGTCAACAATACAGTCACCCCCTTTTTTAATAAATTCCACTGCAATACCATCCAAACCTGCTGCCTTGCCGGCTTTCATCTTCCGCAAAGCTTTCAATACCTCTTCTCTGTTTACCAAATAATCCTCCCCAACCATCTCACTTTGCACACCACGTCGACCATAACACCCTATATCTGCCACTCTATCATCAAACACATTCAACAAACCTTCAAAATACTCACTCCATCTCCTTCTCACATCATCACTACTTGTTATCACCTCCACATTTGCGCCCTTCACTGAAGTTCCCATTTGCTCTCTTGTCTTACGCATTTTATTTACCTTCTCCCAGAACATCTTTTTATTCTCCCTAAAATTTAATGATACTCACTCACCCCAACTCTCATTTGCCCTTTTTTTCACCTCTTGCACCTTTCTCTTGACCTCCTGTGTCTTTCTTTTATACATCTCCCACTCAATTGCATTTTTTCCCTGCAAAAATCGTCCCAATGCCTCTCTCTTCTCTTTCACTAATACTCTTACTTCTTCATCACACCACTCACTACCCTTTCTAATCAACCCACCTCCCACTCTTCTCATGCCAAAAGCATCTTTTGCGCAATCCATCACTGATTCCCTAAATACATCCCATTCCTCCCCCACTCCCCTTACTTCCATTGTTCTCACCTTTTTCCATTCTGTACTCAGTCTCTCCTGGTACTTCCTCACACAGGTCTCCTTCCCAAGCTCACTTACTCTCACCACCCTCGTCACCCCAACATTCACTCTTCTTTTCTGAAAACGCATACAAATCTTCACCTTAGCCTCCACAAGATAATGATCAGACATCCCTCCAGTTGCACCTCTCAGCACATTAACATCCAAAAGTCTCTCTTTCGCACGCCTGTCAATTAACACGTAATCCAATAACGCTCTCTGGCCAACTCCTACTTATATAAGTATACTTATGTATATCTCGCTTTTTAAACCAGGTATTCCCAATCATCAGTCCTTTTTCAGCACATAAATCTACAAGCTCTTCACCATTTCCATTTACAACACTGAACACCCCATGTATACCAATTATTCCCTCAACTGCCACATTACTCACCTTTGCATTCAAATCACCCATCACTATAACCCGGTCTCGTGCATCAAAATCACTAACACACTGATTCAGCTGCTCCCAAAACACTTGCCTCTCATGATCTTTTTTCTCATGCCCGGGTGCATATGCACCAATAATCACCCACCTCTCTCCATCATATATATATATATATATATATATATATATATATATATATATATATATATATATATATATATATATATATATATATATATATATATATATATATATATATATATATATATATATGTATATATATATATATATATATATATATATATATATATATATATATATATATATATATATATATATATATATATATATATATATATATATATATATATATATATATATATATATATAGTTATATATATAGTTATATATATATATATATATTTATTTATATTTATTATACTTTGTCGTTGTCTCCCGCGTTTGCGAGGTAGCGCAAGGAAACAGACGAAAGAAATTTCCCAACCACCCCCCCCCCCATACACATGTATATACATACGTCCACACACGCAAATATACATACCTACACAGCTTTCCATGGTTTACCCCAGACGCTTCACATGCCTTGCTTCAATCCACTGACAGCAAGTCAACCCCGGTATACCACATCGCTCCAATTCACTCTATTCCTTGCCCTCCTTTCACCCTCCTGCATGTTCAGGCCCCGATCACACAAAATCTTTTTCACTCCATCTTTCCACCTCCAATTTGGTCTCCCTCTTCTCCTTGTTCCCTCCACCTCCGACATATATATCCTCTTGGTCAATTTTTCCTCACTCATCCTCTCCATGTGCCGAAACCACTTCAAAACACCCTCTTCTGCTCTCTCAACCACGCTCTTTTTATTTCCACATATCTCTCTTACCCTTACGTTACTCACTCGATCAAACCACCTCACACCACACATTGTCCTCAAACATCTCATTTCCAGCACATCCATCCTGCTGCGCACAACTCTATCCATAGCCCACGCCTCGCAACCATACAACATTGTTGGAACCACTATTCCTTCAAACATACCCATTTTTGCTTTCCGAGATAATGTTCTCGACTTCCACACATTCTTCAGGGCCCCCAGGATTTTCGCCCCCTCCCCCACCCTATGATCCACTTCCGCTTCCATGGTTCCATCCGCTGCCAGATCCACTCCCAGATATCTAAAACACTTCACTTCCTCCAGTTTTTCTCCATTCAAACTCACCTCCCAATTGACTTGACCCTCAACCCTACTGTACCTAATAACCTTGCTCTTATTCACATTTACTCTTAACTTTCTTCTTCCACACACTTTTCCAAACTCAGTCACCAGCTTTTTTTTTTTCTTTTTTTGCTTTGTCGCTGTCTCCCGCGTTTGCGAGGTAGCGCAAGGAAACAGACGAAAGAAATGGCCCAACCCACCCCCATACACATGTATATACATACCTCCTCACACGCAAATATACATACCTACACAGCTTTCCATGGTTTACCCCAGACGCTTCACATGCCTTGATTCAATCCACTGACAGCACGTCAACCCCGTTATACCACATCGCTCCAATTCACTCTATTCCTTGCCCTCCTTTCACCCTCCTACATGTTCAGGCCCCGATCACACAAAATCTTTTTCACTCCATCTTTCCACCTCCAATTTGGTCTCCCTCTTCTCCTCGTTCCCTCCACCTCCGACACATATATCCTCTTGTTCAATCTTTCCTCATTCATTCTCTCCATGTGCCCAAACCATTTGAAAACACCCACTTCTGCTCTCTCAACCACGCTCTTTTTATTTCCATACATCTCTCTTACCCTTACGTTACTTACTCGATCAAACCACCTCACACCACACATTGTCCTCAAACATCTCATTTCCAGCACATCCACCCTACTGCGCACAACTCTATCCATAGCCCACGTCACGCAACCATACAACATTGTTCGAACCACTATTCCTTCAAACATACCTATTTTTGCTTTCCGAGATAATGTTCTCGACTTCCATACATTCTTCAAGGCTCCCAGAATTTTCGCCCCCTCCCCCACCCTATGATCCACCTCCGCTTCCATGGTTCCATCCGCTGCCAGATCCACTCCCAGATATCTAAAACACTTCACTTCCTCCAGTTTTTCTCCATTCAAACTCACCTCCCAATTGACTTGACCCTCAACCCTACTGTGCCTAATAACCTTGCTCTTATTCACATTTACTCTTAACTTTCTTCTTTCACACACTTTACCAAACTCAGTCACCAGCTTCTGCAGTTTCTCATATATATATATATATATATATATATATATATATATATATATATATATATATATATATATATATATATATATATATATATATATATATATATGCTGGAAATGAGATGTTTGAGGACAATGTGTGGTGTGAGGTGGTTTGATCGAGTAAGTAACGTAAGGGTAAGAGAGATGTGTGGAAATAAAAAGAGCGTGGTTGAGAGAGCAGAAGAGGGTGTTTTGAAGTGGTTTGGGCACATGGAGAGGATGAGTGAGGAAAGATTGACCAAGAGGATATATGTGTCGGAGGTGGAGGGAACAAGGAGAAGAGGGAGACCAAATTGGAGGTGGAAAGATGGAGTGAAAAAGATTTTTTGTGATCGGGGCCTGAACATGGAGGAGGGTGAAAGGAGGGCAAGGAATAGAGTGAATTGGAGCGATGTGGTATACCGGGGTTGACGTTCTGTCAGTGGATTGAATCAGCGCATGTGAAGCATATGGGGTAAACCATAGAAAGCTGTGTAGGTATGTATATTTGCGTGTGTGGACGTATGTATATACATGTGTATGGGGGTAGGTTGGGCCATTTCTTTCGTCTGTTTCCTTGCGCTACCTCGCAAACGCGGGAGACAGCGACAAAGCAAAAAAAAAAAAAAAAAAAAAATATATATATATATATATATATATATATATATATATATATATATATATATATATATATATATATATATATATATATATATGTTGTTCGCTGATGATACAGCGCTGGTGGCTGATTCATGTAAAAAACTGCAGAAGCTGGTGACTGAGTTTGGTAAAGTGTGTGAAAGAAGAAAGTTAAGAGTAAATGTGAATAAGATCAAGGTTATTAAGTACAGTGGGGTTGAGGGTCAATTCAATTGGGAAGAAAGTTTGAATGGAGATAAAACTAGAGGAAGTAAAGTGTTTTAGATATCTGGGAGTGGATATGAGAGCGGATGGAACCATGGAAGCGGAATTGAATCGTAGGGTAGGGGAGGGGGCGAAAATTGTGGGAGCCTTGAAGAATGTTTGGAAGTCGAGTACGTTATCTCGGAAAGCAAAAATGGGTATGTTTGAAGGAATAGTATTTCCAAGAATGCTGTATGGTTGCGAGGCGTGGGCTATGGATAGAGTTGTGCGCAGGAGGGTGGATGTGCAGGAAATGAGATGTTTGAGGGCAATATTTGGTGTGAGGTGGTTTGATCGAGTAAGTAATGTAAGGATGAGAGAGATGTGTGGAAATAAAAAGAGTGTGGTTGAGAGAGCAGAAGAGGGTGTTTTGAAATGGTTTGGTCACATGGAGAGAATGAGTGGGGAAAGATTGACCAAGAGGATATATGTGTCAGAGGTGGAGGGAACGAGGAGAAGTGGGAGACCAAATTGGAGGTGGAAAGAATGAGTGACAAAGATTTTGAGTAATCGGGGCCTATACATGCAGGAGGGTGGAAGGCGTGCAAGGAATAATGTGAATTGGAACGATGTGGTATACCGGGGTCGACGTGCTGTCATTGGATTGAACCAGGGCATGTGAAGCGTCTGGGGTAAACCATGGAAAGTTCTGCGGGGCCTGGATGTGGAAAGAGAGCTCTGGTTTCGGTGCATTATTACATGACAGCTAGAGACTGAGTGTGAACGAATGGTGCCTTTGGTGTCTTTCCTAGCGCTACCTCGCACACATGAGGGGGAAGGGGGTTGTTATTCCATATGTGGCGATTTGGCGATGGGAACAAATAAAGGCAGATAGTATGAATTATGTACATGTGTATATATGTATATTTCTCTGTGTGTATATATATGTGTACATTGAGATATATAGGTATGTATATTTGCGTGTGTGGACGTGTATGTATATATATGTGTATGTGGGCGGGTTGGGCCATTCTTTCGTCTGTTTCCTTGCACTACCTCGCTAACGCGGGAGACAGCGACAAAGCAAAATAAATAAATAAATGATATCTATATATATATATATATATATATATATATATATATATATATATATATATATATATATATATATATATATATATATATATATATATATCTATATATATATCCCTGGGGATAGAGGAGAAAGAATACTTCACAGGTATTCCTCACGTATCATGGAAGGCGACTAAAGGCGACGGAAGCGGGAGGCTAGAAACCCTCCCCTCATTGTATTTTAACTTTTTATATGGGGAATCGGAAGGAGTCAAGCGGGGAGTGCTCATCGTCCTCGAAGGCTCAGATTGAGGTATCTAAATGTGTGTGGATGTAACCAAAATGAGAAAACAGGAGAGATAGGTAGTATGTTTGAGGAAAGGAACCTGGATGTTTCTGTTCTGAGTGAAACGAAGCTGAAGGGTAAAGGGGAACATTGGTTTGGAAACGTCTTGGGAGTATAGTCAGAGGTTAGTGAGAGAACAAGATCCAGGGAATGAGTGGCAGTAATCCTCAAACAAAAGTGGTGGGAGTATGTTCTAGTGTGTAAGAAAGTAAACTCTAGATTGATATGGGGAAAACTGAAAGGGGATGGAGAGAGATGTGTGTTTAATGGTACATATGTATCTGGGCATGAGAAGAAACATCATGAGAGGCAAGTGTTTTGGGAGCAGCTGAGTGACTGTTTTAGTAGTTTTCAAGCACGCGATCGGGTTATAGTGATGGGTCATTTCAATGCAATGGTGAGTAATGTGGCAGTGTAGGTAATAATTGGTGTACATAGGGTGTTCATTGTTGTAAATGAAAAAGGACCTCTGATTGGGAATACCTTTTTTAAAAAGAAAGATATACATAAGTATACGTATGTAAGTAGGAGAGATTGCCAGAGAGCGTTATTGGATTACGTGTTAATTTATCTGAAAAGCGCGCGAAAGAGAGACTTTTGCATGTTAATGTTCTGGGAGGTGCAACTGGAGGGATGTCTGATCGTTTTCTTGTGGAGGCGAAGGTGAAGATATGTATAGTTTTTCAGAAAAGAAGAGAGAATGTTGGGGTGAAGAAAGTGGTGAGAGTAAGTGAACTTGGGAAGGAGACTTGTGTGAGGAAGTATCAGGAGAGACTAAGTGCAGAATGGAAAAATTTGGGAACAAAGGACGTAACGGGAGTGGGGGAGGAGTGGGATGTATTTAGGGAAGCAGTGATGGCTTGCGCAAAAGATGCGTGTGGGATGAGAAGCGTGGAAGGTGGGCAGATTAGAAAGGGTAGTGAGTGGTGGGATGAAGAAGTAAAATTATTTGTGAAAGAGAAGAGTAAGGCATTTTGACGATTTTTGCAGGGAAATATTGCAAATGACTGGGAGATGTATAAAAGAAAGAGGAAGGAGGTCAAGAGGCAGGTGCAAGAAGTGAAAAAGAAAGTAAATGAGTGTTAGGGTGAGATAGTATCATTAGATTTTAGGGAAAATAAAAAGATGTTTTGGAAGTAGGTATATAAAGTGCGTAAGACAAGGGAACAAATGGGAACATCAATGAAGGGGGCTGATGGGGAGGTGATAACAAGTAGTGGTGATGTGGGAAGGAGATGGAGTGAGTATTTTGAAGGTTCGTTCAATGTGTTTGATGATAGAGTGGCAATTATAGGGTGTTTTAGTCGAGGTGATGTTCAATGTGAGGGGTAAGTTTGTTGAGTGTTTCTGGGAAATTATATGGGAGGGTATTGATTGAGAGGGTGAAGGCATGTACAGAACATCAGATTGAGGAAGAACAGAGTGTTTTCAGAAGTGGTAGAGGGTGTGTGGATCAGGTGTTTGCTTTGAAGAAAATATATGAAGAATACTTAAAAAAAAAATGAATTTGTATGTAGCATTTATAGATCTGGAGAAGGCATATGATAGAGATGCTCTGTGGATGGTATTAAGAATATATGTTGTGGGAGGCAAGTTGTTAGAAGCAGTGAAAAAGCTTTTATCGAGGATGTAAGGCATGTGTACGAGTGGAAGAGAGGAAAGCGATTGGTTGTCAGTGAATTTCGGTTTCCGGCAAAGTGCAAATTTGTTTATGGATGGCGTTGTTAGAAAGGTGAATGCAAAAGTTTTGGAGAGGGGCAATTATGCTGTCTATTGTGGATGAGAGAGCTTGGGAAGTAAGTCAGTTGTTGTTCCCTGATGATACAGCGCTGGTGGCTGATTCGGGTGAGAAACTGCAGAAGCTGGTGACTGAGTTTAATAAAGTGTATGAAAGAGGAAAGCTGAGAGTAAATGTGAATAAGGGCAAGGTTATTAGGTACAGTAGCGTTGAGGGACAAGCCAATTGAGAGGTAAGTTTGAATGAAAAAACTGGAGTAAGTGAAATATTTTAGATATGTGGGAGTGGATTTGGCAGCGGATGTAGCCATGGAAGCGGAAGTGAGTCATGTGGTGGGACAAGGGGCAAAAGCTCTGGGAGCGTTGAAAACTGTGTAGAAGGCGAGAACGTTATCTTGGAAAGCAAAAATGGGTCTGTTTGAAGGAATAGTGGTTCCGAGAATGTTATATGGTTGCAAGGCATAGCCTATAGATAGAGTTGTGCGGAGTAGAGTGGATGTGCTGGAAATGAGATGTTTGCGGGCAATATGTGGTGTAAGGTGGTTTGATCGAGTAAATAATGAAAAGGTAAGAGAGATGTTTGGTAATATAAGAAATTGGGCTCAGAGAGCAGAAGAGGGTGCTTTGAAATGGTTTGGTCACATGGAAAGAATGAGAGAGGAAAGACTGACAAAGAGGATATATGTGTCTGAGGTGAATGGAAGGAGAAGTGGGAGACCAAATTGAAGGTGGAAAGATGGACTGAAAATGATTCTGAGTGATCGGGGCCTAAACATGCAAGAGGATGAAAGGCGTGCAAGGAATAGATGTGAATTGTAACGATGTGGTATACCGGATTTAACGTGCTGTCAATGGATCGAACTAGGGAATTTGAAGCGTCTGGGGTAAACCATGGAAAGTTTTGTGTGGTCTGGATGTGGAAAGAGAGCTGTGGCCTCGATGAATTATATATGACAGCCTGACACTGAGGGTGAAATAATTTGGCCTTTCCGAGATAACGTTCTCGACTTCCAAACATTTTTCAACGCTCCCAGAACTTTCACCCCCTCTCCCATCATATGATTCACTTCCGTTTCCCTGGTTCCATCCGCTGTGAAATACACTCCCAGATATCTAAAACACTTCACTTCCTCCAGTTTTTCTCCATTCAAACTTACCTCCCAATTGATTTGTCCCTCAACCCTACTGTACTTAATAACCTTGCTCTTATTCACATTTACTCTTAACTTTCGTCTTTCACACACTTTACCAAACTAAGTCACCAGCTTCTGCAGTTTCTCACACGAATCAGCCACAAAAGCTGTATCATCATCGAACAACAACTTACTCACTTCCCAAGCTCGCTCATCCACAACAGACTGCATACTTGCCTCTCTTTCGAAAACTCTTGCATTCACCTCCCTAACTACCCAATCCATAAACAAATCAAACAGCTATTAATCAAACCCATGCCACAAACCAACATTCACTAAGAACCGATCACTTTCCTCTCTTCCTACACGTACACAGGCCTTACAACCTCGATAAAAACTTTTGACTGCTTCTAACTTCTTACCTCCCACACCATATATTCTCAATACCTTCCACAGAGCATTTCTATCAACTCTATCATATGATTTCTCCAGATCCATAAATGCTACATACAAATCCATTTGCTTTTTTAAGTATTTCTCACATACATATTTCAAAGCAAACACATGATCTACACATCCTCTACCACTTCTCAAACCACACTGCTTTTCCTCAGTCTGATGCTCTGTACATGCCTTCACCCTCTGAATCAATACCCTCCCATATAATTTCCCAGTAATACTCAACAAACTTATACCTCTGTAATCTCAGCTCTCACTTTTATCCCCTTTGTCTTTGTACAATGGCACTATGGAAGCATTCCGCCAATCCTCAGGCACCTCACCATGAGTCACCCGTACGTTAAATAACCTTACCAACCAGTCAACAAACAGTTACCCCCTTTTCTAATAAATTCCACTGAAATACCATCCAAACCCGCCGCCTTACCGGCTTTCATCTTCCGCAAGGCTTTCACTACCTCTTCTATATTTACCAAATAGTTCTCTCTAACCATATCGTTTGGCACACCACCTCAACCAAAACACCCAATATCTGCCACTCTATCATCAAACACATTCAACAAACCTTCAAAATATTCACTCCATCTCCTTCTCACATAACCACTACTGGTTATCATCTCCCCATTTGCCACCTTCACTGAAGTTCCCATTACTTCCCTTCTCTTACGCATTTTATTTACCTCCTTCTAAAACATCTTTTTATTCTCCCTAATATTTAATGATACTCTCTCACCTCAACTCTCATTTGCCTTCTTTTTCACCTCTTGCACCTTTATCTTGACCTCCTGCCTCTTTTTCTTTATATAACTCCCAGCCATTTGCGTTATTTTCCTGCAAAAATTGTCCAAATGCTTCTCTCTCCTCTTTCACCAATACTCTTACTTCTTCATCCCACCACCCACATCTCTTTCTAATCTACCCACCTCCCACGCTTCTCAGCCACAAGCATCTTTTGCGCAAGCCATCACTGCTTCCCTAAATACATCCCATTCCTCTCCCATTCCCCTTACCTCCTTTCTTCTCACTTTTTTCCATTCTGTACTCAGTCTCTCCTGATACTTCCTCACACATCTCCATCCCAAGCTCACTTACTCTCACCAATCTTTTCACCCCAACATTTTCTCTTCTTTTTTGAAGACCTCTACAAATCTTCACCTTCGCCTCCACAAGATAATGATCAGATATCCCTCCAGTTGCATATCTCAGCACATTAACATCCAAAAGTTTCTCTATCGCGAATTTATCAATTAATACGTAATCCAATAACGCCATCTGGCCATCTCTCCTACTTACATACGTATACATATGTATATCTCTTTTTGAGCTAAGTATTCCCAATCACCCGTCCTTTTTCAGTACATAAATCTACAAGCTCTTCACCATTTCCATTTCAAACCCTGAACACCACATGTACACCAATTGTTCTCTCAACTGCCACATTACTCACCGTTGCATTCAAATCACCCATCACTATAACCCGGTCTCGTGCAACAAAACTACTAACACACTCACTCAGCTGCTCCCAAAAAACTTGCCCCTCATGATCTTTCTTCTCATGCCAAGGTGTATATGCACAAATAATCACCCATCTCTCTCAATCCACTTTCTGTTTTAAACATATCAATATAGTGTTTATTTTCTTACACTCTATCACATACTCCCACCGGTCCTGTTTCAGGAGTAGCGCTACTCCTTCCCTTGCTCTTGTCCTCTCACTAACTCCTGACTTTAGTCCCAAGACATATCCAAACTTTCTTCCCCTTTACCCTTGAGTTTCGTTTCACTCAGAGCCAAAACATCCAGGTTCCTTTCCTCAAACATACTACCTATCTCTCCTTTTTTTCATCTTGCTTAAATCCACACAAATTTATACACCCCAATCTGAGACTTCGAGGAGGATGAGCCCTCCCCGTGAGACTCCTTCTTCTGTTTCACCTTTTAGAAAGTTAAAACACAAGGAGGGGAGAGTTTCTAGCTCCCCCCTCCAGTCCTTTTTAGTCGCCTTCTACGACAAGCGAGGAATGCGTTTGAAGTATTCTCTCTCCCGTATCCAAAGGGATGATGTATATATATATATATATATATATATATATATATACATATATATATATATATATATATATATATATATATATATATATATATATATATATATATATATATATATATATATATATATATATATATATATGTATATATATATATATATATTTATTTATTTTTATTTTGCTTTGTCGCTGTCTCCCGCGTTAGCGAGGTAGCGCAAGGAAACAGACGAAAGAATGGCCCAACCCGCCCATATACACATGTATATACATACACGGGCACACGCAAATATACATACATATACATTTCAGTGTACACATATATATACACACACAGACATATACATATATAGGGATGTACATAATTCATACTTCCTGCCTTTATTTGCTCCCATCGCCACCTCGCCACACATGGAATAAAAACCCCCTCTTCCCTCATGTGTGCGAGGTATCGCTAGGAAAAGACACCAAAGGCCCCATTCGTCCACACTCAGTCTCTAGCTGTCATGGAATAATGCACCGATACCACAGCTCCCTTTCCACATCCAGGCCCCACACAACTTTCCATAGTTTACCCTTGACGCTTCACATGCCCTGGTTCAATCCATTGACAGCACGTCGACCCCGGTATACCACATCGTTCCAATTCACTCTATTCCTTGCACGCCTTTCACCCTCCTGCATGTTCAGGCCCCGATCACACAAAATCTTTTTCACTTCATTTTTCCACCTCCAATTTGGTCTCCCACTTCTCGTTCCTTCCACCTCTGACACATATATCCTCTTGGTCAATCTTTCCTCACTCATTCTCTCCATGTGACCAAACCATTTCAAAACACCCTCTTCTGCTTTCTCAACCACACTCTTTTTATTTCCACACATCTCTCTTACCCTTACATTACTTACTCGATGAAACCACCTCACACCACATATTGTCTTCAAACATCTCATTTCCAGCACATCCACCCCCCTGCGCACAACTCTATACATAGCCCACGCCTCGCAACCATACAACATTGTTGGAGCCACTATTCCTTCAAACATACCCATTTTTGCTTTCCGAGATAATGTTCTCGACTTCCATTCTTCAAGGCTCCCAGAATTCTCGCCCCCTCCTCCACCCTATGATTCACTTCCGCTTCCATGATTCCATCAGCTGTCAGATCCACTCCCAGATATCTAAAACACTTTACTTCCTCCAGGTTTTCTCCATTCAAACTCATCTCCCAATTGACTCGACCCTCAACCCTACTGTACGTAATAACCTTGCTCATATTCACATTTACTCTTAACTTTCTTCTTTCACACACTTTACCAAACTCAGTAACCAGCTTCTGCAGTTTCTTACATGAATCAGCCACCAGCGCTGTATCATCAGCAAACAACAACTAACTCACTTCCAAAGCTCTCCCATCCACAACAGACTGCATACTTGCCCCTCTTTACAAAACTCTTGCATTAACCTCCCTAACAATCCCATCCATAAGCAAATTAAACAACCATGGAGATATCACACACCCCTGCCGCAAACCTATATTCACTGAGAACCAATCACTTTCATCTCTTCCTATACGTACACATGCCTTACATCCTCGATAAAAACTTTTCACTGCTTCTAACAACTTGCCTCCCATACCACATATTCTTAGTACCTTCCACAGAGCATCTCTATCAACTCTATCATATGCCTTCTCCAGATCCATAAATGCTACATACAAATCCATTTGTTTTTCTAAGTATTTCTCACATACATTCTTCAAAGCAAACACCTGATCCCCACATCCTCTACCACTTCTGAAACCACACTGCTCTTCCCCAGTCTGATGCTCTGTACATGCCCTCACCCTTTCAATCAATACCCTCTTATATGATTTACCAGGAATACTCAACAAACTTATACCTCTGTAATTTGAGCACTTACTCTTATCCCCTTTGCCTTTGTACAATGGCACTATGCAAGAATTCCGCCAATCCTGAGGCACCTCACCATGAATCATACATATATCAAATAACCTTACAAACCAGCCAAAAATACAGTCACCCCTTTTGTAATAAATTCCTCTGCAATACCATCCAAACCTGCTGCCTTGCCGGCTTTCATCTTCCGTAAAGCTTTTACTAACTCTTCTCTATTTACCAAATCATTTTCCCTAACCCTCTCACTTTGCACACCACCTCGACCAAAACACTCTATATTTGGCACTCTATCATCAAACACATTCAACAAACCTTCAAAATACTCACTCCATATCCTTTTCACATAACCACTACTTGTTATCACCTCCCCATGAGCCCCATTCACTGCAGTTCCCATTTGCTCCCTTGTCTTACGCACTTTATTTACCTCCTTCCAAAACATCTTTTTTATTCTCTCTGAAATTTAATGATACTCTCTCACCCCAACTCTCATTTGCCCTCTTTTTCACCTCTTGCACCTTTCTATTGACCTCCTGTCTCTTTCTTTTATACCTCTCCCAGTCATTTCCATTTTTTCCCTGCAAAAATCGCCCAAATGCCTCTCTCTTCTCTTTCACTAATAATCTTACTTCTTCATCCCACCACTCACTACCTTTTCTAATCAACCCACCTCCCACGCTTCTCATGCCACAAGCATCTTCTGGGCAAGCCATCACTGCCTCCCTAAATACATCCCATTCCTCCCCCACTCCCCTTACCTCCTTTGTTCTCACCTTTTTCCATTCACTACTCAGTCTCCCCTGGTACTTCCTCACACAAGTCTCCTTCCCAAGATCACTTACTCTTACCACTCTCTTCACCCCAACATTCTGTCTTCTTTTCTGAAAGCCCCTACAAATCTTCACCATCGCCTCCACAAGATAATGATCAGACATCCCTCCAGTTGCACCTCTCAGCACATTAACATCCAAAAGTCTCTCTTTCGTGCGTCTATCAATTAACACGTAATCCAATAACGCTCTCTGGCCGTCTCTCCTACTTACATACGCATTCTTATGTATATCTCGCTTTTTAAACCAGGTATTCCCTATAACCAGTCCTTTTTCAGCACATAAGTCTGCAAGCTTTTCACCATTTCCATTTACAACATTGAACACTCCATGTATACCAATTATTCCCTCAACTGCCACATTACTCACCTTTGCATTGAAATCACCCATCACTATAACCCGATCTTGTGCATCAAAACCACTAACACACTCATTCAGCTGCTCCCAAAACACTTGCCTCTCATGACCTTTCTTTTCATGCCCAGGTGCATATGCACCAATAATCACCCATCTCTCTCCATCAACTTTCAGTTTTACCCATATCAATCTAGAATTTACATTATTACACTCTATCACATACTCCCACAACTCATGATTCAGGAGTAGTGCTATATATATTATATTCATTTTGCTTTGACGCTGTCTCCCGCGTTAGTGAGGTAGCGCAAGGAAACAGACGAAAGAATGGCCCAACCCGCCCACATACACATGTATATACAAACACGTCCACACACGCAAATATACATACCTATACATCTCAATGTACACATATATATACACACACTGACATATACATATATACACATGTACATAATTCATGCTATCTGACTTTATCCATTCCCATCGCCACCTCGCCACATATAAAATAACAACCCCCTACCCCTTCATACGTGCGAGGTAGCGCTAGGAAAAGACAACAAATGCCCCATTCGTTCACACTCAGTCTCTAGCTCTCATGTAATAATATATATATATATATATATATATATATATATATATATATATATATATATATATATATATATATATATATATATATATATATATATATATATATATATATATATATATATATATATGTATATATATATATATATATATATATATATATATATATATATATATATATATATATATATATATATATATATATATATATATATATATATATATATATATATATATATATATATACTACGTTTGTGAATCAAGAACCATTGCAACACAAACCTCGCCAGGTGGTAGAGTGTCCCGGAGTGTATCGAGACAGACTTCCCCAGAACTTTTTCAAAGTGGAAGTAAATGTTTATAGTTGTGTTACTGGAGTGATTGTTTTCATACATGGTGCCTGAGGATTGGCCGAATGCGTGCATAGTGCCATTGTAAAAGGCAAAGGGGATAAGAGTGAGTGCTCAAATTAAAGAGGTATAAGTTTGTTGAGTATTCCTGGTAAATTGTATGGAAGAGTATTGATTGAGAGGGTGAATCCATGTACAGAGACTCAGATTGGGGAAGAGCATATTGGTTTCAGAAGTGGTAGAGGATGTGTGGATCAGGTGTTTGCTTTGAAGAATGTATGTGAGAAATACTTAGAAAAGCAAATGGATTTGTATGTAGCATTTATGGATCTGGAGAAGGCATATGATAGAGTTGATAGAGATGCTCTGTGGAAGGTATTAAGAATATATGGTGTGGGAGGCAAGATGTTAGAAGCACTGAAAAGTTTTTATCGAGGATGTAAGGCATGTGTTGGAAGAGAGGAGAGTGATTGATTTCAGTGAATGTAGGTTTGCGGCCGGGGTGTGTGATGTCTCCATGGTTGTTTAATTTGTTTATGGATGGGATTTTGGGAGGTAAATGCAAGAGTTTTGGAAAGAGGGGCAAGTATGAAGTCTTTTGGGGATGAGAGAGCTTGGGAAGTGAGTCAGTTGGTGTTCGCTGATGATACAGCGCTGGTGGCTGAATCATGTGAGAAACTGCAGAAGCTGGCGACTGAGTTTGGTAAAGTGTGTTAAAGAATAAAATTGAGAGTAAATATGAATAAGAGCAAGGTAATTAGGCACAGTAGGCTTGAGGGTCAAATGAATTGGGAGATGAGTTTGAATGGAGAAAAGCTGGAGGAAGTAAAGTGTTTTAGATATCTGGGAGTGGATCTGGCAGCGGATGGAACCATGGAAGCGGAAGTGGATCATAGGGTGGGGGAGGGGGCGAAAATCCTGGAAGTCCTTGAAGAATGTATGGAAGTCGAGAACATTATCTCGGAAAGCAAAAATGTGTATGTTTGAAGGAATAGTGGTTCCAACAATGTTGTATGGTTGCGAGGCGTGGGCTATGGATAGAGGTTTGCGCAGGAGGATGGATGTGCTGAAAATGAGATGTTTGAGGACAATGTGTGGTGTGAGGTGGTTTGATCGAGTAAGTAACGTAAGGGTAAGAGAGATGTGTGGAAATAAAAAAAGAGTGGTTGAGAGAACAGAAGAGGGTGTTTTGAAATGGTTTGGGCACATGGAGAGAATGAGTGAGGAAAGATTGACCAAGAGGATATATGTGTCGGAGGTGGAGGGAACGAGAAGTGGGAGACCGAATTGGAGGTGGCAAGATGAAGTGAAAAAGATTTTGTGTGCTCGGGGCCTGAACATGCAGGAGGGTGAAAGGCGGGCAAGGAATAGAGTGAATTGGATCGATGTGGTATACCGGGGTTGACGTGCTGTCAGTGGATTGAATCAGGGCATGTGAAGCGTCTTGGGTGAACCATGGAAAGCTGTGTAGGTATGTATATTTGCGTGTGTGGACGTGTGTGTGAATACATTGTGTATGGGGGTGGGTTTTGCCAGTTCTTTCGTCTGTTTCCTTGCGCTACCTCGCAAACGCGGGAGACAGCGACAAAGCAAAAAAAAAAAAAAAATATATATATATATATATATATATATATATATATATATATATATATATATATATATATATATATATATGTATATATATATGTATGTGTATATATATATATATATATATATATATATATATATATATATATATATATATATATATATATATATATATATATATATATATATATATATATATATATATATATATATATATACATATATATATATATATATATATATATATATATATATATATATATATATATATATATATATATATATATATATATATATATATATATATATATATAGATATATATCTAGATATATATATAAATATATATATATATATATATATATATATATATATATATATATATATATATATATATATATATATATATATATATATATATATATATATATATATATATATATATATATATATATATATATATATATATATATATATATATATATATATATATATATATATATATATATATATATATATATATATATATATATATATATATATATATATATATATATATATATATATATATATATATATATATATATATATATATATATATATATATATATATATATATATATATATATTTCTTTCTTTCTTTCGTACTATTCGCCATTTCCCGCATTAGCGAGGTAGCGCTATGAACAGAGGACTGGGCCTTAGAGGGAATATCCTCACCTGGCCCCCTTCTCTGTTCCTTCTTTTGGAAAATTAAAAAAAAGAGAGAGGGGAGGATTTCCAGCCACCCGCTCCCTCCCCTTTTAGTCGCCTTCTACGACACGCAGGGAATACGTGGGAAGTATTCTTTCACCCTATCCCCAGGGATAATATATATATATACACATACATATATATATATATATATATAAATATATATATATATATATATATATATATTTTTTTTTTTTTTTATACTATTCGCCATTTCCCGCGATAGCGAGGTAGCGTTAAGAACAGAGGACTGGGCCTTTGAGGGAATATCCTCACCTGGCCCCCTTCTCTGTTCCATCTTTTGGAAAATTGAAAAAAAAAAAAAAAGAGAGAGGAGGATTTCCAGCCCCCCGCTCCCTTCCCTTTTAGTCGCCTTCTACGACACGCAGGGAATACGTGGGAAGTACTCTTTCTTCCCTATCCCCAGCGATAAGATATGTATATATATAGATATATACATATTTATATTATTAATATATATATATATATATATATATATATATATATATATTTTTTTTTTTTTTTTTTTTTTTATACTTTGTCGCTGTCTCCCGCGTTTGCGAGGTAGCGCAAGGAAACAGACGAAAGAAATGGCCCAACCCCCACCCCCATACACATGTACATACACACGTCCACACACGCAAATATACATACCTACACAGCTTTCCATGGTTTACCCCAGACGCTTCACATGCCTTGATTCAATCCACTGACAGCACGTCAACACCTGTATACCACATCGCTCCAATTGACTCTATTCCTTGCCCTCCTTTCACCCTCCTGCATGTTCAGGCCCCGATCACACAAAATCTTTTTCACTCCATCTTTCCACCTCCAATTTGGTCTCCCTCTTCTCCTCGTTCCCTCCACCTCCGACACATATATCCTCTTGGTCAATCTTTCCTCACATCCGCTGACAGATCCACTCCCAGATATCTAAAACACTTCACTTCCTCCAGTTTTTCTCCATTCAAACTCACCTCCCAATTGACTTGACCCTCAACCCTACTGTACCTAATAACCTTGCTCTTATTCACATTTACTCTTAACTTTCTTCTTCCACACACTTTACCAAACTCAGTCACCAGCTTCTGCAGTTTCTCACATGAATCAGCCACCAGCGCTGTATCATCAGCGAACAACAACTGACTCACTTCCCAAGCTCTCTCATCCCCAACAGACTTCATACTTGCCCCTCTTTCCAGGACTCTTGCATTTACCTCCCTAACAACCCCTTCCATAAACAAATTAAACAACCATGGAGACATCACACACCCCTGCCGCAAACCTACATTCACTGAGAACCAATCACTTTCCTCTCTTCCTACACGTACACATGCCTTACATCCTCGATAAAAACTTTTCACTGCTTCTAACAACTTGCCTCCCACACCATATATTCTTAATACCTTATATTCTTAATATATATATATATACATATATATATATACATATATATATATATGCTACTCCTTCCCTTGCTCTTGTCTTCTCACTAACCCCTGACTTCACTCCCCAGACATTTCCAAACCAATCTTCCCCTTTACCCTTGAGCTTCGTTTCACTCAGAGCCAAAACATCCAGGTTCCTTTCCTCAAACATACTACCTATCTCTCCTTTTTTCACATCTTGGTTACATCCACACACATTTAGGCACCCCACTCTGAGCCTTCGAGGAGGATGAGCACTCCCCGCGTGACTCCTTCTTCTGTTTCCCATTTTAGAAAGTTAATACAAGGAGGGGAGGATTTCCGGCACCCCGCTCCCGTCCCCTCTAGTCGCTTTCTACGACACGCGAGGAATACGTGGGAAGTATTCTTTCACCCCTATCCCCAGGGATAATATACATATATACATACATATACACACACACACACATACACACACATACGCACAACAACACACACACACACACATACATATATATACATATGAAAATACTCCTGAAACAGGAGTTGTGGGAGTATGTGATAGAATGTAAGAAAGTAAATTCTCGATTAATATGGGTAAAATTGAAAGTTGATGGAGAGAGGTGGGTGATTATTGGTGCATATGCACCTGGGCATGAGAAGAAAGATCATGAGAGGCAAGTGTTTTGGGAGCAGCTGAATGAGTGTGTTAGCGGTTTTGATGCACGAGACCGGGTTATAGTGATGGGTGATTTGAATGCAAAGGTGAGTAATGTGGCAGTTGAGGGAATAATTGGTATGCATGGGGTGTTCAGTGTTGTAAATGGAAATGGTGAAGAGCTTGTAGATTTATGTGCTGAAAAAGGACTGATGATTGGGAATACCTGGTTTAAAAAGCGAGATATACATAAGTATACTTATGTAAGTAGGAGAGATGGCCAGAGAGCGTTATTGGATTACGTGTTAATTGACAGGCGTGCGAAAGAGAGACTTTTGGATGTTAATGTGCTGAGAGGTGCAACTGGAGGGATGTCTGATCATTATCTTGTGGAGGCTAAGGTGAAGATTAGTATGGGTTTTCAGAAAAGAGGAGTGAATGTTGGGGTGAAGAAGGTTTTGAGAGTAAGTGAGCTTGGGAAGGAGAAATGTGTGGGGAAGTACCAGGAGAGACTGTGTACAGAATGGAAAAAGGTGAGAACAATGGAAGTAAGGGGAGTGGGGGAGGAATGGGATGTATTTAGGGAATCAGTGATGGATTGCGCAAAAGATGCTTGTGGCATGAGAAGAGTGGGAGGTGGGCTGTTTAGAAAGGGTAGTGAGTGGTGGGATGAAGAAGTAAGAGTATTAGTGAAAGAGAAGAGAGAGGCATTTGGACGATTTTTGCAGGGAAAAAATGCAATTGAGTGGGAGAAGTATAAAAGAAAGAGACAGGAGGTCAAGAGAAAGGTGCAAGAGGTGAAAAAAAGGGCAAATGAGAGTTGGGGTGAGAGACTATCAGTAACTTTTAGGGAGAATAAAAAGATGTTCTGGAAGGAGGTAAATAGGGTGCGTAAGACAAGGGAGCAAATGGGAACTTCAGTGAAGGGCGTAAATGGGGAGGTGATAACAAGTAGTGGTGATGTGAGAAGGAGATGGAATGAGTATTTTGAAGGTTTGTTGAATGTGTCTGATGACAGAGTGGCAGATATAGGGTGTTTTGGTCGAGGTGGTTTGCAAAGTAAGAGGGTTAGGGAAAATGATTTGGTAAACAGAGAAGAGGTAGTAAAAGCTTTGCGGAAGATGAAAGCCGGCAAGGCATCAGGTTTGGATGGTATTGCAGTGGAATTTATTAAAAAAGGGGGTGACTGTATTACTGACTGGTTGGTAAGGTTATTTAATGTATGTATGACTCATGGTGAGGTGCCTGAGGATTGGCGGAATGCGTGCATAGTGCCATTGTACAAAGGCAAAGGGGATAAGAGTGAGTGCTCAAATTACAGAGGTATAAGTTTGTTGAGTATTCCTGGTAAATTATATGGGAGGGTATTGATTGAGAGGGTGAAGGAATGACAGAGCATCAGATTAGGGAAGAGCAGTGCGGTTTCAGAAGTGGTAGAGAATTTGTGGATCAGGTGTTTGCTTTGAAGAATGTATGTGAGAAATACTTAGAAAAGCAAATGGATTTGTATGTAGCATTTATGGATCTGGAGAAGGCATATGATAGAGTTGATAGAGATGCTCTGTGGAAGGTATTAAGAATATATGGTGTGGGAGGCAAGTTGTTAGAAGCAGTGAAAAGTTTTTATCGAGGATGTAAGGCATGTGTACGTGTAGGAAGAGAGGAAAGTGATTGGTTCTCAGTGAATGTAGGTTTGCGGCAGGGGTGTGTGATGTCTCCATGGTTGTTTAATTTGTTTATGGATGGGGTTGTTAGGGAGGTAAATGCAAGAGTCCTGGAAAGAGGGGCAAGTATGAAGTCTGTTGGGGATGAGAGAGCTTGGGAAGTGAGTCAGTTGTTGTTCGCTGATGATACAGCGCTGGTGGCTGATTCATGTGAGAAACTGCAGAAGCTGGTGACTGAGTTTGGTAAAGTGTGTGGAAGAAGAAAGTTAAGAGTAAATGTGAATAAGAGCAAGGTTATTAGGTACAGTAGGGTTGAGGGTCATGTCAATTGGGAGTTGAGTTTGAATGGAAAAAAACTGGAGGAAGTGAAGTGTTTTAGATATCTGGGAGTGGATCTGTCAGCGGATGGAACCATGGAAGCGGAAGTGGATCATAGGGTGGGGGAGTGGGCGAAAATTTTGGGAGCCTTGAAAAATGTGTGGAAGTCGAGAACATTATCTCGGAAAGCAAAAATGGGTATGTTTGAAGGAATAGTGGTTCCAACAATTTTGTATGGTTGCGAGGCGTGGGCTGTGGATAGAGTTGTGAGCAGGAGGATGGATGTGCTGGAAATGAGATGTTTGAGGACAATGTGTGGTGTGAGGTGGTTTGATCGAGTAAGTAACGTAAGGGTAAGAGAGATGTGTGGAAATAAAAAGAGCGTGGTTGAGAGAGCAGAAGAGGGTGTTTTGAAATGGTTTGGGCACATGGAGAGAATGAGTGAGGAAAGATTGACCAAGAGGATATATGTGTCGGAGGTGGAGGGAACGAGGAGAAGAGGGAGACCAAATTGGAGGTGGAAAGATGGAGTGAAAAAGATTTTGTGTGATCGGGGCCTGAACATGCAGGAGGGTGAAAGGAGGGCAAGGAATAGAGTGAATTGGAGCGATGTGGTATACAGGGGTTGACGTGCTGTCAGTGGATTGAATCAAGGCATGTGAAGCGTCTGGGGTAAACCATGGAAAGCTGTGTAGGTATGTATATTTGCGTGTGTGGATGTGTGTATGTACATGTGTATGGGGGGGGGGGGGGTTGGGCCATTTCTTTCGTCTGTTTCCTTGCGCTACCTCGCAAACGCGGGAGACAGCGACAAAGTATAAAAAAAAAAAAAAAAAAAAAAAAAAAAAATATATATATATATATATATATATATATATATATATATATATATATATATATATATATATATATATATATATATATATATATATATATATATATATATATATATATATATATATATATATATATATATATATATATATATATATATATATATATATATATATATATATATATATATATATATATATATGGGATGTATCAGGGTATCAGTGATGGATTGCGCAAAAGATCCTTGTGGCATGAAAAGAGTGGGAGGTGGGTTGATTAGAAAGGGTAGTGAGTGGTGGGATTAAGAAGTAAGATTATTAGTGAAAGAGAAGATAGCGGCATTTGGACGATTTTTGCAGGGAAAAATGCAGTTGAGTGGGAGATGTATAAAAGAAAGAGACAGGAGGTCAAGAGAAAGGTTTAAGAGGTGAAAAAGAGGGCAAATGAGAGTTGGGATGAGAGAGTATCATTAAATTTTAGGGAGAATCAAAAGATGTTGTGGAAGGAGGTAAATAAAGTGCGTAAGACAAGGGAGCAAATGGAAACTTCAGTGAAGGGCGCAAATTGGGAGATGATAACAAGTAGTGGTGATGTGAGAAGGAGATGGAGTGAGTATTTTGAAGGTTTGTTGAATGTGTTTGATGATAGAGTGGCAGATATAGGGTGTTTTGATCGAGGTTGTGTGCAAAGTGAGAGGAGAGAACAGAGAAGAGGTAGTAAATGCTCTGCGGAAGATGAAAGCCGGCAAGGCAGCAGGTTTGGATGTTATTGCAGTGGAATTTATTAAAAAAGGGGGTGACTGTATTATTGACTGGTTGGTAAGGTTATTTAATGTACGTATGACTCATGGTGAGGTGCCTGAGGATTGGCGGAATGCGTGCATAGTGCCATTGTACAAAGGCAAAGGGGATAAGAGTGAGTGCTCAAATTACAGAGGTATAAGTTTGTTAAGTATTCCTGGCAAATCATATGGGAGGGTATTGATTCAGAGGGTGAAGGCATGTACAGAGCATCAGATTGGGGAAGAGAATTGTGGTTTCAGAAGTGATAGAGGATGTGTGGATCAGGTGTTTGTTTTGAAGAATGTATGTGAGAAATACTTAGAAAAGCAAATAGATTTGTATGTAGCATTTATGGATCTGGAGAAGGAATATGATAGAGTGGATAGAGATGCTCTGTGGAAGAATATATGGTGTGGGAGGGAAGTGGTTAGTAGCAGTGAAAAGTTTTTATCGAAGATGTAAGGCATGTGTACGTGTAGGAAGAGAGGAAAGTGATTAGTTCTCAGCGAATGTAGGTTTGCGGCAGGGGTGTGTGATGTCTCCATGGTTGTTTATTTTGTTTATGGATGGGATTGTTAGGGAGGTGAATGCAAGAGTTTTGGAAAGAGGGGCAAGTATGAAGACTGTTGTGGATGAGAGAGCTTGGGAAGTCAGTCAGTTGTTGTTCGCTGATGATACAACGCTGGTGGCTGATTCATGTGAGAAACTGCAGAAGCTGGTGACTGAGTTTGGTAAAGTGTGTGAAAGAAGAAAGTTGAAAGTAAATGTGAATAAGAGTAAGGTTATTATGTACAGTAGGGTTGAGGGTCAAGTCAATTGGGAGGTAAGTTTGAATGAAGAAAAACTGGAGGAAGTAAATTCTTTTAGATATCTGGGAGTGGATCTGGCAGCGGATGGAACCATGGAAGCGGAATTGGATTATAGGGTGGGGGACGGGGCGAAAATCCTGGGAGTCTTGAAGAATGTTTGGAAGTCGAGAACATTATCTCGGAAAGCAAAAATGGGAATGTTTGAAGGAATAGTGGTTCCAAGAATGTTGTATGGTTGCGAGGCGTGGGCTATGGATAGAGTTGTGCGCAGGAGGATGGATATGCTGGAAATGAGATGTTTAAGGACAATGTGTGGTGTGAGGTGGTTTGATCGAGTAAGTAACTTAAGGGTAAGAGAGATGTGTGGAAATAAAAAGAGCGTGGCTGAGAGAGCAGAAGAATGTGTTTTGAAATGGTTTGGGCACATGGAGAGAACGAGTGAGGAAAGATTGACCAAGAGGATATATATGTCGGAGGTGGAGGGAACGAGGAGAAGTGGGAGACCAAATTGGAGGTAAAAAGATGGAGTGAAAAAGATTTTGTGTGATCGGGGCCTGAACATGCAGGAGGGTGAAAGGAGGGCAAGGAATAGAGTGAATTGGATCGATGTGTTATACCGTTGTTGACTTGCTGTCAGTGGATTGAATCAGGGCATGTGAAGCGTCTGGGGTAAACCATGGAGAGCTGTGTAGGTATATATATTTGCGAGTGTGGACGTATGTATATACCTGTGTATGGGGGTTTGTTGGGCCATTTCTTTCGTCTGTTTCCTTGCACTACCTCGCAAACGCGGGAGACAGCGAAAAAAAAAAAGAAAAATATATATATATATATATATATATATATATATATATATATATATATATATATATATATATATATATATATTTTTTTTTTTTTTTTTTTTTTCCAAAGAAGGAACAGAGGGGGCCAGGTGAGGATATTCCAAAAAAGGCCCAGTCCTCTGTTCTTAACGCTACCTCGCTAACGCGGGAAATGGCGAATAGTTTAAAAGAAAAAGAATATATATATATATATATATATATATATATATATATATATATATATATATATATATATATATATATATATATATATATATATATATATATATATATCTGTTTCCACTTTTAAAAGGTCAAAATACTTAAAACGGATTCCTTACGTTTCGTAGAAGGCGACTAAAGAGAACGGTAGCGGGTGGCCAGAAACCCTCCCCTCCTTGCATTTTGACTTTCTAAAAGGGGAAACAGATATATATATATATATATATATATATATATATATATATATATATATATATATATATATATATATATATTTTTTTTTTTTTTTTTTTTTATACTTTGTCGCTGTCTCCCGCGTTAGCGAGGTAGCGCAAGGAAACAGACGAAAGAAATGGCCCAACCCCCCCCCCCCCATACACATGTACATACACACGTCCACACACGCAAATATACATACCTACACAGCTTTCCATGGTTTACCCCGGACGCTTCACATGCCTTGGTTCAATCCACTGACAGCACGTCAACCCCTGTATACCACATCACTCGAATTCGCTCTATTTCTTGCCCTCCTTTCACCCTCCTGCATGTTCAGGCCCCGATCACACAAAATCCTTTTCACTCCATCTTTCCACCTCCAATTTGGTCTCCCTCTTCTCCTCGTTCCCTCCACCTCCGACACATATATCCTCTTGGTCAATCTTTCCTCACTCATTCTCTCCATGTGCCCAAACCATTTCAAAACACCCTCTTCTGCTCTCTCAACCACGCTCTTTTTATTTCCACACATCTCTCTTACCCTTACGTTACTTACTCGATCAAACCACCTCACACCATACATTGTCCTCAAGCATCTCATTTCCAGCACATCCATCCTCCTGCTCACAACTCTATCCATAGCCCACGCCTCGCAACCATACAACATTGTTGGAACCACTATTCCTTCAAACATACCCATTTTTGCTTTCCGGGATAATGTTCTCGACTTCCACACATTTTTCAAGGCTCCCAAAATTTTCGCCCCCTCCCCCACCCTATGATCCACTTCCGCTTCCATGGTTCCATCCGCTGACAGATCCACTCCCAGATATCTAAAACACTTCACTTCCTCCAGTTTTTCTCCATTCAAACTCACCTCCCAATTGACTTGACCCTCAACCCTACTGTACCTAATAACCTTGCTCTTATTCACATTTACTCTTAACTTTCTTCTTCCACACACTTTACCAAACTCCGTCACCAGCTTCTGCAGTTTCTCACATGAATCAGCCACCAGCGCTGTATCATCAGCGAACAACAACTGACTCACTTCCCAAGCTCTCTCATCCCCAACAGACTTCATACTTGCCCCTCTTTCCAGGACTCTTGCATTTACCTCCCTAACAACCCCATCCATAAACAAATTAAACAACCATGGAGACATCACACACCCCTGCCGCAAACCTACATTCACTGAGAACCAATCACTTTCCTCTCTTCCTACATGTACACATGCCTTACATCCTCGATAAAAACTTTTCACTGCTTCTAACAACTTGCCTCCCACACCATATATTCTTAATACCTTCCACAGAGCATCTCTATCAACTCTATCATATGCCTTCTCCAGATCCATAAATGCTACATACAAATCCATTTGCTTTTCTAAGTATTTCTCACATACATTCTTCAAAGCAAACACCTGATCCACACATCCTCTACCACTTCTGAAACCACACTGCTCTTCCCCAATCTGATGCTCTGTACATGCCTTCACCCTCTCAATCAGTACCCTCCCATATAATTTACCAGTAATACTCAACAAACTTATACCTCTGTAATTTGGGCACTCACTCTTATCCCCTTTGCCTTTGTACAATGGTACTATGCACGCATTCCGCCAATCCTCAGGCACCTCTCCATGAGTCATACATACATTAAATAACCTTACCAACCAGTCAACAATACAGTCACCCCCTTTTTTAATAAATTCCACTGCAATACCATCCAAACCTGCTGCCTTGCCGGCTTTCATCTTCCGCAAAGCTTTTACTACCTCTTCTCTGTTTACCAAATCATTTTCCCTAACCCTCTCACTTTGCACACCACCTCGACCCAAACACCCTATATCTGCCACTCTGTCATCAGACACATTCAACAAACCTTCAAAATACTCATTCCATCTCCTTCTCACATCACCACTACTTGTTATCACCTCCCCATTTACGCCCTTCACTGAAGTTCCCATTTGCTCCCTTGTCTTACGCACCCTATTTACCTCCTTCCAGAACATCTTTTTATTCTCCCTAAAATTTACTGATAGTCTCTCACCCCAACTCTCATTTGCCCTTTTTGTCACCTCTTGCACCTTTCTCTTGACCTCCTGTCTCTTTCTTTTATACTTTTCCCACTCAATTGCATATATATATATATATATATATATATATATATATATATATATATATATATATATATATATATATATATATATATATATATATATATATATATATATATATATATATATATATATATCTTGCTGTTATTATTATTATTTTGCTTTGTCGTTGTCTCCCGCGTTAGCGAGGTAGTGCAAGGAAACAGACGAAAGAATGGCCCAACCCACCCACATACACATGTATATACATACATTTCCACACACGCAAATACACATTCTTATACATTTCAATGTACACATTTATATAAACACAGAGACATAAACATATATACACATGTACATAATTCATACTGTGTGCCCTTATTTATTCCCATCGCCACCTCGCCACACATGGAATTACAACCCCCTCCCCCCTTCTGTGTTCGAGGTAGCGCTAGGAAAAGACAACAAAGGCCCCATTCCTTCACACTCAATCTCTAGCTATCATGTAATAATGCACCGAAACCACAGCTCCCCTTCCACATCCATGCCCCACAGAACTTTCCATGGTTTACCCCAGACGCTTCACATGCCCTGGTTCAATCCATTGACAGCACGTCGACATCGGTATAGCACATCGTTCGAATTCACTCTATTCCTTGAAAGCCTTTCACCCTCCTGCACGTTCAGACCCCGATCACTCAAAATCTTTTTCACTCCATCTTTCCACCTCCAATTTGGTCTCTCATTTCTCCTCGTTTCCACCACCTCTGATATATATATCCTCTTGGTCAATCTTTCCTCACTCATTCTCTCCATCTGACCAAACCATTTCAAAACACCCTCTTCCGCTTTCTTAACCACACTCTTTTTGTTTCCACACATCTCTCTTACCCTTACATTGCTTACTCGGTCAAACCACCTAACACCACATATTGTCCTCAAAGAACTCATTACCAGCACATCCACCCTCCTGCGAACAACTCTATCCATAGCTCACGCCTCGCAGCCATACAACAATCTTGGAACCACTATTCATTCAAACATACCCATTTTTGCTGTCGGAGATAATGTTCTCGACTTCCAGATAATCTTCAAGGCTCCCAGAATTTTCGCCCCCTACCCCACACAATGATTCACTTCCGCTTCCATCGTGCCATCCGCTGCCAGATCCACTCCTAGATACCTAAAACACTTTACTTCCTCCAGTTTTTCTCCATTCAAACTTACCTCCCAATTGCCTTGACCCTCAACCCACTGTACCAAATAACCTTGCTCTTATTCACCTTTACTCTAAGCTTTCTTCTTTCACACACTTTACCAAACTCAGTCACTAGCTTCTTCAGTTTCTCACATGAATGAGCCACAAGTGCTGTACCATCAGCGAACGACAACTGACTCACTTCCCAATCTCTCTCATTCACAACAGACTGCATACTTGCCCCTCTTTCCAAAACACTTGTATTAACCTCCCTAACAACCCCATCCATAAACAAAATAAACAACCAATGAGACATCACACACCCCTGCCGCAAACCTACCAATCAATTTCCTCTCCTCTTACACGTACACATGCCTTACATCCTCGATAAAAACTTTTCACTGCTTCTAACAGCTACCCTCCAACACCATATATTGGTAATACCTTCCAGAGAGCATTTCTATCAACTCTATCATATGCCTTCTGCAGATCCATGAATACTTCATACAAATCCATTTGCTTTTCTTAGTATTTCTCACATACATTTTTCAAAGAAGACACCTGATCCACAAACCCTCTATCACTTCTGAAACCACACTTCTCATCCCCAATCTGATGCTCTGTACATGCCTTCACCCTCTCAACCAATACCCTGCCATATAATTTACCAGGAATACTCAACAAACTTATACCTCTGTAATTTGAGCACTCACTCTTATCCCCTTTGCCTTTGTACAATGGCACTACGCAATCATTCCGCCAATCTTCAGGCACCTCACCATGATTCATACATACATTCAATAACCTTACCAGTCAGTCAACAATACAGTCACCGCTTTTTTGATAAATTCCGCTGCAATACCATCCAAACCTTCTGCCTTGCCGGCTTTCATCTTCCGCTACGCTTTTACTACCTCTTCTCTGTTTACCATTTTCCCTAACCCTCTCATTTTGCACACCACCTCGACCAAAACACCCTATATCTGCCACTCAATCATCAAACACATTCAACAAACCTTCAAAATACTCACTCCATCTACCTCTCACATCACCACTACTTGTTATCACCTCCCCATTAGCTCCATTCACTGAAGTTCTCATTTGCTCCCTTGCCTCACGCACTTTATTTACCTCCTTCCGAAACATCTTTTTATTTTCCCTAAAATTTAATGATACTCTCTCACCCCAACTCTCATATGCCCTGTTTTTCATCTCTTGCACCTTTCTCTTGACCTCCTGTCTCTTTCTTTTATACATCTCCCACCCATTTGCATTTTTCCCTGCAAAAATCGTCCAAATGCCTTTCTCTTCTCATTCACTAATAATCTTACTTGACGTCCCACCACTCAATACCCTCTCTAATCAACCCCCCTCCCACGCTTCTGAAGCCACAAGCATCTTTTGTGCAAGCCATCACTGCTTCACTAAATACACCCCATTCCTCCCCCACTCCCCTTACCTCCTTTGTTCTCACCTTTTTCCTTTCTGTACTCAGCGTGACCTGGTACTTCCTCACACAAGTCTCCTTCACAAGCTCGCTCACTCTCACCACTCTCTTCACCTCAACATTGTCTCTTCTTTTCTGAAAGCCCCTACAAATCTTCACCGTCGCCTCCACAAGATAAAGATCAGACATCCCTCCAGTTGCACCTCTCAGCACATTAACATCCAAAAGTCTCTCTTTCGCCCACCTATCAATTAACACGTAATTCAATAACGCTCTCTGGCCATCACTCCTAATTACATACGTATATTTATGTATATCTCGCTTTTTAAACCAGGTATTCCCAATCACCAGTCCTTTTTCAGCACATAAATCAACAAGCTCTTCACCATTTCCATTTACAACACTGAACACCCAATGTATACCAATTATTCCCTTAACTGCCACATTACTCTCCTTTGCATTCAAATCACCCATCACTATAACCCGGTTTGTTCATCAAAACCACTAACACACTCATTCAGCTGCTCCAAAACACTTGCCTCTCATGATCTTTCTTCTCATGCCCAGGTGCCTATGCACCAATAATCACCCATTTCTCTCTAACAACTTTCAGCTTTACCCATATCAGTCTAGAATTTACTTTATTAAACTCTATCACATACCCCCAGAATTCTTGTTTCAGGAGTAGTGCTACTCCTTCCCTTGCCCTTGTCCTCTCACTAACCCCTGACTTTACTCCCAAGACATTCCCAAACCACTCTTGTCCTTTACCCTTGAGCTTCGTTTTACTCAGAGCCAAAACATCCAGGTTCCTTTCCTCAAACATACTACCTATCTCTCCTTTTTTCTCATCTTGGTTACATCCAAACACATTTAGACACCCTAATCTCAGCCTTCGAGGAGGATGAACACTCCCCGTGTGACCCCTTCTTCTGTTTCCCCTTTTTTAGAATGTCAAAACACAAGGAGGGGAGGGCTTCTGGCTCCTGCTCCCGTCCCCTTTAGTCGCCTTCCACGACACGTGAGGAATTCGTGGGAAGTATTCTTTCTCCCCTATCCCCAGGGTTATATATATATATATATATATATATATATATATATATATATATATATATATATATATATTGGAAAAGATCACAATTTTGCGCGTGATCAAGATATTCCTATGAGTCCACGGGAAAATTGAAACATGAAAAGTTCCCAAGTGCACTTTCGAGTAATAATCACATCATCAGGGGAGACACAAGAGCGATATATAGCAGTCAGTTGATATACATCGAAGAGACGAAGCTAGGACGCCATTTGGTAAACATGTGATTGTCCAAAACATACAACGAGCGTTCATAAACTTATCATTTGTATTAACTTTCTAAAATGGGAAACAGAAGAAGGAGTCACGCGGGGAGTGCTCATCCTCCTCGAAGGCTCAGAGTGGGGTGCCTAAATGTGTGTGGATGTAACCAAGATGTGAAAAAAGGAGAGATAGGTAGTATGTTTGAGGAAAGGAACCTGGATGTTTTGGCTCTGAGTGAAACGAAGCTCAAGGGTAAAGGGGAAGAGTGGTTTGGAAATGTCTGGGGAGTGAAGTCAGGGATTAGTGAGAGGACAAGAGCAAGGAAAGGAGTAGCAATACTCCTGAAACAGGAGTTGTGGGAGTAAGTGATAGAATGTAAGAAAGTAAATTCTCGATTAATATGGGTAAAATTGAAAGTTGATGGAGAGAGGTGGGTGATTATTGGTGCATATGCAGCTGGGCATGAGAAGAAAGATCATGAGAGGCAAGTGTTTTGGGAGCAGCTAAATGAGTGTGTTAGCGGTTTTGATGCACGAGACCGGGTTATAGTGATGGGTGATTTCAATGCAAAGGTGAGTAATGTGGCAGTTGAGGGAATAATTGGTATGCATGGGGTGTTCAGTGTTGTAAATGGAAATGGTGAAGAGCTTGTAGATTTATGTGCTGAAAAAGGACTGATGATTGGGAATACCTGGTTTAAAAATCGAGATATACATAAGTATACTTATGTAAGTAGGAGAGATGGCCAGAGAGAGTTATTGGATTACGTGTTAATTGACAGGCGTGCGAAAGAGAGACTTTTGGATGTCAATGTGCTGAGAGGTGCAACTGGAGGGATGTCTGATCATTATCTTGTGGAGGCTAAGGTGAAGATTAGTATGGGTTTTCAGAAAAGAAGAGTGAATGTTGGGGTGAAGAAGGTGGTGAGAGTAAGTGAGCTTGGGAAGGAGACCTGTGTGAGGAAGTATCAGGAGAGACTGTGTACAGAATGGAAAAAGGTGAGAAAAATGGAAGTAAGGGGAGTGGGGGAGGAATGGGATGTATTTAGGGAATCAGTGATGGATTGCGCAAAAGATGCTTGTGGCATGAGAAGAGTGGGAGGTGGGCTGTTTAGAAAGGGTAGTGAGTGGTGGGATGAAGAAGTAAGAGTATTAGTGAAAGAGAAGAGAGAGGCATTTGGACGATTTTTGCAGGGAAAAAATGCAATTGAGTGGGAGAAGTATAAAAGAAAGAGACAGGAGGTCAAGAGAAAGGTGCAAGAGGTGAAAAAAAGGGCAAATGAGAGTTGGGGTGAGAGACTATCAGTAAATTTTAGGGAGAATAAAAAGATGTTCTGGAAGGAGGTAAATAGGGTGCGTAAGACAAGGGAGCAAATGGGAACTTCAGTGAAGGGCGTAAATGGGGAGGTGATAACAAGTAGTGGTGATGTGAGAAGGAGATGGAATGAGTATTTTGAAGGTTTGTTGAATGTGTCTGATGACAGAGTGGCAGATATAGGGTGTTTGGGTCGAGGTGGTGTGCAAAGTGAGAGGGTTAGGGAAAATGATTTGGTAAACAGAGAAGAGGTAGTAAAAGCTTTGCGGAAGATGAAAGCCGGCAAGGCAGCAGGTTTGGATGGTATTGCAGTGGAATTTATTAAAAAAGGGGGTGACTGTATTGTTGACTGGTTGGTAAGGTTATTTAATGTATGTATGACTCATGGTGAGGTGCCTGAGGATTGGCGGAATGCGTGCATAGTGCCATTGTACAAAGGCAAAGGGGATAAGAGTGAGTGCTCAAATTACAGAGGTATAAGTTTGTTGAGTATTCCTGGTAAATTATATGGGAGGGTATTGATTGAGAGGGTGAAGGCATGTACAGAGCATCAGATTGGGGAAGAGCAGTGTGGTTTCAGAAGTGGTAGAGGATGTGTGGATCAGGTGTTTCCTTTGAAGAATGTATGTGAGAAATACTTAGAAAAGCAAATGGATTTGTATGTAGCATTTATGGATCTGGAGAAGGCATATGATAGAGTTGATAGAGATGCTCTGTGGAAGGTATTAAGAATATATGGTGTGGGAGGCAAGTTGTTAGAAGCAGTGAAAAGTTTTTATCGAGGATGTAAGGCATGTGTACGTGTAGGAAGAGAGGAAAGTGATTGGTTCTCAGTGAATGTAGGTTTGCGGCAGGGGTGTGTGATGTCTCCATGGTTGTTTAATTTGTTTATGGATGGGGTTGTTAGGGAGGTAAATGCAAGAGTCTTGGAAAGAGGGGCAAGTATTAAGTCTGTTGGGGATGAGAAAGCTTGGGAAGTGAGTCAGTTGTTGTTCGCTGATGATACAGCGCTGGTGGCGGATTCATGTGAGAAACTGCAGAAGCTGGTGACGGAGTTTGGTAAAGTGTGTGGAAGAAGAAAGTTAAGAGTAAATGTGAATAAGAGCAAGGTTATTAGGTACAGTAGGGTTGAGGGTCAAGTCAATTGGGAGGTGAGTTTGAATGAAGAAAAACTGGAGGAAGTGAAGTGTTTTAGATATCTGGGAGTGGATCTGTCAGCGGATGGAACCATGGAAGCGGAAGTGGATCATAGGGTGGGGGAGGGGGCGAAAATTTTGGGAGCCTTGAACAATGTGTGGAAGTCGAGAACATTATCTCGGAAAGCAAAAATGGGTATGTTTGAAGGAATAGTGGTTCCAACAATGTTGTATGGTTGCGAGGCGTGGGCTATGGATAGAGTTGTTCGCAGGAGGATGGATGTGCTGGAAATGAGATGTTTGAGGACAATATGTGGTGTGAGGTGGTTTGATCGAGTAAGTAACGTAAGGGTAAGAGAGATGTGTGGAAATAAAAAGAGCGTGGTTGAGAGAGCAGAAGAGGGTGTTTTGAAATGGTTTGGGCACATGGAGAGAATGAGTGAGGAAAGATTGACCAAGAGGATATATGTGTCGGAGGTGGAGGGAACGAGGAGAAGAGGGAGACCAAATTGGAGGTGGAAAGATGGAGTGAAAAGGATTTTGTGTGATCGGGGCCTGAACATGCAGGAGGGTGAAATGAGGGCAAGGAATAGAGTGAATTGGAGCGATGTGGTATACAGGGGTTGACGTGCTGTCAGTGGATTGAATCAAGGCATGTGAAGCGTCCGGGGTAAACCATGGAAAGCTGTGTAGGTATGTATATTTGCGTGTGTGGACGTGTGTATGTACATGTGTATGGGGGGGGTTGGGCCATTTCTTTCGTCTGTTTCCTTGCGCTACCTCGCAAACGCGGGAGACAGCGACGAGGTATAAAAAAAAAAAAAAATCTTATTAACAATAAAGTTATCTATTTTGTACAGACCATCACTATTATTTAGATTATATTTCTTTATGTGTTTGATAATAGAAGATTCAATCATATCTCTCTTGGTAATAGAGTTAGAGTTGACAACTGAGATGGCGTTACTCCAGTCAGTACAATGATCATAGTTTTTAACATGATTAAATAAGGCATTTGATTCTTGTTCCGTTTTTATACTATATTTTTGTTGCTTAAGTCTAACAGAAAGATCCTTACTAGTCTGACCAACATAAATTTTATCACTGTTTCCACTAGGAACTTTATAGATGCAACCAAGAGAATTATCTAGTGGATTCCTGATAAAAATATTCTTTATAGTATTATTGTTGCTAAAGGCAACATTTACGTTAAAGGATTTAAGCAACATGGGAAACAAAGTCAAATTATTATCAAAAGGGAGAACTAAAAGATTCGTGGCGTCAATGGGAGGTTTGGGCTCAAGTCTATAAAATGATTTCTTTGTTAACTTAAGGGATTTATCAGTGAAAGATCTATTGTACTTTAACTTAGATCCAATAGAATATATCTTCTCAAACTCATCATCAATAAACTATGCACTGCAAATACGTAATGCCGTTAGGAACATAGATTGAAATGATGATAATTTAACTCTGTCATGTTGAGATGAGTAATAATGGATATATGAGCATACATTGGTGGGTTTTCTGTATATGCTAAACTTAAACTTGTTTCCTTGTCTATGGATCATGCAATCTAAAAATGGTAACATACCATTATTTTCATTTTCTACAGAAAAATTTGATGGAAGGTACTAAATTGCTAAGTAAGGGGAGAAATATTTGTAAATTTTCATTTATTGGCGAAACACAAAGAACATCATCTACATACCTAAACCAAATTACATTACAAGGTGATATATCCTTTCGTAATTTTTTTTCAAAAAATTCCATATAAAGACTACTTACCTACTAATGCAATTTGGTTTAGGTATGTAGATGATGTTCTTTGTGTTTGGCCAACAAATGAAAATTTACAAATATTTCTCCCTTTACTTAACAATCTAGTACCTTCCATCAAGTGTTCTGTAGAAAATGGAAATAATGGTATGTTATCATTTTTAGATTGCATGATCCATAGACAAGGAAACAAGTTTAAGTTTAGTATATACAGAAAACCCACCAATGTATGCTCATGTATCCATTATTACTCATCTCAACATGACAGAGTTAAAGTATCATCATTTCAATTTATGTTCCTAAGGGCATTACGTATTTGCAGTCCAGAGTTTATTGATGATGAGTTTGAGAAGATATTTTCTATTGGATCTAAGTTAAAGTACCCTAGATCTTTCATTGATAAATCCCTTAAGTTAGCAAAGAAATCATTTTATAGAGTTGAGCCCGAACCTCCCATTGACACCAAGAATCTTTTAGTTCTCCCTTTTAATAATAATTTCACTTTCCTTCCCATATTACTTAAATCCTTTAATATATATATATATATATATATATATATATATATATATATATATATATATATATATATATATATATATATATATATATATATATATATATATATATATATATATATAATCCCTGGGGATAGGGGAGAAACAATACTTCCCACGTATTCCCTGCGTGTCCTAGAAGGCAACTAAAAGGGGAGGGAGCGGGTGGCTGGAAATCCTCCCCTCTCGTTTTTTTCAATTTTCCAAAAGAAGGAATAGAGAAGGGGGCCAGGTGAGGATATTCCCTCAAAGGCCCAGTCATCTGTTCTTAATGCTTCCTCGCTATCACGGGAAATGGCGAATAGTACGAAAGAAAGAAATATATATATATATATATATATATATATATATATATATATATATATATATATATATATATATATATATATATATATATATATATATATATATATATATATATATACAGAGAGGGAGAGAGAGAGAGAGAGAGAGAGAGAGAGAGAGAGAGAGAGAGAGAGAGAGAGAGAGAGAGAGAGAGAGAGAGAGAGAGATGCTCTGTGGAAGGTATTAAGAATATATGGTGTGGGAGGCAAGTTGTTAGAAGCAGTGAAAAGTTTTTATCGAGGATATAAGGCATGTGTACGTGTAGGAAGAGAGGAAAGTGATTGGTTCTCAGTGAATGTAGGTTTGCGGTAGGGGTGTGTGATGTCTCCATGGTTGTTTAATTTGTTTATGGATGGGGTTGTTAGGGAGGTGAATGCAAGTGTTTTGGAAAGAGGGGCAAGTATGAAGTCTGTTGGGGATGAGAGAGCTTGGGAAGTGAGTCAGTTGTTGTTCGCTGATGATACAGCGCTGGTGGCTGATTCATGTGAGAAACTGCAGAAGCTGGTGACTGAGTTTGGTAAAGTGTGTGAAAGAAGAAAGTTAAGAGTAAATGCGAATAAGAGCAAGGTTATTAGGTACAGTAGGGTTAAGGGTCAAGTCAATTGGGAGGTGAGTTTGAATAGAGAAAAACTGGTGGAAGTAAAGTGTTTTAGATATCTGGCAGTGGATCTGGCAGCGGATGGAACCATGGAAGCGGAAGTGGATCATAGGGTGGGGTAGGGGGCGAAAATCCCGGGAGCCTTGAAGAATGTGTAGAAGTCGAGAACATTATCTCGGAAAGCAAAAATGGGTATGTTTGAAGGAATAGTGGTTCCAACAATGTTGTATGGTTGCGAGGCGTGGGCTATGGATAGAGTTGTGCGCAAGAGGATGGATGTGCTGGAAATGAGATGTTTGATGACAATGTGTAGTGTAAGGTGGTTTGATCGAGTAAGTAACGAAAGGGTAAGAGAGATGTGTGGAAATAAATAGAGCATGGTTGAGAGAGCAGAAGAGGGTGTTTTGAAATGGTTTGGGCACATGGAGAGAATGAGTGAGGAAAGATTGACCAAGAGGATATATGTGTCGGAGGTGAAGGGAACGAGGAGAAGTGGAAGACGAAATTGGAGGTGGAAAGATAGAGTGAAAAAGATTTTAAGTGATCGGGGCCTGAACATGCAGGAGGGTGAAAGGCGGGCAAGGAATACAGTGAATTGTAAGGATGTGGTATACCGGGGTCGACGTGCTGTCAATTGATTGAACCAGGGCATGTGAAGCGTCTGGTGTAAACCATGGAAAGCTGTGTAGGTATGTATATTTGCGTGTGTGGACGAATGTATATACATGTGTATGGGGGTGGGTTGGGCCATTTCTTTCGTCTGTTTCTTTGCGCTACCTCTGAAACGCGGGAGACAGCGACAAAACAAAACAAAAAAAAAAAATATATATATATATATATATATATATATATATATATATATATATATAAAGCAAAAATGGGTATGTTTGAAGGAATAGTGGTTCCAACAATGTTGTATGGTTGCGAGGCGTGGGCAATTGATAGAGTTGTGCGCAGGAGGGTGGATGTGCTGGAAATGAGATGTTTGAGGACAATATGTGGTGTGAAGTGGTTTGATTGAGTAAGTAATGTAAGGGTGAGAGAGATGTGTGGAAATAAAAAGAGTGTGGTTGAGAGAGCAAAAGAGGGTGTTTTGAAATGGTTTGGTCACAGAGAGAATGAGTGGGGAAAGATTGACCAACAGGATATATGTGTCAGAGGTGAAGGGAAAGAGAAGTGGGAGACCAAATTGGAGGTGGAAAGATAGAGTGAAAAAGATTTTAAGTGATCGGGGCCTGAACATGCAGGAGGGTGAAAGGCGGGCAAGGAATACAGTGAATTGTAAGGATGTGGTATACCGGGGTCGACGTGCTGTCAATTGATTGAACCAGGGCATGTGAAGCGTCTGGGATAAACCATGCAAAGTGTGTGGGGCCTGGATATGGAAAGGGAGCTGTGGTTTCAATACATCATTACATAACAGCTAGAGACTGAGTGTGAACGAATGGGGCCTTTGGTGTTTTTCCTAGCGCTACCTCACACACATGAGGGGGGAGAGGGCTGTTAATCCATGTGTGGCGAGGTGGCGATGAGAACAAATAAAGGCAGACAGTATGAATTATGTACATGTGTATATATGTATATGTCTGTGTGTATATATATATGTGTACATTGAGATGTATAGGTATGTATATTGTGCGTGCGTGGACATGTATGTATATACATGTGTATGCTGGCGGGTTGGGCTATTCTTTCGTCTGCTTCCTTGCGCTACCTCGCTAACGCGGGAGACAGCGACAAAGCAAAATAAAAAATAATAGAATATATACAAACACACACATATATATATATATATATATATATATATATATATATATATATATATATATATATATATATATATATATATAGGGGTGAAAGAATACTTCCTACGCATTCCTCGCGTGTCGTAGAAGGCGACTAGAGGGGACGGGATCGGGGGGCCAGATATCCTCCCCTCCTTGTATTTTTTTTAACTTTCTAAAATGGGAAACAGAAGAAGGAGTCACGCGGAGAGTGCTCATCCTCCTCGAAGGCTCTGTGGTGTCTAAATGTGTGTGGATGTAACCAAGAGGTGAAAAAAGGAGAGATAGGTAGTATGTATGAGGAAAGAAACCTGGATGTTTTGGCTCTGAGTGAAACGAAGCTCAAGGTTAAAGGGGAAGAGTGGTTTGGGAATGTCTTGGGAGTAAAGTCAGGGGTTAGTGAGAGGACAAGAGCAAGGGAAGGAGTAGCAGTACCCCTGAAACAGGAGTTGTGGAAGTATATGATAGAATGTAAGAAAGTAAATTCTCGATTAATATGGGTAAAACTGAAAGTTGATAGAGAGAGATGGGTGATTATTGGTGCATATGCACCTGGGCATGAGAAGAAAGATCATGAGAGGCAAGTGTTTTGGGAGCAGCTAAATGAGTGTGTTAGTGGTTTTGATGCACGAGACCGGGTTATATTGATGAGTGATTTGAATGCAAAGGTGAGTAATGTGGCAGTTGAGGGAATAATTGGTATGCATGGGGTGTTCAGTGTTGTAAATGGAAATGGTGAAGAGCTTGTAGATTTATGTGCTGAAAAAGGACTGGTGATTGGGAATACCTGGTTTAAAAAGCGAGATATACATAAGCATACGTATGTAAGTAGGAGAGATGGCCAGAGAGCGTTATTGGATTACGTGTTAATTGATAGACGCGCGAAAGAGAGACTTTTGGATGTTAATGTGCTGAGAGGTGCAACTGGAGGGATGTCTGATCATTATCTTGTGGAGGCTAAGGTGAAGATTTGTATGGGTTTTCAGAAAAGAAGAGTGAATGTTGGGGTGAAGAGGGTGGTGAGAGTAAGTGAGCTTGGGAAGGAAACTTGTGTTAGGAAGTCACAGGGGAGACTGAGTACAGAATGGAAAAAGGTGAGAACAATGAAAGTAAGGGGAGTGTGAGAGGAATGGGATGTATTTAGGGAATCAGTGATGGATTGCGCAAAAGATGCTTTTGGCATGAGAAGAGTGGGAGGTGGGTTGATTAGAAAGAGTAGTGAGTGGTGGTATGAAGAAGTAAGATTATTAGTGAAAGAGAAGAGAGAGGCATTTGAACGATTTTTGCAGGGAAAAAATGCAATTGAGTGGGAGATGTATAAAAGAAAGAGACAGGAGGTCAAGAGAAAGGTGCAAGAGGCGAAAAGGAGGGGAAATGAGAGTTGGGGTGAGAGAGTATCATTAAATTTAGTGAGAATAAAAAGATGTTCTGGAAGGAGGTATATAAAGTGCGTAAGACAAGGTAGCAAATGGGAACTTCAGTGAAGGGTGCAAATGTGTAGGTGATAACAAGTAGTGGTGATGTGAGAAGGAGATGGAGTGAGTATTTTTAAGGTTTGTTGAATGTATTTGATGATAGAGTGACAGATATAGGGTGTTTTGGTCGAGTTGGTGTGCAAAGTGAGAGGGTTAGGGAAAATGATTTGGTAAACAGAGAAGAGGTAGTAAAAGCTTTGCGGAAGATGAAAGCCGGCAAGGCAGCAGGTTTGGATGGTATTGCAGTGGAATTTATTACAAAAGGGGGTGACTGTATTACTGACTGGTTGGTAAGGTTATTTAATGTATGTATGACTCATGGTGAGGTGCCTGAGGATTGGCGGAATGCGTGCATAGTGCCATTGTACAAAGGCAAAGCTAATAAGAGTGAGTGCTCAAATTACAGAGGTATAAGTTTGTTGAGTATTCCTGGTAAATTATATGGGAGGGTATTGATTGAGATGGTGAAGGCATGTACAGAGCATCAGATTGGGGAAGAGCAGTGTGGTTTCAGAAGTGGTAGAGGATGTGTGGATCAGGTGTTTTCTTTGAAGAATGTATGTGGGAAATACTTAGAAAAGCAAATGGATTTGTATGTAGCATTTATGGATCTGGAGAAGGCATATGATAGAGTTGATAGAGATGCTCTGTGGAAGGTATTAAGAATATATGGTGTGGGAGGCAAGTTGTTAGAAGCAGTGAAAAGTTTTTATCGAGGATGTAAGGCATGTGTACGTGTAGGAAGAGAGGAAAGTGATTGGTTTTCAGTGAATGTATGTTTGCGGCAGGGGTGTGTGATGTCTCCATGGCTGTTTAATTTGTTTATGGATGTGGTGGTTAGGGAGGTGAATGCAAGAGTTTTGGAAAGAGGGGCAAGTATGAAGTCTGTTGGGGATGAGAGAGCTTGGGAAGTGAGTCAGTTGTTGTTCGCTGATGATACAGCGCTGGTGGCTGTTTCATGTGAGAAACTGCAGAAGCTGGTGACTGAGTTTGGTAAAGTGTGTGAAAGAAGAAAGTTAAGAGTAAATGTGAATAAGACCAAGGTAATTAGGTACAGTAGGGTTGAGGGTCAAGTCAACTGGGAGGTAAGTTTGAATGGGCAAAAACTGGAGGAAGTAAAGTGCTTTAGATATCGGGGAGTGGATCTGGCAGCGGATGGAACCATGGAAGCGGAAGTGGATCATCGGGTGGGAGAGGGGGCGAAAATCCTTGGAGCCTTGAAGAATGTGTGGAAGTCGAGAACTTTATCTCGGAAAGCAAAAATGGGTATGTTTGAAGGAATATTGGTTCCAACAATGTTGTATGGTTGCGAGGCGTGGGCTATGGATAGAGTTGTGCGTAGGAGGATGGATGTGCTGGAAATGAGATGTTTGAGGACAATGTGTGGTGTGAGGTGGTTTGATCGAGTAAGTAGCGTAAGGGTAAGAGAGATGTGTGGAAATAAAAAGAGCGTGGTTGAGAGACCTGAAGAGGGTGTTTTTAGATGGTTTGGGCACATGGAGAGAATGGGTGAGGAAAGATTGACCAAGAGGATATATGTGTCGGAGGTGGAGGGAACGAGGAGAAGTGGGAGACCAAATTGGACGTGGAAAGATGGAGTGAAAAAGATTTGGTGTGATCGGAACCTGAACATGCAGGAGGGTGAAAGGAAGGCAAGGAATAGAGTGAATTGGATAGATGTGGTATACCGGGGTTGACGTGCTGTCAGTAGATTGAATCAGGGCATGTGAAGCGTCTGGGGTAAACCATGGAAAGCTGTGTAGGTATGTATATTTGCGTGTGTGGACGTATGTATATATATGTGTGTGGGGGTGGGTTGGGCCATTTCTTTCGTCTGTTTCCTTGCGTTACCTCGGAAACGCGGGAGACAGCGGCAAAAAAAAAAAAAAGGAAAAAAAAAAAAAAAAATATATATATATATATATATATATATATATATATATATATATATATATATATATATATATATATATATATATTCCTATAAGTCTACCAGGAGAATGAAATACGTTCCTAAGTCCACTTTTTTGTAATAATCTTATTATTGGGAAAGATACCTGAAGCATAAGAGTCAGTTGATATATAGCGAAGAGATATAGCTAGGTCTCCAATTGTGAAACAATTTCGTCAACCTCTTCTTTCCTCCACCTCTGACACATACATCCACCTTGTCAATCTTTCCTTACTCATTCTCTACATGTGTCTAAATCATTTCGACACACCGTGTTCTCTAGCACACTCTTTTTAGTTCTATACATCTTTGTTAACCTTTTATTCATTACTTGATCAAACCACCTTTCAAAACATGTTGTCCTCAAACATTGCATATCCAACCCATCAACCTTCCTCCGCATGCCTCTCAACCATATAACACCGTTGGAATCACTATTCCTACAATCATACCACTTTTTTCACTTAGATAACGTTCTTCACATTTTTTTTATCGCCCCCAGAATCCTCCAATCCACCCCTACATACACACACACACACACACACACACACACACACACACACACACACACACACACACACATACAAACCTCGTGACTCAAATCCGCTTCCATATGTCCATCTGCTACTAAATCCACTCCCAGATATCCAAAAAACTTCACTTCCTCAGTTTTTCTCCAATCAAACGTGCCTTCCAATTAACTTGTCCCTAAACCTTACTGAACCTAATAATTCTGCTCTTATTTACTTTCACTCTAAACTTTCTTCTTTCACATACTTTACCAAACTCAGACACTAACTTATGCACCTTCTCACCTGAATTAGCCACCAGCACTGTATCATCAGCGAACAACAACTGACTCACTTCCTCAGCCCTTTCACCCACAACAGACTCCATAATTGCTCCTTTCTCCAAAACTCTTACGTTCACCTCCCTAATCACCTCATCCATAAACAAATCAAACAACCATGAAGACATCTCGCATCCTTACCGTAAAGGGACATTCATTTCTTACGAATCACTTTCCTCTCTTCTTACTTGTACACATCCCTTGCACCTTGGTAAAAACATTTCACTGATTCTAACAACTTACCTCCCTCTCCATATACACTTAATACCTTCCGAAAAGCTTCTCTATCAATCTTATCATATGCCTTATCTAAATCCATAAATCCTACATACAATTTCATTTGCTTTTTTAAGTCTCACATACATTCTTCAAAGCAAACACCTGATCCACACATCCTCTACCACCTCTGAAACCACACTGCTCTTCTCCACTCTGATGCTCTGTACATGCTATTACCTTCTCAATCAATATCTTCCTATACAATTTCCCATGAATACTCAACAAACGTATGACTCTGTAGTTTGAATACTCACCTTTATCCCTTTTGCCTTCACTTTGCCTTTGCTTTTGTACAATGGCACGAAGCATGCCTTCCGCCAATCCTCAGGCTCTTTACCATAATTCATACATATTTTCAACATCCTTACGGTCAGACTCTTTTTTGATAAATTCCATTGCAATACCATCCATGCCCTCCGCCTTGCCGGCTTTCATCTTCCGCAAAGCTTTCGCTACCTCTTCTCTGTGCACCAGTGCGTTTCCTTGACCCTCTTACTTCGTACACCACCCTGACCAAAACACCCTACATCTGCCACTCTATCATCAAACACATTCAACAAGCCTTCAAAATACTCACTCCATCTCTTTCTTACTTCATCACTACTCGTTATTACCTACCCATTTTCACCCTTCACAGATGTTCCCATTTGTTCTCTTATATTACGCACTTTATTTGCCTCCTTCCAAAAATCTTTTTATTTTCCCTAAAATCTAATAGTACTCTCTCACCCCAACTCTCCTTTACCGCCTTTTTTCACCTCTTGCGCCTTTTACTTGACCTCTTGCTGCTTTCTTTTACACATCTCCCTGTCATTTGCACTACTTCCCTAGAAAATCTTCCAAAAGCCTCACTCTTCTCTGGCACTAACAATCTTACTTCTTCATCCCAACACTCACTACCCATTCTAATCGCCCCTCCTCCCAGATTTCTCATGCCTCAGCCGTCTTTTGTGCAAGCCATCACTGCTCGCCTTTAATCCCACACTTCCTTACTTCACTTGCTCTCACCTTTTGCCAGTCTGCACTCAAACTGGCCTGGTACTTCGTCACACAAGTCTCCTTTCCAAGCTCACTTACTCTCACTACTCTTTTCTCCCCAACATTCCTTCTTCATTTCTGAAAACCTCCATCTTCACCTCCACAAGATAGTGATTAGACATCCCTCCAGCTGCCCCTCTCATCATATTAACATCCAAGTGTCTGTCTTTTACACGACTATCAATTAACACGTAATCCGATAGCAACCTCTGGCCATCTCTCCTACTCACATACGTATAATAATGTATTTCTCTTTTTAACCAGGTACTCCCAATCACCAGTTTTTTTTCAGCACAGAAATCCACAAGTTTTTCACCATAGCCATTTACAACACTGAATAACCTATGTACATCAATTATACCCTCAAGTGCCACATTACCCACCTTTGCATTCAAATAATCCATCACAATAGCCCGGTCTTGTGCATCAAAGCTGCTAACACACTCACTCAGGTACTCCCAAAACACTTGCTTATCATTATCTTTCTCGTCATGACCAGGTGCATGGGCACCAGTAATCACCCATCTCTCTCCACTCACTACTAATTTTACTCATATCAATCTGGAGTTTACTTTCTTACACTTTATCACATACTCCTAGAACTTCTGCTTCAGAGGGATTGCTACTCCCTTCTTTGCTCTTGTCCTCTCACCAACCAATGAATCTACTCCCAAGACATTTCCAAACCACTGTTCCCCTTTACCCTTGAACTTCATTTCACTCAGAGCCAAAACACCCAGGTTCCTTTCCTCAAACATACTATTATCTTTCCTTTTTTCTCATCATACTTAATCCACACACATTTAGACACCCTAATTTGTGCCATAGAGGAGGATGAGCACTCCCAGACACATATGAAACAGCATCTTCCCCTACTTCTCCAGCCGGGTTGCGCCAGGAAAAGACAAAAATGCCACTTTCGTTCACACTCAGTCTCTAGCTGTTATGTGTATTGCACCGAAACCACAGCTCCCTTTCCACATCCAGGCCCCACAGACCTTTCCATACTTTACCCCAGACGCTTCACATGCCCTGGTTCAATCCACTGACAGCACGGCGACTCGGGTATACCACATCGATCCAATTCACTCTATTCATTGCACGCCTCTCACCCTTATGTATGTTTAGGCCCCGATCGCTCAAAATCTTTTTCACTCTCTCCTTCCACATCCAATTTCGTGTCCCGCTTGTACTTGTTCCCATCACCTTTGACACATATATCCTCTTTGTCAACCTTTCCTCACTCACTCTCTCCATGAGTCCATTTCACCACACTCTCTTCTGCTCTCTGAACCACACTCTTTTAATAACCACACAGCCCTCTTACCCTTTCATTACTTACTCGATCAAACCACCTCACACCACATGTTGTCCTCAAATATTTCATTTCCAACACATCCACCCTTCTCCGCACAACCTTATCTAAAGCGCATGCCTCGCAACCATGTAACATTGTTGAAACTACTGTGCCTTCAAACATACCCATTTTTTGCTCTCCGAGATAACGTTGTCGCCTTCCACATGTTCTTCAACGCTCCCAGATCCCTCGCCCCCACACCCACCCTATGACTCACTTCCGCTTCCATGGTTCCATCTGCTGCTAAGTCCACTCCTAAATATCTAAAAGACTTTCGGTTCCTTCAGTTTTTCTCCATTCAGACTTACCTCTCAATTAGCTTGCTCTTCAACCCCACTGACCCTAATAATTCCCATTTACTCTCAATTTTATGTTTCACACACTTTACCAAACTCAGTCACCAAACCTCTGCAGTTTCTCACCCGAATCAGCCAACAACTCTGTATCATCGGCGAACAGCAACTGACTCACTTCCCAAGCCCTCTCATCCACAACAGACTGCATACTTGGTTCAAACTCTTGTACTCACTTCCCTAGCCACCCCATCCAGAAACAAATTAAACAACCATGGAGACATACCGCACCACTGCCGCAAACCGACATTCACTGGGAACTAATCACTTTACTCCCTACCTACTCGGACACATGCCTTACATCCTTTTTTAGAAGCTTTTCACTGCTTCTAGCAACTTACCTCCCATACGATATACTCTTAAAACCTTCCACAAAGCATCTCTATCAACTCTAGATTCATAAATGCTACAAACAAATCCATCTGTTTTTCTAAGCACTTCTCACGTACATTATTCAAAGGAAACACCTAATCCACACATTCTCTACCACCTCTCAAACGACTCTGCTCTGCATATTCATTTAGTTTCCCAAGAATTATCAACAAACTTATGCCTCTATGACTTGAATACTCATCTTTATCCTCTTTGTCTATGTACAGTGGCACTAAGCATGTATTCCTCCAATCCTCAAGCACTTTGTCATGATCCATACATTGTATACAATTACCAACCAATCAACAACACAGTCATCCCTTTTATAAAGAAATTTCGTTGCAATACCATCCAAACCCACCACCTTGCCGGTTTTTATCTTCCTCAAGGTTTTCACTACCTCTACTCTGTTTTTCAAACCATCTCTCTAACCCACTCACTTCACACATCAACCGCTGATCTCACCATGGCTATGCTGCGTAGCTTACAAACACTGATGAAACCATGTCATGAATTTAGGGGATAAAGAAGGAATTATTGCATCATCTTTCTACATCAGAGTAATATAGACACAGTAAGTTACGAGGCTGGAGCTCATAGATTTCTTACTACTGATTTCAAATAAAAAAGCGAAGAGATGTATTTCTTTGGTGATGAGATGCTGTTTTACTTTCCTATAGAATTTTTTGTGGGAATATTAGTCCTAAAGCGGATTTTTCTACCTGTTTCCAGTAAGGCGTGTTGCTGGAGAGAGTGGAGGGTGGAGAGAGAGCCTTTGCTTTGCCATCTTTTCTTGTACTGCTTGCAAGAAGACTCGTAGCATTAAGGCCAGACAAACTCGCATGGACTCGGTACCCACACTAAGATAGTATTTGTACGTAGTTAAGTACTCTCTCTGAGCAGTACTCCTAGCAAAACGAATCTAAGATCATATTGCCTTACAACCACAAGAGGAAATTTCTGTTGAAACCTAGTAGTGGTCAGTGTGTTGACCACACCAAACAGGTGGTTGAGGTCAGGTCGGGTCATATCACATGTCACATAAGGAAAGAAATATCGAATCTCCTTCTTCCCACCCCACCAGAAAATGATGTCGGATATAGATCATGATGTCTCCTCACACCTAGGTCTAAAAATCATGCTACCAGTCTCCTACAGAAATCACGCAAATTACATGGACATTACATGAATATATGATCATTCTGAAACAAAATAGCTAAATTGAATTGTTTGATAAACAGTGAACATGTTAATATCATTGGTCTAGCAAAATCATTTCTGAACACGAAAAATAACGATCTGATTAGTGAGCACAATCTATCAGACAACAAATTGCTTGTAAGGGATAAAGACGGCAAAGGAGGAAGAACTGTTTTGTATGTAAAATCTTAGTTAGACCCCACTGAAATTCAGACTACAACACCTGCTGCTGTTGAACACTTGTGTGTTTATAAACGTCCTAGTTAGCCAGCAGATATTGACACTGTCATGTACGACAATTTACAAAGAGCAGTACAGGTTAAGGGCTCGATCATTTTTGAAGATTTTAATCATCCAGAAATCAAGTGGCAGATTATCTCAGGTGAAGACAGTGAATCTGCTACACTTAAAACTAATACCTGCTTTGGAGAACATCTAGGTCTTTGTGATATAACATAGGTTCGACGTAAATACCAAAACCCACTTCCCTAAAACCTGTATTATTATCCCTTACTTTAAAAGGGCGAATTTTAATGGGTTATGCGACACATTCGCATTAAAATGTCTCACACTTGTTAGTTTATACCAAGAGTAATTATAGGCCAGCTTTAAGCGTCAGTTTTGCAACAAGTCAAAGTCACTCACATCCAAAAGAGAAACAATAAAACAAAAAGCAAGATTGAATGGTACTCCCAAGATGTTGCAAGAGCTACACGGCGCTGAAATTAACTGTATGAGTAAAGAGCCTGAACAATGACCCAGACATTGCAACTTGATATAACGCAATCAGAAGACAAGCGAAAGTTCTTATCCGTAATGCCAGGAAAGAATTTGAAGTGAGTATTGCAAGAGACAGTAAAAGAGATCCTAAAAGATTTTATAGATATATTATTAATAAAAAAAATGCAAGAAGTGGAATAAGACCCTAATAAACGAGAATGGGGAATCCCTTTTGGACGATAAACGCATAGTAACAACTCTGAACAAGTTTTCAGTTTAGTTTTTATGCCACAAAGCCGCGACACGAAATTTGAGACAGGGATAAGTGGTATTAACACGATACAAGAATTCACTGTCACAGTTAGAGAAGTACTAACATAAATAAGCGGAAGACTAATAAAAGTCCACTTCCTGATCATTCCTATCCACGAGTGATTGAAAACATTAAACATGAGAATGGCAAACTTTTAACCTAGATTTTCAGTAAATCAAACCTTGAAGGAATAGTCACACAGGACTGGAGACTGGCAGACGCCACTCCTATCTACAAAATGGAAGACGCGAATTGCCTGGTAATTACCGTCATATTAGCCTCACGTCAATTATATATAAACTTCTGGAATCGATTATTAGAGATGAAATCGTTGTCTATATGGAACAACACAACATGGGCCTTACAATCTCCTTGAATTTTGTCATACGTTATTCAATACCCACTGCCTCCAATAACTGCAAATTCTTTTAGCATTGCAATAAGCTGCCAAGAAGGCAAATAGGATATTAAGATTTATAAACAGAAATTTTGCGTACATAATATTTCTGTACTTCCAAACAGGCAAATAGGATGTTAGAATTTATAACCAGAAATTTTGCTTACATAATATTTCTGTACTTCTAAAAAACATTCCACAATGTCCTCCTCTCTAAGATGATGCACAAAGTCTGGGCTTTGGGATTACTGGTTGCAGAGGAAATTGGGTAGAAGCTGAGTCGAAATGAATGATGAATCACCACCGTGGTCACCGTTGCCAATGGAGTACCCAAAGATATTCATGTAGGGCTAAATAACCTAGTTTCCAAGTTTGCAGGTGACACAAAAATCGATAGTGCCATATTAGCTGAAGAAAATTAGATTAAGATTACAAGATAGAATCTCTGAATGGTCTAGTAAATGGCAAATGGCGTTTAACGTCAATAAATGCCAGCTGTTACAAGTAGAAAAACATTAAACAAAGTTATTATGAACTGATACGCCACAAGATAAAAGACATCCCTACTGTGATAGATCTAGGAGTCACTGCCTCCAATAACTGCAAATTCTTCTAGCATTGCAATAAAACTTTCAAGAAGGCAAATACGACGTTAAGATTTATAAACAGAAATTTTGCGTACAAAAGCAAGGATGTAGTATTGTCACTAAACGCAAGGCTAGTTAGACCACACCTCGAACAAGCAATGTACTTTTGGACCCTCACTTAAGTAAGGACATTCTTGAATTGGTAACAGTGCAGCGAAGAGCAACTAAACTGATTCCCTCCTTGCGTAACAAACCGTATGAGGAGAGATTGCGAGATATAAACTTGTTCTACCTAAGCGAGAAGCACCTCCCGGGCAAATTGACTGAATGTTTCAAGATACTTAAATGATTCAACAACACTGATATTACACGTTTCTTTCCAGTAGCGCCAGCATTAACAGCGAGAGAAAATGGATTAAAACTTAGCAGTCACGGAATACTCTGGAGTGTGCTAAATAACTTTTTGCCAACGACATTATTGATGCGTGTAATAAGCTCCCAGAAAATGTTTTTCAGAAGACCAACACATTCAGAGTCTTCAAAATTACGCTTGGTCATCACTTGTCACTCTCCGGTGTCGAATAATTCATTTATTCAATCATCATAACGCAGTGGGATACAATGCTATCTTCTCAACCATGTTGCGGTATCATACAAACATTGATTAATCCATTTCACATGCTTTGAAAGAGTAATTGGAAATTACTGTATCATTTTTCAACATCAGGAATAATACAGGCATGATAATTCGAGAGGCTGGAGCTCAAATTCATCCTAAGTATTGTATTCATAAGAAGAAGTGAAGGGATGCATGTCATTAGTGACGGGGTGCATGACATTCATGTTACCTTATGACTTTCCTATGAAAATTTCCTTCAGGCTTATTAAACTCACAAAATATGTTTTCTTCATGTTTTCCTGCCGGCGTGTGCCTGTGAGTGAGTGTGTGTGTGTGTCTGTGTGTGTGTGTGTGTGTGTGTGTGTGTGTGTGGGTGGGTGGGGGGGGGGGGGGGCGAGGAATCTTTGTTTTGTTATCCCTATCTTCTGCTGCTTACCAGAGGGCATTTACTTTTTTTTTTAAGCGTTAAAGCCAAACCACCACGCTTGGACTTTGGGTCTGTATGGTCTGGGTATCTAAGCAGCTCTCTCTCTCTCTCTCTCTCTCTCTCTCTCTCTCTCTCTCTCTCTCTCTCTCTCTCTCTCTCTAAAACATATGCCTGGACACAATATCGAGTGTCCAGCACCATGGCTCACGGCACCCTAACATCAATTCGCACCCCGGCACGCATCAAAAACCCGTGATGCATCATAATGTAATGTGGGAAATTTGCATTTTAATTAGGCTTCAAATTGCCTCACCAAGAGCTCAGGTGTTTCCCAGCCGTGAGGCCGTGTGAGATACACCACTTGTGTAGAAAATACTGAAACTTGCAGAGAAAATTCTCTACACTCATTATTGTCTGAAAATATCTTTTCACCATAGGCCCCTCGAAAAATGTTCACATTCCTTTTAGCTAACAGGAGTGGGTAAGATGCTTTCTAGCTCGTTTGAAAAAATGAGGCAGGATGCCTTGAGAATTAATATTTTGGGTATAATTGATATCTTTTCTAATATATGATAGAGACGCCATAGACAGACGCATTAAACTTACATACGGTATATGATAATTATATGAATAATTGACATTATCTTGCATAATACCTAGTCGTGATAATCCTGCCATTAAATAATTTAGAGAGGATTTAAACTGTGAATTGTATTAAAATTCTAGAATAAATCTAATTTTCTTTTCTAATGACATTTGAAGTGAAATAGAGGGAACATAGATAATACAAGGGACTTATATTTCACATCTCAAACAACACAAGTAGTACGGAATATTCAACATAGAAATCGAAATGTTCAGTGTGCACAAAATACGAGCATAACGTCTGTATCTTAAACATGATACTTAACGAAAGCAGAACTCATATCTATATACACTATATACACAGCACTAAAATGAAAACACGACAGCAAGCACTAAATACTAATTGAACATACGTAAATATATAACCTACGTTTACAGAGGAAAACATAAGTAACATAGACAAAATACAGACCCTATACAACAGTTTCACTGTATTCGCTGTAGATAATGCTCATTCGCTAATACATGACTTTCGTCACTTCTCATGAAAGAGATCCATGACAATTTAGGACAGAGTATGACTTGGTAACAGATTACGACAGGAACTTATGATATTTCTTGACACTTAAAGACAGGATGTTACACTTGACATACCAGATTAGACAAGCTGGCTATAAGACTTAGACATCTCATCGTTTTCCCTCCATCACTACTCCATTACACCTCTCCATCTGTTACCACCCTATAGCCCATAATCTTTCACCTGTGATCTCCGCATTTTTCCATTCCATCACTCTACCCATTCCCCTAACCCACTTTCTTAATTCTCACTGTCCTCCAGCAGATGATTTCATCATAATGAGATATCAGGTTTCATTCCATTTTTCCTTCTCATGCATTCCCTTTATCCTCCTCTCCTGTTCCATGCTCCCTCCCTTCTACCCATTTCCCGCTCACTTTTATCATACTTCCCCCTCCTTTCTATTCCATGCCAGCTTTTCACCTCACTATAAACGACCAGCTTCTAGGCTAGATTGCAATGCTTCGCTGTCGGATACAACGATTCTTAGCAGTCAAAATCACTACGGTTGACTGCTACTGACCTTCTTACTTGGAAATTGGCCCTTGTCAGCACATGACTGTATTACCTGAACCCCAGTTAAAGGCATTATATTACTGCTTATCGATTGAATGGGTCACACACAATTTACACAGTTGTGAAATTGCTGAAAAAAAATCCAATGACTGAAACATTCATATCCAGATTCTCTCTCTATTTTTTTTTTTTTAAAGAATACCATTTCTTGAATATCTAGATTACTTGAAATGTATATTCTAGTTATGTGATTAGCGTGGTCCTGTGTATTCTGAATTAGCAGTATAAACTGAGTCCAGTGTCCAGTATTAGATGTTGGAGTGAAATTCTATAGGCTTGTACCCCAGTAACCATATTGTTACGCCGTGTTATTAGGACTACAACATGCAGCACTTGACCACCATAGGTCCTCTACCTTCATTCTTTATCACATGATGCTGGCAAGTACTAACTAGAAGTGTTATGCCCATGAGCTAAAAATTTGCATGAGAAGAATTCAAAGAAAAACAAATAAATTCACTGAATGAATAGCCTGAAAGTGAAGAAGGCAGAATCATAGAGAGACAGATAGACATGCTTAGGGATATTCTAGAAAAAGGAGGAAGCCAATGTGTACATCATTACATGAATAAGCTATACACCAGTGGAAAAATAAATGATATAAAGGAAATATGTCGATAGAGTGGTATCTGACATTTATGTGGAACGTCTGTCGACGTGAAGTAGACACTTGTTGCAAAAGCCTTGATGTCGCGGTAGGCAGAGAGATAATCATGGATCTGGCACCACCTGCTTAACTGAGTTACAGGGATGTCATCCATTGGCTGACTGAGGGGTGAGGAAGGGTCGTCTTGGTAGGTAGTTCATACTTTGAGTGTGGGGAGTCATCTAAGGAAGTTGTCCATAAGCGTCCGGTGGGGAGTTATCTAGGGAGGTCCATTAAATAATTATAACGAGAGTCGTCTTGGGAGGCCGTCTATAAGCGAACCATAGTTAGTTATCTGTTAAGTTCGTCCAAAAGCGCAGCCCTTGAAGCGCCTCGGTGGTCGTCCAAACCGTCCCACAGATTTCGTCTGAAAAAGCTGTCCATAAACGAACACAGGGAGTCGTCTGGAGAGCTCATCCGTAAGCAGAACCAAAAGGAGTCATCTAGAGAGGTCTTCCATAAGCAGAATCACAGGGAGTCATCTGGAGAGTTCTTCCATAAGCAGAATCACGAGGAGTTATCTAGAGAGGTCTTCTATAAGCAAAATCACGAGGAGTCATCTGGAGAGATCTTCCATGAGCAAAATCACAAGGAGTCATCTGGAGAGATCTTCCGTAAGCAGAATCACAGGGAGTCGTACCTCAGGGTGTCGTTTGGGGAGGTCATCTCGAAGAAAACTAAATGAAACCTCTTGAGGAGGATGTTAATAAACGTATCACGGGAAGTCGTCTGGATATCCTTTTGATGCATGTATTGATATCAGGACTGTTATCAACTATCAATATCGTTCGTAGCATTCTCATCGTTATTATCACTTGTTCTTAAAAAAATAGTAGAATCACTCAGTATCTTCAATGACTTCGTCATTTTGTAACATCGTGCCATCGTTCATAATGCTAACTGACATCATCAACGGTAATGTTCTCATCTCTTGATATCATCACTACTTGTTACCGTCATCACGACCATCGTCTTTGATATGACCATCGGGTCTCCTTGGAATCATCACCTTTCATGGTCCTTCACATATCCACTTTTCATCCACACTTGGTATCATCACTGGTACTGATACATGGCATCATCATCACCACAACCTGGTATTACTGCTGGTATCACCATCGCCTGGTGTATCAGTGGTAGAGCACCTGGCATTACCTTACGGGGGTCAGGGATGGTATAAGAAGTAATAAAATGGGTCAGGAATGGAGTGAAATGAGACTCAGGCCTACCTTTATTGGTATCTGTAATCCTATCTGTATCAGTGGTGAAGCAGAGAGAGAGAGAGAGAGAGAGAGAGAGAGAGAGAGAGAGAGAGAGAGAGAGAGAGAGAGAGAGAGAGAGAGAGAGAGAGAGAGAGAGAGAGAGAGAGAGACTCATTGGTTATGTTTTGAAACTGTATCTACGATAGTGTTTGATGCACTAGCTCCAGTCTTTTTCCTGCCTGCATAGGTCCCGAGATCAGAAACATACCAAATCTATTTGACGCAGTAGATATGAGTAATCAAGTCTTCCACGATGGTCTCAAACTATGCTATCTAAGCAAACCAGGCCTTCAGTTTGAACATGAGAAATTTATCTCCTTGCTTTCTTGCTACTAATGTTATGTTGTTGACACTCACAGCACAAACGAATGCGACAAACCTTCTGATTCCGAGATTTGCTCACTATGCTCAGAAAAGAACTACACAGAGAAATTCCAAAAAAATTACCAAAAGTATTCATACTTCAGAAAAAATCACCCAGCCACAACAATGAAATGTATCTCAGGCAAAAAGCAAAAAAGGCAGAGCGTAAACAACTGAACCAAAATAAGACACTGCCTAACCTCTTTTTCTAATGGGTCACAAAGCACAGCAAGCACTCCCAAAAATCGTACGATAACCACTAAACACGGTTAACTCACTAGCATATGCCTTATCAGAAAGAGTAAGCCAGAGCAACAGTGTAACTCATAAAGCTCGTCCCGAAGCATCAACAAGATGAGGCTTTACCCATAATAGCACACACCTCAAAATAAAGGTTGAATCAAAAGCAACACGTTGACTCCCTCGACGATACCCAGAGACACTTGGCACCAAAACAAGCGACTCACACCTGCACGCGCAGTCCCCCACAGGCTCCCACCAAACTCCCACGAAACTGACCTCATCCATCATCACAACGAGGACGTCCAAACACACGTAACTAACCTCAGTTCCCCTCCCCACTTGAACTCAATTAGCCAACCTCAAACACACATGCGTCAAAAGAAACGTCTGATCCATGAACTTCATGAGACAAGACACAAACACTCAATTCAAGGTAAAAGACCAGGAATATATAGTAACCCCCCTCCCCCCCCCCCACACACACACACACCGTCCTTTTTAATAGCATAGCACTCACACCTAAATCAGTGAGAAGCCGACGAAAAAACAAAAGCAAGCAGAAGAGATTTTCACCCATTTTACCTCAATCATGAAAATAATCCGACATAACGTGCAACAATAGAGAAAAAGACGTTTGACCTTATAAACGCATACATGATGAAAAACCAGACATTGCCCGGAAAACAAGCATGGTGCCTCAAAACACACACTAATTAAAAATCTCGGGATATTTATCCTACCAACTGAATCGCTACGATCAGTTACATATGTGTGCGGCTATATCCGCCAGGAAAGGCTTATGACACAAAATCTTCGATGACTTTCAGTTCTCTGATACTTTATTAGTGAAAATAATGAAATCAATGTGGCCACTGATATTGCTACAACCTATATCCCCACAAAGCGAGGTTGCCTTATGTGACTAGATTACTGCAAGATCCACAGGATACCAAAAGCAGCCTTTACATTGGTAATTTTAACACTAGACTTGCAAACTTCAAACACCCTTCCACACGCAGAAATTGATTAAAGTTAATGAAATATTTTGTCGCTCAACACCTGGGGCCAAGCTTCCCAACCATTATTGATCACTCAGCCATGACCATAGCAGATGCAATTCGTTGCAGATGGCAAAACCTACCACAATCTCAGCATCAGACAAGGTGACCTCACAAGCAGCGTTCATATGAGTCACTATATCAACTTTTGCTTTTCTTATTCCCAGTGCAAACGGCTGGCTACCTAGAAAGCTAACTGGAAATTGAGTGAAATAAAACAACAAAAATCTACCCAGTACCGACCTTAGATTCTGTTGTCATACCTTCATCAATTTTGTTGTATACTAAGGTATTCGATGTTATCTCTGGGATTCCCTTGTAAGAGTCTAACTCTTTGCCATGATGCTTTTGGGTCACTATATTTCTGTGCTTAGGAGTTGATCGTATCTCCCCAGTGTAGGTTATATTGTTTTCTTGTTCTAATCATTGAAGCCTGTTTGGGGTCATAGCATTATTGGTATAGCGCAAATGTTCAGCCGTAACCTAAACTGGGGAGATACGATCAACTCCTAAGCACAGAGATATAGGAATAGGAGAAGTTTAGGGAAGTAGCGTTCATACATGTGTGAGAGAAGTGTGTGGAAAGTGGACCTATTAGAAAGGGTAGTGAGTAGTAAGTTGAGAATGTTAAGATGATATGAAAGAGAAAAGAGAAGTGTATGGGCGTTACCTGCATGAAACTAGGACAAATGGTTGGGATACTTATTAAGAGAAAGCAGCAGTAGGTCAAGGAACTGCAAAAGAGGGCAAGTATTAGATGAGGTGAGCGAGTACCAGCAAACTTCAAGAAGAATAAGAATATGTTTTTGAAAGAGGTGAATAGTGTAAGAACAAAAGAGCAAGTAGGAATACCAGTGAAGGAAGCAGATGAAGAATTGATGGTAGGTAGAGACGAGGTGCTGATAATAAGGAGTGAGAATGCTGAAAGACTGTTGAATGTGTTAGATGACAGAGAGGTAGATGCTGGATGTTAGGGAGAATTTGATGACAAGAGAAGAGGTGATGAAAACCTTGTGTAAGATGCAGTGTGGCAGAGCGGCTGAAGTAGATAGGAATGCATGCAGGTGAATTTCCTGAAAGGGGATGCCTATGTTGTTAACTGCCAAGTTACGATTCTCATTGAATGTGTGGCTTATGATGATGCGCTTAAGAACTGATGGAATGCCTTTTGTGTCTATGTATAAAAGCAAAGGAGCCAAAAATGAGTGTATGAATTACAGAGGTATACTTTGGTGAGTAACACCTGGAAGTTGTATGGGAGAGTGGTGGTTGAGAGGGTGGTGGCATGCCAAGAGAGCACAATACTAGCAGAATAGTGTGGGTTCAGCATTGGTAAGGAATGTATGAATCAAGTCTTTGGTTTAAGATCCTGTGGCGTTCATGTATTCATAGAAGCGTATGTTAGGGTCGATAAAGATGTTCAGTGGGAGGAAAAGCAGTAAGTAATTTTTATAAAGAGAATAAGGCGTATGTCAAGTGAGAAGAGGTTCAGAGTCCGTTTGAGGGTGCATTGACTTTCAGTGTGTGATGTCCTCATGGCTGTTGTATTTATCTATGGATGGGATGGTCAGGGAGTTTTGCTAGAGTTTTGGCGAGAGGAGTTGGTCTGCAGTATTGTGGATGAGGGGTAACCGTCGGGTGAGTCAGGTACTATTTGCTGATGATGTCTCGTGTGGCAGACCCAAGTTATAAACAGCAGAATTTGGTGTTTGAGACTTGGAGAGTGTATGAGACAGGGAGGTTGAGATCTTTTTTGAATGTGTTTAAGTTATAGATTTCCAATGGGAATGAGAAAAGTTGATTGGAATGCGAGTTTGAAATGAGAGAACGTGGAGGAAATGGAGTGTTTTAGATAACTGTAAGTTGACATGACGATCGGATAGAACCATGGGAACTGAAGTAAATCACATGGTGCACTAGGGGGATAAGTTTCTAGGTGCATTAAGGAAAGTGTTGATAGAGAGGTCACTGCATGTGAGAGCAGAGATGGGTACGCATGTTTGATGATATACATATTAAATTCTGGGCTGCAAGGCTGCTATCATTCAGCCAGGTTTTGATTCTCGGGTTCGCAGAAACTTTCAGAGCCGATGTTTAAAAAATGATTTACATTTGAACATTATATGTTCTCATTTATGAGCATTACCTATGTATTTGGGTTAATTAACAGCTTTCACCGGACCCGTGTGTGAACACGTTACCTTACCTCATGGCGCCAGGGCTAGATATTAAGTAGAAGTAACTTTTAGGTTCATCGTCAGACCGGTGGACAAGTTGCTTGGCTGCCATTCTTTTGGCATAATTTCGATTCTTAACGTTTAGGGATGAAGCTGTTTACAAAAATTTACATGTAAACGTTACACGATCTTTTATATAGATATTCTTTGAGACTGATCAGCAGCTTTTATAAGACACTTGTGTGAGTAGGCTACCCACTTGACTAACACTTAAGGGACGCGAGGGACTTGAGAAGCAGTAGCAGTTAAGGAGAGGTAGTCTTTAAGTTTATCGTTAGTCCACTGCCATTTTCGTTGACGACATCGACTTCTTGGTGTAAGGCAAATAAAATTCTAACTCCACTTTTCATGCGTGTTTTAAAAGGCGACTAAAGAGGAGGGATCGGGAAGGCATGCCCTCTTCCCCCGTTTTCTTGTATATCTATTTCTAAGATATGAAACAGAATAAGTAGCTAACTGAGGATTGTTCAGCCTCCTCGAAGGCTCAGTTAGGAGCATTCTCCATTGGGTCGGGATCTTCAGTAAAGTATCATTGCTATTCGTCAGTCATGTGAATGACTTACTGGATGAGCTGATTTCGTATCCAAATATGCAGGCATATGCTACCAAGGTCACGACAGAAATATGATATCGGTGAGACTTGCATTAACTGACAGGAGAATCTCGAGAACCTTCAAAGTTAGTTTAATCCATGGCTGATAATGTCCAACCCTATGAAGCGAATTAGTGTGCAAGGGACGCAAAGAAAGAATGCTTAGATACAAATGTTTAATAGCAAAAATGAAATTGAACGATAAAGACTTTGGATTTGACATTGTTCGTAAAAGAGTCCTTAAATACACATATAAAAAAACAGCTAAGCAAACTATTCACAGCGTACTTAGGCTAAAACTAGAACCCGTCTTGAGTAACTAATCAACATTCTTAATGAACCAGAAAGAACCAACAACAGCAATAGCATGAGCACTTTTATGAACACCAACGGCAGGAACATCATTACCAATATCAGTGGAACAAGCATAATTATCATCAGGAACAGCAAATTCATCATTATCATCAGGAGCAACAGAAGTATCTTTATCATTAGTATCAACAGGAGCATCATTACCATTGGTGACAACAGAAGCATCATTATCGGAGGGAACAAGAACACCATTGCACATATCAACAAAAGGTAAATCATTATCATCAGCGACAGTAAAAGCGCCATGATCAAAAGCACCAAGAGGAAAATCATTATCAACACCAACAACAGTATTGTTATCAGTACCAATAGTAGGAGCATCACTATAATTAGCAACAGCAGATGCATCGTTATTAGAAGGAACAAAGGGAGCATCGTTACCAATAGCAACAGCATGAAAATCATTATCATCAGGAGCATCAGGAGCATCATTATACTAAGAAGAAATAGGAGCATGTTTTCATCATCAACAGCAAAAGTATTATCATCAGTTCCAACAGCAAGGCATCATTATCATCGGCAACAGCAGCAGCAGCATTTTCATCTGCAGTAGAATGATTATCACTGTCAGAAATAACGGCAAGAGCATCTTTATCAGAAGCAACAATAGGAACATCATATTTGATAGGAAAAGCAAGAGTCATTTTCTGTACCAACACTAGGGGCATCACTGACAACAGTTAGAGCATCATGATCAGCGGCAACAAGAACATATTCGCTGTAGCAAGAGCAGGAGCATCACTATCATCAGGAAGAAGAGCATCATTACCTGTAGCAATGACAGAAGTAACATTGTCATCAGAAAGAGCAGGAGATTCATAATCAGTAAAAACAACAGTAACTTAATTATCATCAGAAACATCAGGATCACCATTAATATAAGAAACAACAGACACATCGTTATCAGTAGCATTGCATCATTATCAGTGACAAGATTTTCACTTTGATTAGCAACATCATGAGCATTATTATCATCAGCAGCAACGAGCATATCACTATGAACAGTAACGATAAAAGCATCTTTATTAAGGGTACCAGCAGGATCATCATCGTCATCAGCAACGGCAAGGGCATCATTACCCCCAGCAACAACAGAAGCATTCATATAAGTAACAGCAACAAGTGCATTAATAAACTAATCAATAACAAGACCATACTTATAATCAGCAATAGCAGGAGCATGCTTGTCATTAGCACCAAGAAGAGCACCATCAATTTCGGTATCTGTGGGAACATCATTTGTGTCAGCAACAACAAGTGCATCATTTTCAGTAGCAAAAAAGGACTGTCGTTATTAGAAGCAACAACAGGATCATTATCATTATGAGCAATATCAGGAACATCATTAGCATTAGCAATGCTGGGAACTTCGTTATCAGCAGCAACAACAAGGGCGTAATTTTCAATAGCAACGGCAGAAGCAACATAACCATCAGCAACAGCAAGAACTTCAGTATCATCAACAACAGGGGAAAGTATCATTATCATTGGCAACAACATGGTCATCATTATCGTTAAAAGCAGCTGGAACGTCATGATCATCAGCATCAGCAGGAGAATCATTATCAGCGGCAACAACAGAACAACCATTGTCATTAGCAATGTATGGAGCATCATTATCATCATCACCAGCAAGGAGCCTTATCATCATCAGCAACAATGGTAAAATCTCTGTCAGCAGCAACTGCAGCGGTAACGTTACCAGTAGTAGCAGCAGGAGTATCATTTCAGTAAGAAATAGCAGGAGCATCATTATTACCAACAACAATAGGAGCTTAGGTATCAGCAGCAGGAGCAGGAATAACACAATCATCAGCACCAGGAGAAAGAACATTATCGGCAGCAACTAAAAGAACATCATCGTCAGTAACAACAGCATGAACATTATTATAACCCTGAAATAAATGAGCATTATCATCATTAAGCAACAAAAGAAACATCAGTATCACCAGCAACAACGGGAGCGTTAATATCATCAGCAACAACGGGGACATTAACGTCAGCAAACAACAACAAGAGCATCAGTAACGGCAGAAATCATTGTCAGTAGCAACAAAGGGACTATCTTTTTCAGCAAACAGAAGGATCATCATTATTAAGGTGGAGGAATGGTGGAATGGTGAACTGTTAAGTAATAAGCGCTAGTTGTCTAAGAAAGTAGCTCATGAGACACTCAAAGAGACCAATAGCTAACACAATATCTTAGGTTATGTAAATGTTCGTAGAGGAAGTGAACGGGTTATCCTTCCTTATGCGTTTAAAACTCCATGCATCTGATTTAACTTGTAGAATGGATAAAAACTCGAGAACAAACGTTTTAACTCCAATGAGGCGAAGTACTTTTTCTTCAAAAGGATTGCTAACATATGGAACGATTTGCCAATTTCAGTGGTTGAAAGTAGCACAATAGATATGTTTAAGAATTGATATGATAGATTTTCGCTTCAGATACACGATATAGATCATTTACCCCTCCTTAGTCATTTATTCTCTTTGAATTATCTGTATACCCTCTAATTTTCACTAGACTAATCTGTGCATTTCTGATATCTTCCACTATTACAAGCAGCCTCGAATGGATCGAATGAATTGTTTCTTATTGAATTCCTTTGTATTTCTTTGTATCAACAACACTAACAGCATCAAAATTACCTGCAACAACAACAGAAACAATTCTCAGTAGCACCAACAGGACCATCTTTATCATCATCAACAGGAGAAGAATCATTATTAGTGGGAACAACAGGATCATCAATATCATTAGCAAGAACAGGAACATTGTCATCATCACCAGCACCAGCATCATTACCAGCACCAACAACAGAAAAATAATTACCATTAGCAACAAAGACAGCATCATTATCCTAAGGAACAGCTAGAACATAAGTATAATCAGCAGAAGCAGAAGCACCATAATCAGTGACAATAGCAGGAACATCATTATCCTCAGCATTAGCAGAAACATCATCATGAGTTGCTCTTTACCAACAACAGAGACAGGAAAATCAATATCATTATCAGCAACAGGAGTTTCACCATCAGGAGCAACAGTAGGAACGTCATTTTCAGCTGCAAAAGGAGAATCATTATCATCAGTAGCTGTAAGAGGGTCATTATCAGCAGCAATAGCAAGGATATCACTGTGAGCAGCAACAGCAGAAGAATCAGTCATCAAGAACAGGAGCAATTTATCAGCAATATCAAGAACATAATTTTGAGCAGTAACAACAGAAGCTTTCATAAAAGAACCAAAACTAGGAGCATAGTTATTAATCATCAACATCATCATCATCATCAGCAGCAGCAGCAGGAGTATCCTTAACAGTACCAAAAGCGGGAGTATCATGATCGGTAGCAACAATTGGAACATCATCAACAGCAGCAACAGAAAGAGTATCATTATTATCAGCAGTATCAAAAACATCATTATGATAAGCAACATCAAAAGCATCATTATCATCGACAACAATAGGATCTCAATGCCAGTAGGAGCGACAGGAGTATGATGTGAACAGGAATACCAGAAAATTCAGTTTCATTAGCAGGAACAAGAGCATCATCATTATTGTTATTAAAGGCAGGATCTTTATTATCATAGATAACTACAGAAACACCATTATCAGCATCATTATCACAATCAAGAGGAAGAGCCTCGTCATCATTAAAACGACATTATCGTCATCATCATCAGCAACAGCAGAAAAATCATTATCAGAGGATAAAGGAAGATCATTACCAGTGGCAACAGAAGGAGAATCATTATCATCAGAAACAGTAGGAACATCATTATCAGCACTAACGATTGAGACAAATTCATCAGTTACATCGGGAAGAGCATCATCATCATCAGCTGCAGCAGAAGCTCCATTATCAAAAGGAAGAAGAGAAACACCGTTACCAATAGCAACAATAAGAGAATCCTTGTCATCAGCAACAGCAGGAACACTATCATGAGCACTAGCAACATGAATATCATTACCATTGTCAGTGACAGGAGCATCATTATCATCAACAACAGGAACATGATATTTATCAGTAGAAACAACAGAAGAATCATTATCAGAGGCAACAGATGGAACTTTAATACCTGCACCAACAGCAAGAACATAGTTACCAATAACAACGACATGAGCATCACTACCATCTGCAAAAGCAGGATCAATATTATGATCAGCAAGAGCTGAAGCATTATCATCAGTTGCACTTCAGATGCATCACCTTCATCAGTAACGACAAGACCATCATTACGAGCAACAACATCAGGAACTTCATTACTGATAGCAGTGATATGAGCATCATTACATCAGCAAAAGCAAAAGCATCATTATATGCAGGAAGAATAAGATTATCATCATAAGCAACAACAGAAGCATAATCATGATAAGCAGCAACAGGAGCATCATTATGATAAACAACAGAACAAGCATTGTCATCAATGCGAAAATCATTAGCAAGAGCAACAACAGTTAAATCATTGTCATCAGAATCAACAGGAGCGTCATTAACATGGGCAGCAAAAGGAACATCATTATCACAGCGGCACGAGCATCAGTATAAGTATCAAAAGCAGGAGTATCATTATCAAAAGTAACAACAGGAACATCATTACCAATAGCAATCGAAGGAGAATCATTGTCATCGGCAACAGCAGCAACATCATTATGAGCCCCGACAAGAGGAACAGCGACAGGAGCGTCATTATTATCAGCAACAACAGGAGCATCATTATTAACATCAACACCACTAGGATCTTTGTCAGGTGTATGAACATGAGAATCATTATCAGATGCACCAACACTAAGAACATTATTTCAGATAGCAGTCAGGAGCATCAATGTCCTTTACAACAGCATGGGCATCATTATCATTTGCAACAACAGATGCATCATTATCAGTTGCAAAAGCAGACGCATAATTATCATCAGCAACAGTTGGATCATCATCACCACTACCAGCAGCAGGAGCCTCATTACCATTAATAACAACATTACCATCATCATCAGGACAGAAACAGAAGGATATTATGAGAAGGAAAAAAGGATTTTCACTATCAATAGCAACGGCAGGAGTATCATTAGCACCACAAACAGTAAGAGCGTTATTGTCAGCAGCAACAGCAAAAGGATCTTTATCAACAGCAATAACATTAGCATCATTATTATCAGCAACAACAGAAGCATCATCATCAAAAGTGACAAGAGGAACATCATTACCAATAGCAACGGAGGGAAAATCATTATCATCAGCGACAACAGAGAAATAATTATGAGCATCAACGACAAGAATATCATTACCAATAACAGAGACAGAAGCATCATTATCATCAATAACAGCAAGAGCATAATAAACGGCAGCAACGCCAGGAGGATATTTATCAGTAGCAACAGCTTGAGACTCATTATTTGAAGGAACAGCGACAAGCGCATAATCAACAATAGCAACGGTAAGACTACCATTATCATCGACAACAAAAGGACCATCATTATGGTCAGCAGAAGCAGGAACATCATTACCAGCTGAAATAACAGGAGCATCATTATTGTCAGCAACAGCAAGACCAAGATGATAAGCAGCAACAACGGGATCATCATTACAAAAAGCAACGCAAGACTATCAGTATATCAATCACAACAAGAGCATCATTATCTTCAGGAAAAAGAAAACAATTATCATAACGAACAACAACAGGAGAATCATTATCATCATCATCAGCAGCAGAAGCATCATTATCAGAATAAACAAGACGAAAATTATAGCCAAGCGCAACAGTAGGAAAATATTTCTCATCAGTAATATCAGGGGCAACATTATCGCTGGTAACGAAAGGAACATCATTATCAGTAACACTAGCAGGAATATCACTAACATCAGTTTGGCATCATCCTTCCTATCGGTCAGATGTGCTTGCGTGTGCTCTGCAGCGAGGCTAACTAGATTGGATATATTATCATTTTTGTTATGATTATAAATGCTATATCACCGCATCTTTTCCTTTAAGACGTTTTTTCATTTTCAAGTGTTTATATCGTTGTGCAATATGTTTTAGTACGGAAAGAGTGCTATAAAGTGCGAGGTTAAAGGAAGAAAAAGTACTCCGATGCGTTTGCTTGCGAAGGACTGCACGGATTTTGGGGAACGGGAAACTCTTGATAGCTCCAAGTACTGCTTGATCTTCTGAGACAGAATTTTCTTATTTTCTATTCTTTCCATATTTTAGTGCTAAAAACTGCCATTTATTGTGACAAAAAGGAAGGACATATGCTCGTTCAGGTTATTTGAGTTGATGAAACACGCCATCGTGTTCCTAAATCGTTAGTAACTGGGTCAGTTCTCATACGGTCGAAGGTTCGACGACCATTTTTCATACTTTGACTAAGCTTTATCTTCGGTAATATGATATTTGTGTTAACTGTATCATCATGCCAGTGGGTCAACATTGTTCTGTGTGCAGTGGGAAGTTTGGTTTTTTGTTCACTTTTGCATTATTTTTGTGGTGCCTTCGAATGACAGGTTTTGTGTGGGTAGATGGACCCAGGAGGAAAAGCTGGCTAAAGCTAATTAGAAAATAACTGTTCTAACACACAGTGTAGATACCCTTCAGAACACAGTCGAATCTAGCTTGATGAGAGAATCAGGGGTGAGCCATCAACGTCGATGTTGGTATTGAGATACCTTTGAATATTGCTTCTTCTCTCACCCAGGAAAGCCGACATTCAAGGAAGTGGGACGAGGTGCGGAACCTCATAAATATTTGCATTTGATATCTATAATTACAACAAAAGTTGGTTCCAGCCTTTGGATGACGCCGAAGACAAAAGCACGAAGTAAATAAAGCTTTCTGGTGACACTATAATCCGAGGGTAATTGGAGAGTTTCTGCATCAGAAACCCTTCGCGCCGTAGATGTCTTATTTTCTATGTTCCAGGGTAGATGATGTTGCCGACGCTGCAAATAAGGTTAATGGTAGCACTAAAGATAATACACTCGTTATTTGTCACGTAGAGTCTAACGATGTACTGAGGGAGAGATCAGATGAGCTTTTGGAGAAATTTCACTGGTTCATTCGACATCGAGGAAAATAAAAACATTAAGATTTCAGGAGTTTCCCCAATATTGGCACTGGGAACGCCTTCTTTGGTAAGCAACAGCAACAACAGGAACACCCTCGTCCTTAGCAACATTGGAAACATCATTATAATGAACAGAAACAGATACATTATCATCAGCAGCAACATCATGAGCATCATTGTAATCAGCAATAGTAAGACCACCATAATGTTTATCAACAGCAAAAACATCATTATGATCAAGCTACACCAGAATTATCATTATCATCTGAAATAGCAGATCATCATTATAGCAACAGCAGGATCATTATCATTATCAGTAGCAGCAGGAACATCACTATCATCAACAACAGAAGGAGGATCATTATGAGAACCAAGAACAGAAACATCATTACGGATAGCAGTGGGAAGAACAGCAACATTATCATGAACAAAAGCACTATTATCTCAAGGAAAACTTAAGATTCATTATCATCAGCAACAAAAGAATATTAATATCACAAGCAACAACAAGAGCATCATCATCATTAACAACAACAGCACAAACAACATTATCAGAATGAATAAGAGGAATATCCTTATCAGAATGAACGAGAGGAGCAACAATACTTAAAGCAACGACAGGAAAATTATTATCGTTAACAAAATCTGGAGCATCATTATCATCAGCAACCAAGGGAACATCATTATCAGCAGCAACAGCAGGAATAGCTATATCAGCACCAACAGCAGGAATATCATTATCATTAGCATTAACATTAGAATCATTGATATTAGCAAAAACAAAAGTATCATTATCAAAATGAACAAAAGGAATATCATTACCAACAGCAACAAAAGGAAAATCATTATCATCAACAACATCAAGAGCATTATTGTGATGAGCAGCAAAATGAGTATCATTATCAGCAGCCGCAGTGGATAGATCATTCTCATAAGCAAATAGGCAACAACAGAAGTATCATTCTTAGTAGCATGAATAGGCCAGTCATTATCAGTAGCAACAACAAAAGCATCATTATCAGTACCAACAACAGTAACATCATTATTATGATTAACAGGAAGAGCATTATTATCAGCAGCAACAAGATCTCTATTACCAGAAGCAGAATCGGGAAAACACTATAATGAGCAACAACATGAACATTATCATCATCAGCAGCAGCATAAGCAATACTGTCAACTTCAACAGCAGGGGCATCCCTCTCGTCAATACAAAAACAGCATCATCATCAGGGAAAAGAGAAGCATTGTTACCAATAGCAACAAAAAAGAGTATCATTATAATCGGCACCGGCAAGAGCATTACCATCACTAGCAACAATAAGAGCATTCTTATCATCAGAAGCAGCGGGATTACCATTAATAGCAGGAGCAAAAGGCGCATCATTGAAAGGAGCAAACGTAGATGCATTATTATCAAAGTCAACAGCAGGACCTTCATTATAGTTAGCAACAGCAGGAGCATCATTATAACCAGGAACAGAATGCATATCATTATTAGCAACAGCAGCAAATCATCATTATCAGTGGCAAATGGTCATTATTATCAACAGCAGCAGTAGGAGTATCATTATCATAAGCAGCAACAGAAGCATTAACTTCAACTGCAACAACAGGAACATAAGTGCTATTTGCAATAACAGGGAGTTTATTGAAATCAGCAACAGTAAGAGCAACAATATGATCAGCAACAGTAGAAGCATCATTATCAGTGGCGATAGCAGGTAACCAATTGTCAGTTGCAACAGCAGGAGAATCATCATCATCATCATCATCGTCATGATCATCATCGTCATCCGCATGAACTTAATTTATCACTAGTAACAACTGGAACGTCATTATTGGTAGCAAAAACTGGAATATCATTATCAGTAGCAACAACTGTAATATATATAGCATTAGCAACGGTGGTAGCACCATTATCGTTAGGATCAGCAGAAGCGTTATTCTGCCCAACAACAACAGTAGCAAGATCATCACCATCAACAACAGTAGCATCATTATCAGCAATATTGAAAGGAACATCAATGCCAATAGCAGCGAAAGCAATAGCAGGAATATTATTATGAGCAGCAGCAGCAGGAGCATCATTATGAATAGCTGCAATAGAAGAATCATCATCATCAACGACAGTAAGAGCATCATTAATAGTGGAAATAACATTACACAGTATTGCCAGCATGAACAACATGAGCATCATTATCATTAGGAACAACAGGAGCATCACTATCATTAGAAAAATTAGGACCATTATCATCAAAATTGATAACAAGACCATTATAATCATCAACAACAGCAGAAACATCACTATCACCTGCAAAAACAGGAATGTCATTATCTGTTGCAAAAGAAGGAGAATCATTGTCATCAGCATCAGCAGGGGCATCATTATCATTAGCCTCAACAAAAGCATCATTATCATCAGGATGAGGAACATCACCATTAATATCAGGAAGAACAGGAACATTGTAGTCAGGAGCAACAATAGATGCATCATTATCAATAGAACAGCTGGATGTTCGTTATCATTAGCAACTGAAAGGTCATCATTATCATCAGCAACAGCAAGCATAACCTTGTCAGTAGCAACAACATAGTTATCACTATCAATAGCAACAACGAGAACATTAACATCGTCAGCAACGGCAGAAGTGTCCTTATTATAAGCAACAGCAGGAACATGCCTGTCAAGAGCAGCAGCAGGAACACTATTTTCATAAGCAACAGAGGGAGCATCATTGTGATTAGCAACAGCAAAAGCATCATTATCAGTGGCAACAGCAACTTTATCATTATTATCCGCAACAACAGGAGCATCTTTCATCAGCAACAACAAGAGGACTACTGTCAGCAGCATCGAAAGGAACGTTATTAGCAATAGCAACGGCAGGAGCATCCTTATCATCAGGAACAGCAGGAGCAACATTATTTGCAACAACAGCAGAAGCATCAATATAAGTGGCAAGAACAGGAGCTTCCTCATCATCAACACCGGTAGTAGCATCAATATCAACAACAAAAAAGGACCATCATTAGCAAAACAGCGACAAGAACATCATTATCATCGGCAACAACAGGAGCATCATTATCAGCAGCAACAGCAGGAACATGATTATCATCAGCAACAACAAGAACGTCATTATCAGTTGCAAAAAATACGAACATCATTATCAACCGTAACAGGAGCATCATCATAAGCATAAGCAGGAGCAAAATTATCATTAACAACATCAAGAACATCATTATCATTTGCAGCAACATGGGCATCATTACCATTTGCAACAAGAGCATTATTATCATTTGCAATAACAAAAGCATCATTATCACCTGCAACAAGAAGAACATCATTATCATCGGAATCAGCAGGATCACTGTTCATATCAGGAACAACAGTAGCAACAAGTGCATCAGTATATTGAAATTAAAGATAAGTTTCGCAAGAAAATACCAGTGGAATTAGTTTGTAGGCTCCCAGCACACACGCCAGACATAGAAAAAAAGACTTTATGATCAAACAACAGAAATTTATAATGAACAAGATTCAATCATAATGGGAAACTTTAACATAACGGTAACGACGTGGAGAGAATCCCTTTCTAGTAGCACATGGTGTGAGCTCTATCTAGATTTGCTTAATATTGCCTTAACACAATAAGCTGAGAAATCTGCTTGCGATGAAAACATAGTAGATGTAGTTCTAACTATAGATGAGGATCTTGTTCATATGTTGAATTGGGAGGAAAGTTTGGTACTGTAGATGATCACTGGTTCAGCGTTTGTAATGCTGAAAAAAGTCGCGAAGAAATACTAGACTTTAGACTAGCAGATTTCTGTGGTGTTCGTAATGCTCTTGACACGCAAACCTGGGATAATCTGATTAATGATGACGACATGGACGTAGGTTGGTAAAAATTTAGAAATGCTTTCAAAGGAGGAAGCATATGTGTTAATGTGTGTAAAACGGTCTTGTTCCAAAGCAAAGCCGAAGTGGTGGAGTAATTACATAAGGAAGAATTTGTTGTTTAAGACAATAGCACATTAGAAACTCAGAGACATATAACCGACATGGCAGAGTAAATAGTATAAATTTGCAAAGGAATCTAAGAGATTTATATTGCAAAGCAAGAGTTAGTATGAAGTGAAAATTGCTAGAAATACCAAAAGAAACCGAAATGAGGTTCATTGGCATGTTAAGTCATTACCCAGTCACTTGGGACATTGATTACAGAGATTGGTGACATGAATCAAGGCAACGACTCCATGGCAAAGATTTTGAATTGATTTTCTTTTTTGCATCTCATGAATCTATATGGATTTACACGAGAGAGACAGACAGCAGGAGGCCTGATTGGCCCACGACTGGGTTGTCTGATAAGAAAAAAAAGAGAGTTTAGCTTGACAGGAAAATGTAATTCCGCTCAACATCTTTTTTTGTCATTAGCGACTCCTCGCTGCTGCACATTAGCCTTCTAGTATCCCTGTAACAGCTGTCGTTTATAAGTTTATTTCTGGCGTTTTTCTCAATGTATACCTAAATTTATGAAATATTTGTCTAAATGACTTTTAAAGGTATATATAGTCTTAGCATTCACTACGTCTGACGGTAACTTATTCCAGTGCTCAACACATAGGAAAAGAAGCTTTTCCCACTTCAGTGCCACATCTTTTAGCTTTGAGTTTTATTCCATTTGTCTTGGTAGCCGTATTTTCTTGTATTTCGGAAAGATGTTCATGATTTACTTATCAAACTAGTTAAAGATTTTGAACACTTGGATTAAGTCGCCAAGAAGTCTACGTCTTTTAAGGGAGATATCCAGTCGTTTTAGCCTCTCTTCGTATGCCATATTTCTAAGGACTGGGATCAATTTTTTCGCGCTTCTTTGTACACGTTGCATTTTTCATCGTATTTTTCATAGCTTGGGGACCAAAACTGGACTTCATATTCAAGGTGAAGTCTTACTAAAAGGTAATGAAATGTGAGATTGTTTCTGGTGTCTTATACTCTATGTTCCTGGCTGTGAAACCCAACATTTGGTTGCCTTCTTTACATGCTGCTTGTCACTGTTTAGTGTACTTCAGATTTTTGCTAAAGACAACTGCAAGTTCCTTTTCTTCATTTACTTTAGTCAAAGATTTTCCGAATAGTTTATAGTCATAACGTATGTTCTTATCTTCAAAGTGCATAACTTTACACTTTTCTACAATAAACTTAATTTGCCATCTGTCTGACCACGAATTTATCATTTCGCAGTCCCACCTGTTTACAGCTCTACTTTCTAGTCAAGTGCCGTTAGGAGATTTGGAGATCTTGAGTATGAGATCAAGCTCTAGGTCATTAATGTATATGAAAAGAATTGGGCCTAAGACCGACCTCTGTGGCGCACCACTCATTACGTCTAGCCAATCTGAGGCTTCGCCGTTTAATGCTACACGCTGATTTCTTCCGGTAAGCCAGTCTCCGATCTATATATATAGAGTTCTTCAACGATTCTGGAAATCTAGATATAGTACATCAGACGGTGTACATGTCATGCAGGCTTTTCCATTGCGGACACTGTGTTGGTTGTCCGATATAATTTTGTGATCTAGAAACGTGACAATTTCATCTCGTATGATTTTTTCCATCGTTTTACCTAACACGGACGTAAGACTGACCTGGTGGTAGTTCAAGGTACAATTTTAGTCTCTTTTTCATATTTGTGGAATATCTTTATAGTGTTGTCTCCTGACCTTTAGAAATCTTGGAACTAAGTTGTCTGGGCCGTCGGATTTGTTAAGATTTAATTGGTCCAGGTATTTAAGTACTTCAGAGATCTTTATTTTTCTAACCTTCAACTCTTCCTCATCAGATCCTTGAAATATTTTCATTGGTTACGGTACTCGAGATGTTTCTTCACTTGTGAATACGGAGTTAAAGGAATGATTTAGTATGGTAGCCATTTCCTTATCGTCAATAGTTAGTGTATCATGTTTGGTTCGTAGCGGTACAATTCCTTCTTATACTATCTTCCTTTGTCTCATATATTTGAAGAATTCCTTAGGATTATTCTTAACTTTCACAGAACTTCTTTCTCCTTCCTCGCGGTTACTCTGTCTTGTGACCTTCTCACACTCTCTTTAGATTTTGATTAATCCCTAGCGATTTTCATCGGTTTGACTTGAATATCTTATACGTTTTCTTCTTTTGGCAAATTAGTCCTTCTATTCTCCTATTCATCTAGGTGGTTTTGAAATACTACAAATATATTCATTTTCAATCTCGAATAGTTTGTTTTCAGAATATTCCACATTTTGTCTACTGTGTGAACGCCCAAAAGTTTTGTCCAATTGGTACTGAGAATTTCGTGTCCAATGTTTTCTTCGTAATTCGTGGATTATATCAATTTTCAATTTCGAGTAGTTTATTTTCAGAATTATTCTACATTTTGTTTACTATGTAAACGTCCAAAAGTTTTGTCCAATTGGTACTGAGATTTCGTGTCCAATGTCTTTAAAATTTGTTCACCTGTAATTTGGGATCAAAAGTTTGTTGACATTTATTTCAAAATCTAAATTTATCTCTAATGTAATCAAACTATGATCGCTGTTTGACGAACTCTTGCTTTCTTCGCAAAAGTTGAATAACTTTGTCACTGGAGAGGACAAGATTAAGAAAGTTTTTACCTTTAGTTGGTCTTTTAGTTAACTTTCTAAAAAAGCGTCTTTAATAATTTCCGTTTGTCTCGTTCCCACTTGGTCACCCATTAACGTGTTTCAGTTTATGTTTGGTCTGTTGAAGTCTCCTACTGATATAACTCTGTTTCCTTTTAGTCACCTGTTAACGTGTTCAGTTTATGTTTGGCTGTTGAAGTCTCCTACTCATTATAATCTCTTTGCTGTTTGCTATAGTTTTGATTTTATTGTATAGCATCTTATAATCGTCTTGTTTTTGCCTAGGAGGTCTGTAAATAACGCAGAGACGTAGTTTACTTTTGTTCTTGTCGGTAATGTCAATATAGAGTCGTAAGTGTGTCTACTTTTTCTTAATATCACTTAGATTGTTATCAGTGTAGATCAAAACTCCACCACCTACCTTGCATGATCTTTCGTAAAGAGTTTGTATCTGGGTATTGCTAACTCAGCAATTAACCGTATATTCTCAAAGTTTACCCAAATTTCTTAGATTGCAATAATGTTCGGTTTTTCAGTAACTGCATAGGACATAAGCTCATCGCGTTTTGTGTATATCAAACTTATTTTCCTTGGATTTGATTTCTTAGCTTAGTTTGGCTTTTCTTTTTTCTTACTATCGGTATGTTTGTTTGTATTAACACCGTTAATGTCTGCGTGTGCAGCAGCAGGAGAGACGGTTCTCAATCTGTTTTGGGAACATCCTCTTACTCTGACCTTCCCCGCACTGGACCCTACGAACCTTAGTCCTAAAAGTTACCAGAGCGTTGACTTACAACTTTGCTAACCCGCTGCTTATACTGCATGAGCTGTCTCAGGCTGACCCTACTTGACCACTATTTGATAATTTCTGCCTGTGAGGCTACCGTTACCTCGCGAGGATCCCTACCGGCAAGGTCCCATCCATCTTCTACCGTTACCTGTATAGTGGTCAAACTGGACGTTTTGTTCCTCAAACTCAGATTCCCCCCGCACCGACCTACCTCCCACAGCTACATTCTCACCCTCCCCTACTCTCCTAGTTCCTTCGTTAGGTCGACCGTGATTTGCTATCCCGAGTACTTTATCTCCATAGGAAAAAGGCTTAAGGTGGGCTTTACTTATTCAGTTTAAGTTAAGACCTTCCCTAATGTAGAGAGATCTATCATGACTAAAATAGAGATCTGTGATCTAGAACTGAAGATAAAACCAGTGTTCTGAACTTAGTTCCATACTTATATGGGAATATCATCTTGCAATAGATTGATATAAAATATATGTTATCACCACTAAATAGAATGAAAAAATGTCGGCCCATATAAGTCTTATCCAAGGGAACCGAAGGAAGCGAAAAATGGGATAGTTAAACCAAAGGAAGTTCTGAATATGTCACTTGCTAGAGGAATTGTTCCGAAGGAGTGCAAATTTGTCAATATGATCCCGATATCTAAGAAAAGTACTAAAGCAATAAATCACTCCCCAGAAATCATTGTCCGAATAGCTTAACGTCTGTAGCTAGTAAACAAATGGAAACATCATTCGGGATACGATTGTGATCCATTAAGATGACCACTGTCGCATTAACCATTCTCAGTATGGTTTACAACGATATTGTTCATGTTTGACAAATCCGCCTGATTACTTTTACGAAAAAATCAAAGTGCAATATAAGCAGTACATGTCATCTGTTTAGAATTTCAAAAAGCGCTCGACAAAGTTCCACGTCAAAGGTTACCAGCAAAAGTTTTAAGCTTCATGGTTTAGAGCGGTTTGTATTTTCGTCGTTAGAAAACTGGCTGACTAGCCTTAAACAAAGAGTAGTGATTAATGGTCAAGTTTTTGAATGGTTAAACGTTGCAAGTGGTGTGCCTTAGCGATCAGTCCTAGGACTGGTTTTCCTTCTTTTGTATATATATATATATATATATATATATATATATATATATATATATATATATATATATATATATATATATATATATATATATATATATATATATATATATATATATATATATATATATATTTTTTTTTTTTTTTTTTTTTTCATACTATTCGCTATTTCCCGCGTTAGCGAGGTAGCGTTAAGAACAGAGGACTAGGCCTTTCAGGGAATATCCTCACCTGGCCCCCTTCTATGTTCCATCTTTTGGAAAATTAAAAAAAAAAAAAAAAAAACGAGGGGAGGATTTCTAGCCACCCACTCCCTCCCCTTTTAGTCGCCTTCTACGACACGCAGGGAATACGTGGGAAGTATTCTTTCTCCCCTATCCCCAGGGATAATATATATATATATATATATATATATATATATATATATATATATATATATATATATATATATATATATATATATATTATTATTATTATTATTTTACTTTGTCGCTGTCTCCCGCGTTAGCGAGGTAGCGCAAGGAAACAGACGAAAGAATGGATCAACCCGCCCACATACACATGTATATACATAAATGTCCACACACGCACAATATACATACCTATACATCTCAATGTATACATATATATACACGGACAGACATATACATATATACACATGTAGTTTTCATACATGGTGTTTTGACAAGAAAATAGTGAAATTGGAGAAAAATGTAGCTTAGACATTGAAGCTTATTGATACAGTGGTTAAATTGATGAGAACTGCTATTGACGTTTGTGTAAATAAATTATACATTTCCTTTTTCCATAGCCAGAGGTTGAACCATTATGTGACATTCATTTTTTTTCATTCATTTCAAGCTAGAAGTTTCAGTTTTTTCTAAATTGTTTCTTACATTTTTCATATGTATATATATGTATGTGTGTGTGTGTGTGTGTGTGTGTATATGTGCGTATGTATGTGTGTGTGTATATGTATATGTATATATATATGTATATTATCCCTGGGGATAGGGGTGAAAGAATACTTCCCACGTATTCCTCGCGTGTCGTAGAGAGCGACTAGACGGGACGGGAGCGGGGGGCCAGAAATCCTCCCCTCCTTGTATTAACTTTCTAAAATGGGAAACAGAAGGAGTCACGCGGGGAGTGCTCATCCTCCTCGAAGGCTCAGACTGGGGTGCCTAAATGTGTGTGGATGTAACCAAGATGTGAAAAAAGGAGAGATAGGTAGTATGTTTGAGGAAAGGAACCTGGATATTTTCGCTCTGAGTGAAACGAAGCTCAAGGGTAAAGGGGAAGAGTGGTTTGGGAATGTCTGGGGAGTAAAGTCAGGGTTAGTGAGAGGACAAGAGCAAGGGAAGGAGTAGCAATACTCCTGAAACAGGAGTTGTGGGAGTATATGATAGAGTGTAAGAAAGTAAATTCTCGATTAATATGGGTAAAACTGAAAGTTGATGGAGAGAGGTGGGTGATTATTGGTGCATATGCACCCGGGCATGAGAAGAAAGATCATGAGAGGCAAGTGTTTTGGGAGCAGCTGAATGAGTGTGTTAGTGGTTTTGATGCACGAGACCGGGTTATAGTGATGGGTGATTTGAATGCAAAGGTGAGTAATGTGGCAGTTGAGGGAATAATTGGTATACATGGGGTGTTCAGTGTTGTAAATGGAAATGGTGAAGGGCTTGTAGATATATGTGCTGAAAAAGGACTGATGATTGGGAATACCTGGTTTAAAAAGCGAGATATACATAAGTATACTTATGTAAGTAGGAGAGATGGCCAGAGAGCGTTATTGGATTACGTGTTAATTGACAGGCGTGCGAAAGAGAGACTTTTGGATGTTAATGTGCTGAGAGGTGCAACTGGAGGGATGTCTGATCATTATCTTATGGAGGCTAAGGTGAAGATTTGTATGGGTTTTCAGAAAAGAAGAGTGAATGTTAGGGTGAAGAGGGTGGTGAGAGTAAGTGAGCTTGGGAAGGAGACCTGTGTGAGGAAGTACCAGGAGAGACAGAGTACAGAATGGAAAAAGGTGAGAACAATGGAAGTAAGGGGAGTGGGGGAGGAATGGGATGTATTTAGGGAATCAGTGATGGATTGCGCAAAAGATGCTTGTGGCATGAGAAGAGTGGGAGGTGGGTTGATTAGAAAGGGTAGTGAGTGGTGGGATGAAGAAGTAAGAGTATTAGTGAAAGAGAAGAGAGAGGCATTTGGAAGATTTTTGCAGGGAAAAGATGAAATTGAGTGGGAGATGTATAAAAGAAAGAGACAGGAGGTCAAGAGAAAGGTGCAAGAGGCGAAAAAAAGGGCAAATGAGAGTTGGGGTGAGAGAGTATCATTAAATTTTAGGGAGAATAAAAAGATGTTCTGGAAGGAGGTAAATAAAGTGCGTAAGACAAGGGAGCAAATGGGAACTTCAGAGAAGGGCGCAAATGGGGAGGTGATAACAAGTAGTGGTGATGTGAGAAGGAGATGGAGTGAGTATTTTGAAGGTTTGTTGAATGTGTTTGATGATAGAGTGGCAGATATAGGGTGTTTTGGTCGAGGTGGTGTGCAAAGTGAGAGGGTTAGGGAAAATGATTTGGTAAACAGAGAAGAGGTAGTGAAAGCTTTGCGGAAGATTAAAGCCGGCAAGGCAGCAGGTTTGGATGGTATTGCAGTGGAATTTATTAAAAAAGGGGGTGACTGAATTATTGACTGGTTGGTAAGGTTATTTAATGTATGTATGACTCATGGTGAGGTGCCTGAGGATTGGCGGAATGCGTGCATAGTGCCATTGTACAAAGGCAAAGAGGATAAGAGTGAGTGCTCAAATTACAGAGGTATAAGTTTGTTGAGTATTCCTGGTAAATTATATGGGAGGGTATTGATTGAGAGGGTGAAGGCATGTACAGAGCATCAGATTGGGGAAGAGCAGTGTGGTTTCAGAAGTGGTAGAGGATGTGTGGATCAGGTGTTTGCTTTGAAGAATGTATGTGAGAAATACTTAGAAAAGCAAATGGATTTGTATGTAGCATTTATGGATCTGGAGAAGGCATATGATAGAGTTGATAGAGATGCTCTGTGGAAGGTATTAAGAATATATGGTGTGGGAGGAAAGTTGTTAGAAGCAGTGAAAAGTTTTTATCGAGGATGTAAGGCATGTGTACGTGTAGGAAGAGAGGAAAGTGATTGGTTCTCAGTGAATGTAGGTTTGCGGCAGGGGTGTGTGATAACTCCATGGTTGTTTAATTTGTTTATGGATGGGGTTGTTAGGGAGGTAAATGCAAGAGTTTTGGAAAGAGGGGCAAGTATGAAGTCTGTTGGGGATGAGAGAGTTTGGGAAGTGAGTCAGTTGTTGTTCGCTGATGATACAGCGCTGGTGGCTGATTCATGTGAGAAACTGCAGAAGCTGGTGACTGAGTTTGGTAAAGTCTTTGAAAGAAGAAAGTTAAAAGTAAATGTGAATAAGAGCAAGGTTATTATTAAGTTGAGGGTCAAGTCAATTGGGAGGTGTGTTTGAATGGAGAAAAACTGGAGGAAGTGAAGTGTTTTAGATATCTGGGAGTGGATCTGGCAGCGGATGGAACCATGGAAGCGGAAGTGGATCATAGGGTGGGGGAGGGGGCGAAAATTCTGGGAGCCTTGAAGAATGTGTGGAAGTCGAAAACATTATCTCGGAAAGCAAAAATGGGTATGTTTGAAGGAATAGTGGTTCCAACAATGTTGTATGGATGCGAGGCGTGGGCTATGGATAGAGTTGTGCGCAGGAGGATGGATGTGCTGGAAATGAGATGTTTGAGGACAATGTGTGGTGTGAGGTGGTTTGATCGAGTGAGTAACGTAAGGGTAAGAGAGATGTGTGGAAATAAAAAGAGCGTGGTTGAGAGAGCAGAAGAGGGTGTTTTGAAGTGCTTGGGCATATGGAGAGAATGAGTGAGGAAAGATTGACAAAGAGGATATATGTGTCGGAGGTGGAGGGAACGAGGAGAAGAGGGAGACCAAATTGGAGGTGGAAAGATGGAGTGAAAAAGATTTTGTGTGATCGGGGCCTGAACATGCAGGAGGGTGAAAGGAGGGCAAGGAATAGAGTGAATTGGAGCGATGTGGTATACCGGGGTTGACGTGCTGTCAGTGGATTGAATCAAGGCATGTGAAGCGTCTGGGGTAAACCATGGAAAGCTGTGTAGGTATGTATATTTGCGTGTGTGGACGTATGTATATACATGTGTATGGGGGGGTTGGGACATTTCTTTCGTCTGTTTCCTTGCGCTACCTCGCAAACGCGGGAGACAGCGACAAAGTATAATAAAAAAAAATAAATAAAAAAAAAAATATATATATATATATATATATATATATATATATATATATATATATATATATATATATATATATATATATATATATTATTATTATTATTATTTTACTTTGTCGCTGTCTCCCGCGTTAGCGAGGTAGCGCAAGGAAACAGACGAAAGAATGGCCCAACCCGCCCACATACACATGTATATACATAAATGTCCACACACGCACAATATACATACCTATACATGTCAATGTATACATATATATACACGGACAGACATATACATATATACACATGTACATAATTCATACTGTCTGCATTTATTTGTTCCCATCGCCACCTCGCCACACATGGAATAACAACCCCCTCCCCCCTCATGTGTGCGAGGTAACGCTAGGAAAAACACCAAAGGCCCCATTCGTTCACACTAGCTATCATGTTCACACTAGCTATCACTCTAGCTATCATGTAATAATGCACCGAAACCACAGCTCCCTTTCCACATCCGGGCCCCACACGCTTTGCATGGTTTACCCCAGACGCTTCACATGCCCTGATTCAATCCATTGACAGCACGTCGACCCCGGTATACCATATCGTTCCAATTCACTCTATTCCTTGCACGCCTTTCACCCTCCGGCATGTTCAGGCCCCGATCACTCAAAATCTTTTTCACTCCATCTTTCCACATCCAATTTGGTCTCCCACTTCTCCTCGTTCCCTCCACCTCTGACACATATATCCTTTTGGTCAATCTTTCCCCACTCATTCTCTCCATGTGACCAAACCATTTCAAAGCACCCTCTTCTGCTCTCTCAACCACACTCTTTTTATTTCCATACATCTCTCTCACCCTTACATTGCTTACTCGATCAAACCACCTCATACCACATATTGTCCTCAAACATCTCATTTCCAGCACATCCATCCTCCTGCGCACAACTCTATCCATAGCCCACGCCTCGCAACCATACAACATTGTTGGAACCACTATTCCTTCAAACATACCCATTTTTGCTTCCCGAGATAATGTTCTCGACTTCCCAACATTCTTCAAGGCTACCAGAATTTTCGCCCCCTCCCCCACCCTATGATTCACTTCCGCTTCCATGGTTCCATCCGCTGCCAGATCCACTCCCAGATATCTAAAACACTTCACTTCCTCCAGCTTTTCTCCATTCAAACTTACGTCCCAATTGACTTGACCCTCAACCCTACTGTACCTAATAACCTTGCTCTTATTCACATTTACTCTTAACTTTCTTCTTTCACACACTTTACCAAACTCAGTCACCAGCTTCCGCAGTTTCTTACATGAATCAGCCTACAGCGCTGTATCATCAGCGAACAACAACTGACTCACTTCCTAAGCTCTCTCATCAACACCAGACTGCATACTTACCCCTCTTTCCAAACCTCTTGCATTCACCTCCCTAACAACCCCATCCATGAATAAATTAAACAACCATGGAAACATCATATACCCCTGCCGCAAACCTACATTCACTGAGAACCAATCACTTTCCTCTCTTCCTACACGTACATATGCCTTACATCCTCGATAAAAACTTTTCACTGCTTCTAACAACTTTCCTCCCACACCATATATTCTTAGTACCTTCCACAGAGCATCTCTATCAACTCCATCATATGCCTTTTCCAGATCCATAAATGCTACTTACAAATTCATTTGTTTTTCCAAGTATTTCTCGCATACGTTCTTCAAAGCAAACACCTGATCCACACATCCTCTACCACTTCTGAAACCACACTGCTCTTCCCCAATCTGATGCTCTGTACATGCCTTCACCCTCTCAATCAATACCCTCCTATATAATTTACCAGGAATACTCAACAAACTTATACATCTGTAATTTGAGCAATCACTCTTATCCGCTTTGCCTTTGTACAACGGCACTATGCAAGCATTCCGCCAATCCTCAGGCACCTCATCATGAATCATACATACGTTAAATAACCTTACCAACCAGTCAATAATACAGTCACCCCCTTTTTTAATAAATTCCACTGCAATGCCATCCAAACCTCCTGATTTGCATTCTTTCTTCTTCCGCAAAGCTTTTACTACCTCTTCTCTCTTTACCAAATCATTTTCCCTAACCCTCTCACTTTGCACACCACCTCGACCAAGACACCCCACATCTGCCACTCTATCATCAAACACATTCAACAAACCTTCAAAATACTCACTCCATCTCCTTCTCACATCACCACTACTTGTTATCACCTCCCCATTAGCCCCCTTCACTGAAGTTCCCATTTGCTCCCTTGTCTTACGCACTTTATTTACCTCCTTCCAAAACATCTTTTTATTCTCCCTGAAATTTAATGATACTCTCTCACCCCAACTCTCATTCGCCCTCTTTTTCCCCTCTTGCACCTTTCTCTTGACCTCCTGCCTCTTTCTTTTATACCTCTCCCACTCATCTGCATTTTTCCCCTGCAAAAATCGTTCAAATGCCTCTCTCTTCTCTTTCACTAATAATCTTACTTCTTCATCCCACCACTCAATACCTTTTTTTTAATCAAACCACCTCCCACGCTTCTCATGCCACAAGCATCTTTTGCGCAAGCCATCACTGCTTCCCTAAATACATCCCAATCCTCCCCCACTCCCCTTACCTCCTTTGCTCTCACCTTTTTCCACTCTGTACTAAGTCTCTCCTGGTACTTCCTCACACAAGTCTCCTTCCCAAGCTCACTTACTCTCACCACTCTCTTCACCCCAACATTCTCTCTTCTTTTCTGAAAACCCCCATAAATCTTCACCTTTGCTTCCACAAGATAATGATCAGACATCCCTCCAGTTGCCCCTCTCAGAACATTAACATCCAAAAGTCTCTCTTTCGTGCGCCTATCAATTAACACGTAATCCAATAACGCTCTTTTGCCATCTCTCCTACTTACATACGTATACTTATGTATATCTCCCTTTTTAAACCAGGTATTCCCAATCACCAGTCCTTTTTCAGCACATGAAGCTACAAGCTCTTCACCATTTCCATTTACAACAGTGAACACTCCATGTATACCAAATATTCCCTCAACTGCCACATTACTCACCTTTGCATTCAAATCACCCATCACTATAACCCGGTCTTGTGCATCAAAACCACTAACACACTCATTCAGCTGCTCCCAAAACACTTGCCTCTCATGATCTTTCTTCTCATGCCCAGGTGCATATGCACCAATAATCACCCATCTCTCTCCATCAACTTTCAGTTTTACCCATATCGATCTAGAATTTACTTTCTTACACTCTATCACATACTCCCACAACTGATTCAGGAGTATTGCTACTCCTTCCCTTGCTCTTTTCCTCTCACTAACCCCTGACTTTACTTCCAAGACATTACCAAACCACACTTCCCCTTTTCCCTTGAGCTTCGTTTCACTCAGAGCCAAAACATCCAGGTTTCTTTCATCAAACATACTACCTATCTCTCCTTTTTTCTCATCTTAGTTACATCCACACACATTTAGACACAAGAATCTGAGCCTTCGAAGGGGATGAGCACTCCTCGCGTGACTCCTTCTTCTGTTTCCCCTTTTAGAAAGTTAAAATACAAGGAGGGGAGGGTTTCTGGCCCCCCGCTGCCGTCCCCTTAAGTCGCCTTCTACGACACGTGAGGAATGCATGGGAAGTATTCTTAATCCCCTATCCCCAGGGATATATATATATATATTTTTTTTTTTTTTTTTTTTATACTTTGTCGCTGTCTCCCGCGTTTGCGAGGTAGCGCAAGGAAACAGACGAAAGAAATGGCCCAACCCCCCCCCCCCCCATACACATGTACATACACACGTCCACACACGCAAATATACATACCTACACAGCTTTCCATGGTTTACCTCAGACGCTTCACATGCCTTGATTCACTCCACTGACAGCACGTCAACCCCTGTATACCACATCACTCCAATTCACTCTATTCCTTGCCCTCCTTACACCCTCCTGCATGTTCAGGCCCCGATCACACAAAATCTTTTTCACTCCATCTTTCCACCTCCAATTTGGTCTCCCTCTTCTCCTCGTTCCCTCCACCTCCGACACATATATCCTCTTGGTCAATCTTTCCTCACTCATTCTCTCCATGTGCCCAAACCATTTCAAAACACCCTCTTCTGCTCTCTCAACCACGCTCTTTTTATTTCCACACATCTCTCTTACCCTTACGTTACTTACTCGATCAAACCACCTCACACCACACATTGTCCTCAAACATCTCATTTCCAGCACATCCATCCTCCTGCGCACAACTCTATCCATAGCCCATGCCTCGCAACCATACAACATTGTTGGAACCACTATTCCTTCAAACATACCCATTTTTGCTTTCCGAGATAATGTTCTCGACTTCCACACATTTTTCAAGGCTCCCAAAATTTTCGCCCCCTCCCCCTCCCTATGATCCACTTCCGCTTCCATGGTTCCATCCGCTGACAGATCCACTCCCAGATATCTAAAACACTTCACTTCCTCCAGTTTTTCTCCATTCAAACTCACCTCCCAATTGACTTGACCCTCAACCCTACTGTACCTAATAACCTTGCTCTTATTCACATTTACTCTTAACTTTCTTCTTCCACACACTCTACCAAACTCAGTCACCAGCTTCTGCAGTTTCTCACATCAATCAGCCACCAGCGCTGTATCATCAGCGAACAACAACTGACTCACTTCCCAAGCTCTCTCATCCCCAACAGACTTCATACTTGCCCCTCTTTCCAGGACTCTTGCATTTACCTCCCTAACAACCCCATCCATAAACAAATTAAACAACCATGGAGACATCACACACCCCTGCCGCAAACCTACATTCACTGAGAACCAATCACTTTCCTCTCTTCCTACACGTACACATGCCTTACATCCTCGATAAAAACTTTTCACTGCTTCTAACAACTTGCCTCCCACACCATATATTCTTAATACCTTCCACAGAGTATCTCTATCAACTCTATCATATGCCTTCTCCAGATCCATAAATGCTACATACAAATCCATTTGCTTTTCTAAGTATTTCTCACATGCATTCTTCAAAGCAAACACCTGATCCACACATCCTCTACCACTTCTGAAACCGCACTGCTCTTCCCCAATCTGATGCTCTGTACATGCCTTCACCCTCTCAATCAATACCCTCCCATATAATTTACCAGGAATACTCAACAAACTTATACCTCTGTAATTTGAGCACTCACTCTTATCCCCTTTGCCTTTGTACAATGGCACTATGCACGCATTCCGCCAATCCTCAGGCACCTCACCATGAGTCATACATACATTAAATAACCTTACCAACCAGTCAACAATACAGTCACCCCCTTTTTTAATAAATTCCACTGCAATACCATCCAAACCTGCTGCCTTGCCGGCTTTCATCTTCCGCAAAGCTTTTACTACCTCTTCTCTGTTTACCAAATCATTTTCCCTAACCCTCTCACTTTGCACACCACCTCGACCCAAACACCCTATATCTGCCACTCTGTCATCAGACACATTCAACAAACCTTCAAAATACTCATTCCATCTCCTTCTCACATCACCACTACTTGTTATCACCTCCCCATTTACGCCCTTCACTGAAGTTCCCATTTGCTCCCTTGTCTTACGCACCCTATTTACCTCCTTCCAGAACATCTTTTTATTCTCCCTAAAATTTACTGATAGTCTCTCACCCCAACTCTCATTTGCCCTTTTTTTCACCTCTTGCACCTTTCTCTTGACCTCCTGTCTCTTTCTTTTATACTTCTCCCACTCAATTGCATTTTTTCCCTGCAAAAATCGTCCAAATGCCTCTCTCTTCTCTTTCACTAATACTCTTACTTCTTCAACCCACCACTCACTACCCTTTCTAAACAGCCCACCTCCCACTCTTCTCATGCCACAAGCATCTTTTGCGCAATCCATCACTGATTCCCTAAATACATCCCATTCCTCCCCCACTCCCCTTACTTCCATTGTTCTCACCTTTTTCCATTTTGTACACAGTCTCTCCTGGTACTTCCCCACACAGGTCTCCTTCCCAAGCTCACTTACTCTCACCACCTTCTTCACCCCAACATTCACTCCTCTTTTCTGAAAACCCATACTAATCTTCACCTTAGCCTCCACAAGATAATGATCAGACATCCCTCTAGGTGCACCTCTCAGCACATTAACATCCAAAAGTCTCTCTTTCGCACGCCTGTCAATTAACACGTAATCCAATAACGCTCTCTGGCCATCTCTCCTACTTACATAAGTATACTTATGTATATCTCGCTTTTTAAACCAGGTATTCCCAATCATCAGTCCTTTTTCAGCACATAAATCTACAAGCTCTTCACCATTTCCATTTACAACACTGAACACCCCATGCATACCAATTATTCCCTCAACTGCCACATTACTCACCTTTGCATTCAAATCACCCATCACTATAACCCGGTCTCGTGCATCAAAACCGCTAACACACTCATTCAGCTGCTCCCAAAACACTTGCCTCTCTTGATCTTTCTTCTCATGCCCAGGTGCATATGCACCAATAATCACCCACCTCTCTCCATCAACTTTCAATTTTACCCATATTAATCGAGAATTTACTTTCTTACATTCTATCACATACTCCCACAACTCCTGTTTCAGGAGTATTGCTACTCCTTCCCTTGCTCTTGTCCTCTCACTAACCCCTGACTTCACTCCCCAGACATTTCCAAACCACTCTTCCCCTTTACCCTTGAGCTTCGTTTCACTCAGAGCCAAAACATCCAGGTTCCTTTCCTCAAACATACTACCTATCTCTCCTTTTTCCACATCTTGGTTACATCCACACACATTTAGGCACCCCACTCTGAGCCTTCGAGGAGGATGATCACTCCCCGCGTGACTCCTTCTTCTGTTTCCCATTTTAGAAAGTTAATACAAGGAGGGGAGGATTTCCGGCCCCCCGCTCCCGTCCCCTCTAGTCGCTTTCTACGACACGCGAGGAATACGTGGGAAGTATTCTTTCACCCCTATCCCCAGGGATAATATACATATATATATACATATACACACACACACACATACACACACATACGCACATACACACACACACACACACATACATATATATACATATGAAAAATGTAAGAAACAATTTAGAAAACAAACTTTTAGCTTGAAATGAACGAAAAAAAAAAATGAATGTCACATAATGGTTCAACCTCTGGCTATGGAAAAGGAAATGTACAATTTATTCACACAAACGTCAATAGCAGTTCTCATCAATTTCACCACTGTATCAATAAGCTTCAATGTCTAAGCTACATTTTTCTCCAACTTCACTATTTTCTTGTCAAAAACACCATGCATGAAAACTATCACTCCAGTAACACAACTATAAACATTTACTTCCCCTTTAAAAGTTCTGGGGAAGTCTGTCTCGATACACTGCGGCGAGGCGACGCGACACTGATACAATCACTGTCACAATATCACTTCTGCCTCCTCAAGTCAATCTCTCAACCACAGTGCAGGCCTTCATCGTCGAAATCGGTCTTGCCTTCAGACGTCTTATCGATGTCTCTGCTCTCGGTAGCCCTCCTCTCGTTAACTCCTGAGCTGTTTCCTCCACCCGGGTAGCTGCTCGTCACGGTCATCATAATGCGCGCCAGGGTTAGTAGAAACTGTAGACATCGACGGCACATCTTGAGCTCGTTTCCGGCATTCCATGCAATTCCAAAGGTAAATATATATATATATATATATATATATATATATATATATATATATATATATATATATATATATATATATATATATATACATATATATATACATATATATATATATATATATATATATATATATATATATATATATATATATATATATATATATATATATATATATATATATATATACATATATATATATATATATATATATATATATATATATATATATATATATATATATATATATATATATATATATATATATATATATATATATATATATATATAAATAAATATATATATATTTATATATATATATATATATATATATATATATATATATATATATATATATTTTTTTTTTTTTTTTTTTTGCCGCTGTCTCCCGCGCTTGCGAGGTAGCGCAAGGAAATATACGAAAGAAATGGCCCAACCCACCTCCATACACATGTATATACATACGTCCACACACGCAAATATACATACCTACACAGCTTTCCATGGTTTACCCCAGACGCTTCACATGCCTTGATTCAATCCACTGACAGCACGTCAACCCCGGTATACCACATCGCTGCAATTCACTCTATTCGTTGCCCTCCTTTCACCCTCCTGCATGTTCAGGCCCCGATCACACAAAATCTTTTTCACTCCATCTTTCCCTCTTCTCCTCGTTCCCTCCACCTAAGACACATATATTCTCTTGGTCAATCTTTCCTCACTCATTCTCTCCATGTGCCCGAACCATTTCAAAACACCCTCTTCTGCTCTCTCAACCACGCTCTTTTTATTTCCACACATCTCTCTTACCTTACGTTACTTATTCGATCAAACCACCTCACACCACACATTGTCCTCAAACATCTCATTTCCAGCACATCCATCCTCCTGCGCACAACTCTATCCATAGCCCACGCCTCGCAACCATACAACATTGTTGGAACCACTATTCCTTCAAACATACCCATTTTTGCTTTCCGAGATAATGTTCTCGACTTCCACACATTCTTCAAGGCTCCCAGAATTTTCTCCCCCTCCCCCACCCTATGATCCACTTCCGCTTCCATGGTTCCATCCGCTGCCAGATCCACTCCCAGATATCTAAAACACTTCACTTCCTCCAGTTTTTCTCCATTCAAACTCACCTCCCAATTGACTTGACCCTCAACCTTACTTGCTCTTATTCACATTTACTCTTAACTTTCTTCTTTCACACACTTTACCAAACTCAGTCACCAGCTTCTGCAGTTTCTCACATGAATCAGCCACCAGCGCTGTATCATCAGCGGACAACAACTGACTCACTTCCCAAGCTCTCTCATCCCCAAAAGACTTCATACTTGCCCCTCTTTCCAAAACTGTTGCATTCACCTCCCTAACAACCCCATCCATAAAGAAATTAAACAACCATGGAGACATCACACACCCCTGCCGCAAACCTACATTCACTGAGAACCAATCACTTTCCTCTCTTCCTACACGTACACATGCCTTACATCCTCGATAAAAACTTTTCACTGCTTTTAACAACTTGCCTCCCACACCAGATATTCTTAATACCTTCCACAGAGCATCTCTATCAACTCTATCATATGCCTTCTCCAGATCCATAAATGCTACGTACAAAACTATTTGCTTTTCTAAGTATTTCTCATATACATTCTTCAAAGCAAACACCTGATCCACACATCCTCTACCACTTCTGAAACCAGACTGCACTTCCCCAATCTGATGCTCTGTACATGCCTTCACCCTCTCAATCAATATCCTCCCATATAATTTACCAGGAATACTCAACAAACTTATACCTCTGTAATTTGAGCACTCACTCTTATCCCCTTTGCCTTTGTACAATGGCACTATGCACGCATTCCGCCAATCCTCAGTCACCTCACCATGAGTCATACATACATTAAATAACCTTACCAACCAGTCAACAATACAGTCACGCCCTTTTTTAATAAATTCCACTGCAATACCATCCAAACCTGCTGCCTTGCCGGCTTTCCTCTTCCGCAAAGCTTTTACTACCTCTTCTCTGTTTACCAAATAATTTTCCCTAACCCTCTCACTTTGCACACCACCTCGACCAAAACACCCTATATCTGCCACTCTATCATCAAACACATTCAACAAACCTTCAAAATACTCACTCCATCTCCTTCTCACATCACAACTACTTGTTATCACCTCCCCATTTGCGCCCTTCACTGAAGTTCCCATTTGCTCCCTTGTCTTACGCACTTTATTTACCTCCTTCCGGAACATCTTTTTATTCTCCCTAAAATTTATATAAATACATATATATATATATATATATATATATATATATATATATATATATATATATATATATATATATATATATATATATATATATTTCTTTTTTCTTTCATACTATTCGCCCTTTCCCGCGTTAGCGAGGTAGCGTTAATAACATAGCACTGGGCCTTTGAGGGAATATCCTCATCTGGCACCCTTCTCTGTTCCTTCTTTGGGAAAAAAAAGAAACAAACATGAGGGGAGGATTTCCAGTCCTCTGCTCACTTCCCTTTTAGTCGCCTTCTACGAGACGCAGGGAATACGTGTGAAGTATTCATTCTCCCCTATCCCCAGGGATAATGCATATATATATATATATATATATATATATATATATATATATATATATATATATATATATATATATATATATATATATATATATATATATATGTGTGTGTGTGTGTGTGTGTTTCGTTCACACTCAGTCTCTAGCTATCATGTAATAATGCACCGAAACCACAGCTCCCTTTCCACATCCAGGCCACACAGAACTTTCAATTTTTTACTCCAAAAGCTTCACATACCCTGGTTCAATCATCCATGTTCAGGCCTTGATCAATCAAAATCTTTTTCACTCCATCTTTCCACCTCCAATTTGGTCTCCCACTTCTCCTCGTTCCCTTCACCTCTGACACATATATCCTCTTGGTCAATCTTTCCTCACTCATTCTCTCTATGTGACCAAAATATTTCAAAACACCCTTTTCTGCTATCTCAACCACACTCTTTTTATTACCACACTTCTCTCTTACCCTATTATTACTTACTCAATCAAACCACGTCACACCACATATTGTTCTCAAACATCTCACTTCCACCACTTCTACCCTCCTCCTCACAACTGTATCTATAGCCCACGCCTCGCAACCATACAACATTGTTGGAACTACTATTCCTTCAAACATACCTATTCTTGCTTTCCGAGATAATGATCTCGACTTCCACACATTCCTCAACGCTCCCAGAACTCTGGCCCTCTCCCCCACACTATGATTCACTTCCGCTTCCATGATCCCTCAGCTGCCAAATCCACTCCCAGATATCTAAAACACTTCACTTTCTCCTGTTTTTCACCATTCAAACTTACCTCCCAGTTGACTTGTCCCTCAATACTGTACCAAATAACTTTGCTCTTACTCACATATCCATAAAGACATTAAACAGTCATGGAGACATCACAAACCCCTGCCGCAAACCTGCGTTCACTGAGAACCAATCACTTCCCTCACGTGCACATGCCTTACATCTTCGATAAAAAACTTTTCACTGCTTCTAACAACTTGCCTCCTACACCGTATGTTCTCAATACCTTCCACAGAGCATCTCTATCAACTCTATCATATGCCTTCTCCAGATCCATAAATGCTACATACAAATCCATTTGCTTTTCTAAGTATTTCTCATATGCATTAGTCGAATCAAACACCTGATTCACATATCCTCTACCACTTCTGAAACCACACTGCTCTTCCCCAATTTGATGGTCTTTACATGCCTTCACCCTCTCAATCAAAACCCTCCCATATAATTTCCCAGAAATACACAAGAGATTTATACCCCTGTAATTTGAGCACTCACTTTTATCCCTTTTGCCTTTGTACATTGGCACTATGCAAGCATTCCACCAATCTTCAGGCACCTCACCATGAGTCATGCATACATTAAGTAAGCTTACCAACCAGTGAACAATACAGTCACCCCCTTTTTTAATAAATTTCACTGCAATACCATCCAAACCTGCTGCCTTGCCGGCTTTCATCTTCCGCAAAGCTTTCACTACCTCTTCTCTGTATACCAAATCATTTTCCGTAACCCTCTCACTTTGCACACCACCTCGACCAAAACACCCTATATCTGCCACTCTATCATCAAACACATTCAACAAACCTTCAAAATACTCACTCCATCTCCTTCTCACATCACCACTACTTGTTATCACCTCCCCATTTGTGCCCTTCACTGAAGTTCACATTTGCTCCCTTATCTTACGCACTTTATTCATCTGCTTCCAGAACATCTTTTTATTTTCCCTAAAATTTAATGATACTCTCTCACCCCAACTCTCATTTGCCTTCTTTTTCACCTCTTGCACCTTTCTCTTGACCTCCTGTCTCTTTCTTTTCTAAATCTCCCGCTCAATTACATTTTTTCCCTGCAAAAATCGTCCAAATGCCTCTCTCTTCTCTTTCACTAATAATCTTACTTCTTCATCCCACCACTCACTTCCCATTCTAATCAACCCACCTCCACTCTTCTCATGCCACAAGCATCTTTTGCGCAATTTATCACTGATTCCCTAAATACATCCCATTCCTCCCCCACTCTCCTTACTTCCATTGTTCTCACCTTTTTCCATTCTGTACTCAATCTCTCCTGGTACTTCCTCAAACAAGTCTCCTTCCCAAGCTCACTTACTCACACCACCCTCTTCACCCCAACATTCACTCTTCTTTTCTGAAAACCCATACAAATCTTCACCTTAGCGTCCACAAGATAATGATCAGACATCCCTCCAGTTGCACCTCTCAGCACATTAACATCCAAAAGTCTCTTTTTCGCGCGCCTGTCAATTAACACGTAATCCAATAACGCTCTCTGGCCATCTCTCCTACTTCTATATATATATATATATATATATATATATATATATATATATATATATATATATATATATATATATATATATATATATATATATATATATATATATATATAATATCCCTGGGGATAGGGGAGAAAGAATACTTCCCACGTATTCCCTGCGTGTCGTAGAAGGCGACTACAAGGGAAGGGAGCGGGGGGCTGGAAATCCTCCCCTCTCTTTTTTTTTTTTCCAAAAGAAGGAACAGAGAAGGGGGCCAGGTGAGGATATTCCCTCAAAGGCCCAGTCCTCTGTTCTTAACGCTACCTCGCTATCGCGGGAAATGGCGAATAGTATGAAAAAAAAAAAAGAAAATATATATATATATATATATATATATATATATATATATATATATATATATATATATATATATAAATTATACATTTCGTTTTTTCCATAGCCAGAGGTTGAACCATTATGTGACATTCATTTTTTTCATTCATTTCAAGCTAGAAGTTTCAGTTTTCTAAGTTGTTTCTTACATTTTTCATATGTATATATATGTATGTGTGTGTGTGTGTATATGTGCGTATGTATGTGTATGTGTGTGTATGTGTATATGTATATATATATATATATATATATATATATATATATTATCCCTGGGGAATGGGGGTGAAAGAATACTTCCCACGTATTCCTCGCGTGCCGTAGAAAGCGACTAGAGGGGACGGGAGCGGGGGGCCAGAAATCCTCCCCTCCTTGTATTAACTTTCTAAAATGGGAAACAGAAGAAGGAGTCACACGGGGAGTGCTCATCCTCCTCGAAGGCTCAGAGTGGGGTGCCTAAATGTGTGTGGATGTAACCAAGATGTGAAAAAAGGAGAGATAGGTAGTATGTTTGAGGAAAGGAACCTGGATGTTTTCGCTCTGAGTGAAACGAAGCTCAAGGGTAAAGGGGAAGAGTGGTTTGGGAATGTCTGGGGAGTAAAGTCAGGGGTTAGTGAGAGGACAAGAGCAAGGGAAGGAGTAGCAATACTCCTGAAACAGGAGTTGTGGGAGTATGTGATAGAGTGTAAGAAAGTAAATTCTCGATTAATATGGGTAAAACTGAAAGTTGATGGAGAGAGGCGGGTGATTATTGGTGCATATGCACCTGGGCATGAGAAGAAAGATCAAGAGAGGCAAGTGTTTTGGGAGCAGCTGAATGAGTGTGTTAGTGGTTTTGATGCACGAGACCGGGTTATAATGATGGGTGATTTGAATGCAAAGGTGAGTAATGTGGCAGTTGAGGGAATAATTGGTATACATGGGGTGTTCAGTGTTGTAAATGGAAATAGTGAAGAGCTTGTAGATTTATGTGCTGAAAAAAGACTGATGATTGGGAATACCTGGTTTAAAAAGCGAGATATACATAAGTATACTTATGTAAGTAGGAGAAATGGCCAGAGAGCGTTATTGGATTACGTGTTAATTGACAGGCGTGCGAAAGAGAGACTTTTGGATGTTAATGTGCTGAGAGGTGCAACTGGAGGGATGTCTGATCATTATCTTGTGGAGGCTATGGTGAAGATTTGTATGGGTTTTCAGAAAAGAAGAGTGAATGTTGGGGTGAGGAGGGTGGTGAGAGTAAGTGAGCTTGAGAAGGAGACCTGTGTGAGGAAGTACCAGGAGAGATTGAGTACAGAATGGAAAAAGGTGAGAACAATGGAAGCAAGGGGAGTGGGGGAGGAATGGGATGTATTTAGGGAATCAGTGATGGATTGCGCAAAAGATGCTTGTGGCATGAGAAGAGTGGGAGGTGGGTTGATTAGAAAGGGTAGTGAGTGGTGGGATGAAGAAGTAAGATTATTAGTGAAAGAGAAGAGAGAGGCATTTGGACGATTTTTGTAGGGAAAAAATGCAATTGAGTGGGAGATGTATAAAAGAAAGAGACAGGAGGTCAAGAGAAAGGTGCAAGAGGTGAAAAAAAGTGCAAATGAGAGTTGGGGTGAGAGAGAATCATTAAATTTTAGGGAGAATAAAAAGATGTTCTGGAGGGAGGTAAATAAAGTGCGTAAGACAAGGGAGCAAATGGGAACTTCAGTGAAGGGCGCAAATGGGGAGGTGATAACAAGTAGTGGTGATGTGAGAAGGAGATGGAGTGAGTATTTTGAAGGTTTGTTGAATGTGTTTGATGATAGAGTGGCAGATATAGGGTGTTTTGGTCGAGGTGGTGTGCAAAGTGAGAGGGTTAGGGAAAATGATTTGGTAAACAGAGAAGAGGTAGTGAAAGCTTTGCGGAAGATGAAAGCCGGCAAGGCAGCATGTTTGGATGGTATTGCAGTGGAATTTATCAAAAAAGGGGGTGACTGTATTGTTGACTGGTTGGTAAGGTTATTATGTATGTATTACTCATGGTGAGGTGCCTGAGGATTGGCGGAATGCGTGCATAGTGCCATTGTACAAAGGCAAAGGGGATAAGAGTGAGTGCTGAAATTACAGAGGTATAAGTTTTTTGAGTATTCGTGGTAAATTATATGGGAGGATATTGATTGAGAGGGTGAAGGCATGTACAGAGCATCAGATTGGGGAAGTGCCGTGTGGTTTCAGAAGTGGTAGAGGATGTGTGGATCAGGTGTTTGCTTTGAAGAATGTATGTGAGAAATACTTAGAAAAGCAAATGGATTTGTATCTAGCATTTATGGATCTGGAGAAGGCATATGACAGAGTTGATAGAGATGCTCTGTGGAAGGTATTAAGAATATATGGTGTGGGAGGAAAGTTGTTAGAAGCAATGAAAAGTTTTTATCGAGGATGTAAGGCATGTGTACGTGTAGGAAGAGAGGAAAGTGATTGGTTCTCAGTGAATGTAGGTTTGCGGCAGGGGTGTGTGATGTCTCCATGGTTGTTTAATTTGCTTATGGATGGGGTTGTTAGTGAGGTAAATGCAAGAGTTTTGGAAAGAGGGGCAAGTATGAAGTCTGTTGGGGATGAGAGAGCTTGAGAAGTGAGTCAGTTGTTGTTCGCTGATGATACAGCGCTGGTGGCTGATTCATGTGAGAAACTGCAAAAGCTGGTGACTGAGTTTGGTAAAGTGTGTGGAAGAAGAAAGTTAAGATTAATGTGAATAAGAGCAAGGTTATTAGGTACAGTAGGGTTGAGGGTCAAGTCAATTGGGAGGTAAGTTTGAATGGAGAAAAACTGGAGGAAGTGAAGTGTTTTAGATATCTGGGAGTGGATCTGGCAGCGGATGGAACCATGGAAGCGGAAGTGGATCATAGGGTGGGGGAGGGGGCGAAAATTCTGGGGGCCTTGAAGAATGTGTGGAAGTCGAGAACATTATCTCGGAAAGCAAAAATGGGTATGTTTGAAGGAATAGTGGTTCCAACAATGTTGTATGGTTGCGAGGCGTGGGCTATGGATAGAGTTGTGCGCAGGAGGATGGATGTGCTGGAAATGAGATTTTTGAGGACAATGTGTGGTGTGAGGTGGTTTGATCAAGTGAGTAACGTAAGGGTAAGAGAGATGTGTGGAAATAAAAAGAGCGTGGTTGAGAGAGCAGAAGAGGGTGTTTTGAAGTGGTTTGGGCACATGGAGAGGATGAGTGAGGAAAGATTGACCAAGAGGATATATGTGTCGGAGGTGGAGGGAGCAAGGAGAAGAGGGAGACCAAATTGGAGGTGGAAAGATGGAGTGAAAAAGATTTTGTGTGATCGGGGCCTGAACATGCAGGAGGGTGAAAGGAGGGCAAGGAATAGAGTAAATTGGAGCGATGTGGTATACCGGGGTTGACGTGCTGTCAGTGGATTGAATCAAGGCATGTGAAGCGTCTGGGGTAAACCATGGAAAGCTGTGTAGGTATGTATATTTGCGTGTGTGGACTTATGTATATACATGTGTATGGGGGTGGGGGTTGGGCCATTTCTTTCGTCTGTTTCCTTGCGCTACCTCGCAAACGCGGGAGACAGCGACAAAGTATAAAAAAAAAAAATATATATATATATATATATATATATATATATATATATATATATGTTCCATGTGTGGCGAGGTGGCGGTGGGAGTGAATGGGGGCAGACAGTGTGAGTTGTGTGCATGGGTGTGTATGTGTGTGTCTGTGTGTGTGTGTATATGTGTACATTGAGATGTATAGGTGTGTATGTGTGCATGTGTGGACGTGTATGTATATACATTGTGTGGGGGGGGGGTGGGTTGGGCCATTTCTTTCGTCTGTTTCCTTGCGCTACCTCGCAAACGCGGGAGACAGCGACAAAGCAAAATATAAAAAAAATAATATATATATACTTAGAAAAGCAAATGGATTTGTATGTAGCATTTACGGATCTGGAGAAGGCATATGATAGAGTTGATAGAGATGCTCTGAGGAAGGTATTAAGAATAAATGGTGTGGGAGGCAAGTTGTTAGAAGCAGTGAAAAGTTTTTATCGAGGATGTAAGGCATGTGTACGTGTAGGAAGAGAGGAAAGTGATTGGTTCTCAGTGAATGTAGGTTTGCGGCAGTTGTGTGTGATGTCTCCATGGTTGTTTAATTTGTTTATGGATGGGTTTGTTAGGGAGGTGAATGCAAGAGTTTTGGAAAAAGGGGCAAGTATGAAGTCTGTTGGGGATGAGAGAGCTTGGGAAGTGAGTCAGTTGTTGTTCGCTGATGATACAGCGCTGGTGGCTGATTGATGTGAGAAACTGCAGAAGCTGGTGCCTGAGTTTGGTAAAGTGTGTGAAAGAAGAAAGTTAAGAGTAAATGTGAATAAGAGCAAAGTTATTAGGTACAGTAGGGTTGAGGGTCAAGTCAATTGGGAGGTGAGTTTGAATGGAGAAAAACTGGAGGAAGTGAAGTGTTTTAGATATCTAGGAGTGGATCTGGCAGCGGATGGAACCATGGAAGCGTATGTGGATCATAGGGTGGGGGAGGGGGCGAAAATTCTGGGGGCCTTGAAGAATGTGTGGAAGTCGAGAACATTATCTCGGAAAGCAAAAATGGGTATGTTTGAAGGAATAGTGGTTCCAACAATGTTGTATGGTTGCGAGGCATGGGCTATGGATAGAGTTGTACGCAGGAGGATGGATGTGCTGGAAATGAGATGTTTGAGGACAATGTGTGGTGTGAGGTGGTTTGATCGAGTGAGTAATGGAAGGGTAAGAGAGATGTGTGGAAATAAAAAGAGCGTGGTTGAGAGAGCAGAAGAGGGTGTTTTGAAGTGGTTTGGGCACATGGAGAGAATGAGTGAGGAAAGATTGACCAAGAGGATATATGTGTCGGAGGTGGAGGGAACGAGGAGAAGAGGGAGACCAAATTGGAGGTGGAAAGATGGAGTGAAAAAGATTTTGTGTGATCGGGGCCTGAACATGCAGGAGGGTGAAAGGAGGGCAAGGAATATAGTGAATTAGAGCGATGTGGTATACCGGGGTTGACGTGCTGTCAGTGGATTGAATAAAGGCATGTGAAGCGTCTGGGGTAAACCATGGAAAGCTGTGTAGGTATGTATATTTGCGTGTGTGGACGTATGTATATACATGTGTATGGGGGGGGGGGGTGGGCCATTTCTTTCGTCTGTTTCCTTGCGCTACCTCGCAAACGCGGGAGACAGCGACAAAGTATAATAAAAAATAAAAATATATATATACATATATATATTTATATACATATATATATATACATATATATATATATATATATATATATATATATATATATATATATATATATATATATATATATATATATATATATATGTATATATATATATATATATATATATATATATATATATATATATATATATATATATATATATATATATATATACACATATATATATTCCTATGAGTCCACGGGGAAAATGAAACACGAATAGTTCCCAAGTGCACTTTCGTGTAATAATCACATCATCAGGGGAGTCACAAGAGAGAAATATAACAGTCAGTTGATATATATCGAAGAGACGAAGTTAGGACACTGAACCAAACTCAGTCACCAGCTTATGCAGTTTCTCTCATCAATCAGCCACAAGCGCTGCATCATCAGCGAATAGCAAATGACTCACTTCCCAAGTTCTCTTATCCACAACAGACTGCATACTTGCCCCTCTTTCCAAAACTCTTGGATTCACCTCCCTAACAATCCCATCAATAAAGAAATTAAACAACCACGGAGACATCACACACACCTGCCGCAAACCTACATTCCCTGAGAACCAATAACTTTCCTCTCTTCCTACACGTACATATGCCTTACATCCCGGATATAAACTTTTCACTGCTTGTAACAACAACAATATGTATATATATATATATATATATATATATATATATATATATATATATATATATATATATATATATATATATATATATATATATATATATATATATCTAGAAAATAGTGAAATTGGAAAAAATGTAGCTTAGACATTGAAGCTTATTGATACAGTGGTTAAATTGATGAGAACTGCTATTGACATTTCTGTAAATAAATTATACATTTCCCTTTTCCATAGCCAGAAGTTGAACCATTATGTGACATTCATTTTCTCATTTCATTTCAAGCTAGAAGTTTCAGTTTTCTAAATTGTTTCTTACATTTTTCATATGTATATATATGTATATGTGTGTGTGTGTGTGTATGTGTGCGTATGTATGTGTATGTATATATATATGTATATATATATATATATATATATATATATATATATATATATATATATATATATATATTATCCCTGGGGATAGGGGTGAAAGAATACTTCCCACGCATTCCTCGCGTGTCGTAGAAGGCGACTAGAGGGGACGTGAGCGGCGGGCCAGAAATCCTCCCCTTCTTATGTTTTTTTAACTTTCTAAAATGGGAAACAGAAGAAGGAGTCACGCAGGGAGTGCTCATCCTCCTCGAAGGCTCAGACTGGGGTGTCTAAATGTGTGTGGATGTAACAAAGATGTGAAAAAAGGAGAGATGGGTAGTATGTTTGAGGAAAGGAACCTGGATGTTTTGGCTGTGAGTGAAACGAAGCTCAAGGGTAAAGGGGAAGAGTGGTTTGGGAATGTCTTGGGAGTAAAGTCAGGGGTTAGTGAGAGGACAAGAGCAGGGGAAGGAGTAGCAGTACTCCTGAAACAGGAGATGTGGGAGTATGTGATTGAATGCACGAAAGTAAATTCTCGATTAATATGGGTAAAACTGAAAGTTGATGGAGAGAGATGGGTGATTATTGGTGCATATGCACCTGGGCATGAGAAGAAAGATCATGAGAGGCAAGTGTTTTGGGAGCAGTTGAATTAGTGTGTTAGTGGTTTTGATGCACGAGACCGGGTTATAGTGATGGGTGATTTGAATGCAAAGGTGAGTAATGTGCCAGTTAAGTGAATGATTGGTATATATGTTGTGTTCAGTGTTGTAAATGGAAATGGTGAAGAGCTTGTAGATTTATGTGCTGAAAAAGGACTGGTGATTGGGAATACCTGGTTTAAAAAGCGAGATATAATAAGTATACGTATGTAAGTAGGAGAGATGGCCGGAGAGCGTTATTGGAATACGTGTTAATTGACAGGCGCGCGTTGGGGTGAAAGAGTATCATTAAATTTTAGAGAGAATAAAAAGATGTTCTGGAAGGAGGTAAATAAAGTGCGTAAGACAAGGGAGCAAATGGGAACTTCAGTGAAGGGCGCAAATGGGGAGGTGATAACAAGTAGTGGTGATGTGAGAAGGAGATGGAGTGAGTATTTTGAAGGTTTGATGAATGTGTTTGATGATAGAGTGGCAGATATAGGGTGTTTTGGTCGAGGTGGTGTGCAAAGTGAGAGGGTTAGGGAAAATGATTTGTTAAACAGAGAAGAGGTAGTAAAAGCTTTGCGGAAGATGAAAGCCGGCAAGGCAGCAGGTTTGGATGGTATTGCAGAGGAATTTATTAAAAAAGGGGGTGACTGTATTATTGACTGGTTGGTAAGGTTATTCAATGTATGTATGACTCATGGTAAGGTGCCTGAGGATTGGCGGAATGCGTGCATAGTGCCAATGTACAAAGGCAAAGGGGATATGATTGAGTGCTTAAATTTCAGAGGTATAAGTTTGTTGAGTATTCTTGGTAAATTATATGGGAGGGTATTGATTGAGAGGGTGAAGGCATGTACAGAGCATCAGATTGGGGAAGAGCAGTCTGGTTTCAGAAGTGGTAGAGGATGTGTGGATCAGGTGTTTGCTTTGAAGAATGTATGTGAGAAATACTTAGAAATGCAAATGGATTTGTATGTAGCATTTATGGATCTGGAAAAGGCATATGATAGAGTTGATAGAGATGCTCTGTGGAAGGTATTAAGAATATATGGTGTGGGAGGCAAGTTGTTAGAAGCAGTGAAAAGTTTTTATCGAGGATGTAAGGTATGTGTACGTGTAGGAAGAGAGGAAAGTGATTGGTTCTCAGTGAATGTATGTTTGCGGCAGGGGTGTGTGATGTCTCCATGGTTGTTTAATTTGTTTATGGATGGGGTTGTTAGGGAGGTGAATGCAAGAGTTTTGGAAAGAGGGGCAAGTATGAAGTCTGTTGTGGATGAGAGAGCTTGGGAAGTGAGTCCGTTGTTGTTCGCTGATGATACAGCGCTGGTGGCTGATTGATGTGAGAAACTTTAGAAGCTGGTGACTGATTTTGGTAAAGTGTGTGAAAGAAGAGAGTTAAGAGTAAATGTGAACAAGAGCAAGGTTATTAGGTACAGTAGGGTTGAGGGTCAAGTCAATTGGGAGGTAAGTTTGAAGGGAGAAAAACTGGAGAAAGTAAAGTGTTTTAGATATCTGGAAGTGGATCTGGCAGCGGATGGAACCATGGAAGCGGAATTGAATCATAGTGTGTGGGAGGGGGCGAAAATCCTGGGAGCCTTGAAGAATGTGTGGAAGTCGAGAACATTATTTCCGAAAGCAAAAATGGGTATGTTTGAAGGAATAGTGGTTCCAACAATGTTGTATGGTTGCGAGGCGTGGGCTATGGATAGAGTTGTGCGCAGGAGGATGGATGTGCTGGAAATGAGATGTTTCAGGACAATGTGTGGTGTGAGGTGGTTTGATCGAGTAAGTAACGTAAAGGTAAGAGAGATGTGTGGAAATAAAAAGAGCGTGGTTGAGAGAGCAGAAGAGGGTGTTTTGAAATGGTTTGGGCACATGGAGAGAATGAGTAAGGAAAGATTGACCAAGAGGATATATGTGTCGGAGTTGGAGGGAACGAGGAGAAGTGGGAGACCAAATTGGAGGTGGAAAGAAGGAGTGAAAAAGATTTTGTGTGATCGGGGCCTGAACATGCAGGAGGGTGAAAGGAGGGCAAGGAATAGAGTGAATTGGATCGATGTGGTATACCGGGGTTGACGTGCTGTCACTGGATTGAATCAGGGCATGTGAAGCGTCTGTGGTAAACCATGGAAAGCTGTGTAGGTATGTATATTTGCGTGGGTGGACGTATGTATATACATGTGTATGGGGTGAGTTGGGCCATTTCTTTCGTCTGTTTCCTTGCGCTACCTCACAAACGCAAATATGCATACCCATACATATCAATGTCCACATATATATACACACATATACATATACATACATACACATGCATACAATTCACACTGTCTGCCTTTATTCTTTCCCATCGCCACCTCGCCACACATGGAATGACATCACCCTCCCCCCTCATGTGTGCGATGTAGCGCTAGGAAAAGACACCAAAGGCCCCATTCGTACACACTCAGTCTCTAGCTGTCATGCAATAATTCCCGAAACCAGCACTCCTTTTCCACATCCAGGCCCCACGCAGCTTTCCATGGTTTACCCCAGACGCTTCACATGCCATGATTGAATCCACTGATAGCACGTCCACCCCGGTATAGCATATCGATCCAATTCACTCTATATTCCTTGCCCGCATTTCACCCTCCTGCTTGTTCAGGCCCCGATCACACAAAATCTTTTTCACTCCATCTTTCCACCTCCAATTTGGTCTCCCACTTCTCCTCGTTCCCTCCACCTTCGACACATATATCCTCTTGGTCAATCTTTCCTCACTTATTCTCTCCATGTGCCAAACCATTTCAAAACACCCTCTTCTGCTCTCTCAACCACGCTCTTCTTATTTCCACACATCTCTCTTGCCCTTACATTACTTACTCGATCAAACCACCTTACACAACATATTGTCCTCAAACATCTCATTTCCAGCACATCCACCTTCCTGCGCACTACTCTATTCATAGCCCACTCCTCGCAACCATACAACATTGCTGGAACCACTATTCCTTCAAACATACCCCTTTTTGGTTTCGGAGATAATGTTCTCGACTTTCACACATTCTTGAAGGCTCCCAGGATTTTCGCCCCCTCCCCCACCCTATGATTCAATTCCGCTTCCATGGTTCCATCCGCTGCCAGATCCACTCCCAGATATCTAAAACACTTTACTTTCTCCAGCTTTTCTTCCTTCAAACTTACCTCCCAATTGACTTGACCGTCGACCCTACTGTACCTAATAACCTTGCTCTTATTCACATTTACTCTTAACTTTCGTTTTTCAAACACTTTACCAAAATCAGTCACCAGCTTCTGCAGTTTCTCACATCAATCAGCCACCAGCGCTGTATCATCAGCGAACAACAACTGAATAACTTCCCAAGCTCTCTCATCCCCTACAGACTGCATACTTGCCACTCTTTCCAAAACTTTTGCATTCACCTCTCTAACAACCCCATCAATAAACAAATTAAACAACCATGGAGACATCACACACCCTTGCCGCAAACCTACATTCACTGAGAACCAATCACTTTCCTCTTTTCCTACACGTACACATGCCTTACATCCTCGATAAAAACTTTTCACTGCTTCTAACAACTTGCCTCCCACACCATATATTCTTAGTATCTTCCACAGAGCGTCTCTATCAACCCTTTCGTATTCCTTCTCCAGATCCATAAATGCTACATACAAATCCATTTCCTTTTCTATGTATTTCTCACATACATTCTTCAAAGCAAACACCTGATCCACACATCCTCTACCACTTCTGAAACCACACTGCTCCTCCCCAATCTGATGCTCTGTACATGCCTTCACCCTCTCAATCAATACCCTCCCATATAATTTACCAGGAATACTCAATAACCTTATACCTCTGTAATTTGAGCACTCACTCTTATCTCCTTTGCCTTTATACAATGGCACTATGCACGCAGTTCACCAATCCTCAGGCACCTCACCATGAATCATATATGCATTAAATAATCTTACCAACCAGTCAACAATAGAGTCACCCCCTTTTTTTTTATAAATTCCACTGCAATACCATCCAAACCTGCTGCCTTGCCGGCTTTCATCTTCCGCAAAGCTTTTTCAACCTCTTCTCTGTTTACCAAATCATTTTCCCTAACCCTCTCACTTTGCACACCACCTCGACCAAAACACCCAATATCTGCCACTCTATCATCAAAGACATTCAACAAACCTTAAAAATACTCACGCCATCTCCTTCTCACATCATCACTACTTGTTATCACCTCCCCATTTGCGCCCTTCACTGAAGTTCCCATTCGCTCCCTTGTCTTACGCACTTTATTTACCTCCTTCCAGAACATCTTTTTATTCTCTCTAAAATTTAATGATACTCTCTCACCCCAACTCTCATTTGCCCTCTTTTTCACCTCTTGCACCTTTCTCTTGACCTCCTGTCTCTTTCTTTTGTACATCTCCCACTCAATTGCATTTTTTCCCTGCAAAAATCGTCCAAATGCCTCTCTCTTCCCTTTCACTAATAATCTTACTTCTTCATCCAACCACTCACTACCCTTTCTAATCAACCCACCTCCCACTCTTCTCATGCCACAAGCATCTTTTGCGCAATCCATCACTGATTCCCTAAATACATCCCATTCCTCCCCCACTCCCCTTACTTCCATTGTTCTCACCTTTTTCCATTCTGTACTCAGTCTCTCCTGGTACTTCCTCACACAAGTCTCCTTCCCAAGCTCACTTACTCTCACCACCCTCTTCACCCCAACATTCACTCTTCTTTTCTGAAAACCCATACAAATCTTCACCTTAGCCTCCAGAAGATAATGATCAGACATCCCTCCAGTTGCACCTGTCAGCACATTAACATCCAAAGTCTCTCGCGCGCCTGTCAATTAACACGTAATCCAATAACGCTCTCTGGCCATCTCTCCTACTTACATACATACATACATATATATATATATATATATATATATATATATATATATATATATATATATATATATATATATATATATATATATATATATATATATATATATATATATATATATATATATATATATATATATATATATATATATATATATATATATATATATATATATATATATATATATATATATATATATATATATATATATATATATATATATATATATATATATATATATATATATATATATATATATATATATATATATATATATATATATATATATATATATATATATCCTCTGAGAGGCAACTAAATGAAATGAATCTATTCAACTTAGGAATGAGAATGCTAGAACGTATTCAAGCTTATGGAAGGCTTCAATAATCTCGATCTTATTGGCTACTTTATGACAGATTCGTTTGTTTTCGTCCATTAAAATGGATATAGACTCATGGGCAAAATTTGAGCCTCAGATGAAACGAATTACTTTTTCTTCAAAGGTATTATTGATACATTGATACATCTGCCATTTAGAGTAATTGAGAGCATTGCCATAGATAGATAAGTTTAAGCACAGACTTGATAAATATTTCACCTCAAACACACTACAGATGTTATTTTCACTTCTTTAGCTACACAATAAACTTACATGTTTTCCTCTTTGAAAAATCTTTGTCTTTTTGCTCTCACCACATATCAAACCATGAGTGTCTGTTCTCTTTTACAAACATCCACGTCAGGACAGAATGGTCTATTGCTGTTTGAATTCAGTTGTAATATATCTACATTATCAGTGGCAACAGCAGGGTATTCATTGTCATCAGCAACAGGAGGAGAATCGTTATCATCAGCAACAATATGCGTAACACCATTAACAGATAATAACAGGAGCATAACTATCAGTAGCAACAGCAGGATCAACATTATCATCAGAGTTCAGCAGTGGTATCATTTTCATCAGAATTCAGCAGTGGTATCATTATCACAAGCAACAGCAGGAGCGTTATTATCAGCAGTGAAAAAAAGGAACATAATTTCCAATAACAAAGGCAGGAGCATTGTTATCATCAGCTACAACAGAAGCACCCTTACGAATAGCAACAGCAGGAGTATCATTATCAGAAGCAATAACATGAACAAAATTAGCGACAGCAAAGGGAGATGCCTCATTATCACCGGGAACAGCATGGGCATCATTATTGGTGGCAATAGTTGAAGCATCATTATCATTAGCAACAGAAACATCATTATTAGCATTAGGAAATCATTATCATCAAAACAGCATAAATAACATCATCATCATTAGCAGCAGCAGCAAAAGCATCATTGTCTTTAGTAGCACCAAAAGAAATATTATCATCCTTAACAGCAGAAGTATCACTATCAGCAGCAACAACAGGAACAGAATTGGCAGTAGAATCAATAGGATCAGCATTACCATCAGGAAAAATAGTGGACTCATTAATATTACCAACAGCAGGAACATTACCAGTATTGGCAACAACACGAACAAAATCATTTTCAGCAACAACAGAAGCATTATCATGAGAACTAACAAGGGGAACATCATTAACAAATGCAAAAATAGGTGAATCATTAGTATAAGCAGCCTCAGGAGCATCATTATCATCAGCAATAACAGGAACAGCGTTATCATCAGCAACAATAGGAACATCAACACCAGTAACAATAGCAGAATCATCATTATCGGTATTAGCAACAGGACCATCAACAGCATCAACTGCAGGAGTATCATTATCAGTATACACAACAAGAGAATCATTACCATCAACAACAGGAACATCATTATCTCTAGCATCAAAAGTAACATTAATGCCAATACCAACAGCAGCATCATCGTCAATGCCAGCAACAACAAGGGGATCATTGTCATTTGCACAAAACACTAGCATCAGTATCAGTGCACACAGGATAATCATTTCCATCAGGGCAAGAAGATCCTTTTAAGTAGCAACAAGAGTAACATCAGTATCAATATCAAAGCAACAATAGGACCATCAATATCAGCAACAACAAAAAGGATTATCACACCAATCGCAGTGAAAGGAGCATCATTACCATCAGCAACAGCAGATACATCATTACCAGCAGCAACGACAGGAGCAGCATTATCATTAGCAACAGCAGAGGTGTCATTATGAGTGGTAAGAGCAGGAGCATCATTATCATCTGCAACTTTAAAACATCATTTTCAGCAACAACAAAAGATGAACCTTGCTGCTGCTGATGATAATGATGCTCCTGCTGTTGCTGATGGTAATGATGCTCCTGTTGTTGATGATGATGATGATATAGCCATCATTAACAAAAATAACAGCTACAAGAACTTCATTATCAGAAGCAACAAAAGAAGCTTCATTATCAGAAGCAAAAGCAGGATTATCATTTACAATATCCACAACAGGTACATCATTATCATCTGCACTAGGGGTATCATTATCAGCAGAAACAACAGGAACACCCTTATCAGTAGCAGCACGAGAAACATCGTTGTCACTATCAGCAGGAACAGGAAGGTAAACATTATAAGCAGCAAAAGCAGGTTCATTATTATCAGTAGCGAAAGCAGTAGCATCATTATCAGCAACAGAAGTATTTTCTTAAAAATAGAAACAGCAGGAGCATCATTATCAACAGCAACAGCTGTAGTATCATTATCAGCAAAAACATCAGAAGCATCATTGTGAGTAGCAAGAACATGATTATTACTATCAGTAGGAAAATCAGAAGCATCATTATCAGCAACAAGAGCAGGAGCAACAGAAGCATCAATATCAGTGGCAACAGTAGGAATAGCTGAATGATCAATATAAGCAACAAAAGGGAGCATGATTATCAGTTGCGACAGTAGAAGCAAAAGGTGCATCATTTTCAGCAGCAACAACAAAAGAATCATTGTCAATGGCAGCATCATGAGTAGCAGACGCATTATTGTTGGAAGCAACAACAGGGGGCATCATATTCAGTAGTATTAGCAGGAACGGCCCTGTTAGTGACACCAGTGGGATCATCAGTAGTGTCACTATTCATGGCAACATCAGAGGCATCATTACCAATAGTAACAGTAGAAGTACCGTTATCAGCAGCAACATCATAAGCATCATTACCAGCAGTAACAGCAGAAGTACCGTTATCAGCAGCAACATCAGAGGCATCATTATCAGCAGTGACAGTAGAAATATAGTTATTAGCAGGGCCTGCAGGAGCATTGATAATGATAACAACAACAGAAGCATAATCATCAGTAACAGCAGCAGATACATCATTGTCAGTAACAGCAGAAGAATCATCATTGCCAACAGCAACATTAGAAAAATAGTTTTCAGAAACAACAGTATAAAATTATCAGCAGCAACAGTAGAAGCATCATTATCAGTAGCAACATCAGATGGATCATTATCCATAACAGCAGCAGGGGCAGCAGAAGCATCATTAGCAGTAGCAACGGTAGAATCATTATGTAAAACAGCAAAAACATAATCATCAGTAGCACAGCAGAGGCATTATTATCAGTAACAGCCGCAGAAACGTCTTATCAGGAACAGCAGCAGAAATATCGTTATCAGTAATAGCATCAGAGGTCTCATTATCAGGGGCAACAACAGAAGCTTCATTATCGGAAACAGTTGTGGGATCATCATTATTGGTAACAGCAGGAGCTGATATCATTACCGGTAACAACGGCAGGAGCGTCATAATCAGCAGCACTAGTTGGAGCATCGTTATCAGTAGCAACAACAGGAACATAGTTATCATCATCAGCAGTAGGAGTTTCGTCATCAAGAACAGCAACAGGATCATCATATTCTATAAAAACGGCAGAAATTTCATTTTCAGCAACAACAGCACAAGCAATATAACAGTAGGAAGAACAACAGCCGATCGGGGGGTAGCAGCTGCCGGCAGTACAGCACTAGAGTGAAGGTGTCGGGACAGTCTCGGCCTCTCGGGTTAACTGGCTGAATAATGGGGGTATTTATATGCAGATGGGATCCCTCTGACAGGAGCCAGGGCCAGCCACGCCCTTATCATGCGACGCTCCAAGGGATAAAGTTCTAAGTGAGAGGCGAAAAACAGGAGAGAGAGGGTAATTCGAAATGAGGGAGAGGAAGGGAGACAGAGTGAGAGAGGGACAAGATGTGTGGCTTTAAAATAGGGTGTTTATCCCATTAAAGATGTCAATGGTAGATATTATTGTCCAAAGAAGGAGGCAGATGAAAGAGATCGAAGAGAAAATAAGCGTTAGTTGGGGGGAGGGCTGGGTCAGGCTCAAATTAAGGGAGGCTTAGGGACGGCCAACTGATGTCAAAGGGGTTACCAAAAACTTTTTTTTTTTTAAGAGGAAATGAGAAACTCAAAGTTGCCGAAGAATTGGCGGTCTTAAATTACGGTGAAGGGCTAATGAGTTTTATTGATTTCAATCTTTCCAAAACAGTGGCCAGAAAAAGCATTCGACGATCTGAATTGGCAAAAGTATTGGAAAAACATTTCACCAATCGATCAATATATATATATATATATATATATATATATATATATATATATATATATATATATATATATATATATATATATATATATTTATATATCTTTCTTTCTTTCAAACTATTCGCCATTTCCCGCATTAGCGAGGTAGCGTTAAGAACAGAGGACTGGGCCTTTGAGGGAATACCCTCACCTGGCGCAATTCTCTGTTCCCTCTTTTGGAAAATTAAAAAAAAAAAGAGAGGGGAGGATTTTCAGCCCCCCGCTCCCTCCCCTTTTAGTCGCCTTCTACGACACGCAGGGAATACGTGGGAAGTATTCTTTCTCCCCTATCCCCAGGGAAAATATATATATATATATATATATATATATATATATATATATATATATATATATATATATATATATATATATATATATATATATATATATATATATATATATATATATATATATATATATATATTCATATATATATATATATATATATATATATATATATATATATATATATATATATATATATATATATATATATATATATATATATATATATATATATATATATATATATATATATATATATATATATATATATATCGTCGTCTCATCATCATCATCATCATCATCATCAAGATCGTTGCACCATGTTGTCCTGGTGTGGTGGTGGGCATCCCGGCGGTGCGTGACCTGTGCCTGGCAGCGATGCAAGTTCCTCCCAGATCCTGGTGGGCTCGTTCACTTGTGTCCTGGGAACTCTCGTGTGTGTGTCTTTCTCTGCTGGGTCACCTCCCGGGTCTTGCTCAGTCTTCAAAGGGCGGCACCTCCTTCTCCTCCTCCTCCTCTGCTTGTGTGTCCAGTCTGTCTTATGGAGAACCATCATAATGGAGTTGCACGGACTGTGATCCTTGCTGTTCTTCCGCCCACCAGAGATGCTACTACGTTTGTGAATCAAGAACCATTGCAACACAAACCTCGCCAGGTGGTAGAGTGTCCCGCAGTGTATCGAGACAGACTTTCTCAGAACTTTTTTTTAAAGGGGAAGTAAATGTTTATAGTTGTGTTACTGGAGTGATAGTTTTCATACATGGTGCTTTGACAAGAAAATAGTGAAATTGGAAAAAAAAAAATGTAGCTTAGACATTGAAGCTTATTGATACAGTGGTTAAATTGATGAGAACTACTATTGACGTTTGTGTAAATAAATTATACATTTCCCTTTTCCATAGCCAGAGGTTGAACCATTATGTGACATTCATTTTCTCATTTTCTTTTCAAGCTAGAAGTTTCAGTTTTCTAAATCATTTCTTACTTTCTTTCATATGTATATATATGTATATGTGTGTGTGTGTGTATATGTGCGTGTGTAGGTGTAGGTATATATATAAGAATATATATATATATATATATATATATATATATATATATATATATATATGTATATATATATATATATATATATATATATTATCCCTGGGGATAGGGGTGAAAGAATACTTCCCACGCATTCCTCGCGTGTCGTAGAAGGCGACTAGAGGGGACGGGAGCGGGGGGCCAGAAATCCTCCCCTCCTTGTATTTTTAACTTTCTAAAATGGGAAACAGAAGAAGGAGTCACGCGGGGAGTGGTCATCCTCCTCGAAGGCTCAGACTGGGGTGTCTAAATGTGTGTGGACGTAACTAAGATGTGAAAAAAGGAGAGATAGGTAGTATGTTTGAGGAAAGGAACCTGGATGTTTCGGCTCTGAGTGAAACGAAGCTCAAGGGTAAAGGGGAAGAGTGGTTTGGGAATGTCTTGGGAGTAAAGTCAGGGGTTAGTGAGAGGACAAGAGCAAGGGAAGGGGTAGCAGTGCTCCTGAAACAGGAGTTGAGGGAGTATGTGATAGAATGTAAGAAAGTAAATTCTCGATTAATATGGGTAAAACTGAAAGTTGATGGAGAGAGATGGGTGATTATTGGTGCATATGCACCTGGGCCTAAGAAGAAAGATCATGAGAGGCAAGTGTTTTGGGAGCAGCTGAATGAGTGTGTTAGTGGTTTTGATGCACGAGACCGGGTTATAGTGATGGGTGATTTGAATGCAAGGTGAGTAATGTGGCAGTTGAGGAAATAATTGGTATACATGGGGTGTTCAGTGTTGTAAATGGAAATGGTGAAGAGCTTGTAGATTTATATGCTGAAAAAGGACTAGTGATTGGGAATACTTGGTTTAAAAAGCGAGATATACATAAGTATACATATGTAAGTAGGAGAGATGGCCAGAGAGCGTTATTGGATTACGTGTTAATTGACAGGCGCGCGAAAGAGAGACTTTTGGATGTTAATGTGCTGAGAGGTGCAACTGGAGTAATGTCTGATCATTATCTTGTGGAGGCTAAGGTGAAGATTTGTATGGGTTTTCAGAAAAGAAGAGTGAATGTTGGGGTGAAGAGGGTAGTGAGAGTAAGTGAGCTTGGGAAGGAGACTTGTGTGAGGAAGTACCAGGAGAGACGATGAAGTATACCGGGGTCGACGTGCTGTCAATGTATTGAACCAGGGCATGTGAAGCGTCTGGCGTAAACCATGGAAAGTTCTGTGGGGCCTGCATGGTGAAAGGGAGCTGTGGTTTCGGTGCATTATACATGACAGCTTGAGACTGAGTGTGAACGAATGTGGCCTTTCTTGTATTATAATAGCGCTACCTCGTGCACATGCGGGGGGATGGGGCTGTTATTTCATATGTGGCGAGGTGGCGATGGGAATGAATAAAGGCAGATAGTATGAATTATGTACATGTGTATATATGTATATATCTGTGTGTGTGTATATATATATGTATACATTGAGATGTATAGGTATGTATATTTGCATATGTGGACGTGTATGTATATACATGTGTATGTGGGTGGGTTGGGCCATTCTTTCGTCTGTTTTCTTGTGCTAGCTCACTAACGCGGGAGACAGCGACAAAGTAAAATAAATATTATAAATGAATATATATATATATATATATATATATATATATATATATACATACGAATAAAGTGTATATGAACGCACACCTTCATAGAACATACAAAGCTCCAACAGCCAGGATCGAACCTGGGACCCCTTGTGCAAGAGGCAGGCATGCTAACCGCTAGGCTAAGGGACTGCATAATAGGAAACAACTATTCGAAATACTAAGTACTCGAATACCCTTCTTCTCACAATGGTGAGCAACGGGGTCTATCGGTTGTTTCCGAACAGAACACATAGCCAGCTGATAGCGTTTTACCGAACCTGACTGTACAACGCGGAGTTATATGAATACGAATAAAGTGTATATGAACGCGCACCTTCATAGAACATACAAAGCTCCAACAGCCAGGATCGAACCTGGGACCCCTTGTGCAAGAGGCAGGCATGCTAATCGCTAGGCTAAGGGACTGTATAATAGGAAACAACTATTCGAAATACTAAGTACTCGAATACCCTTTGTCTCACAATGGTGAGCAACGGGGTCTATCGGTTGTTTCCGAACAGAACACATAGCCACCTGATAGCGTTTTACCGTACCTGACTGTACAACGCGGAGTTATATGAATACGAATAAAGTGTATATGAACGAGCACCTTCATAGAACATACAAAGCTCCAACAGCCAGGATCGAACCTGGGACCCCTTGTGCAATGGGCAGGCATGCTAACCGCTAGGCTAAGGGACTGTATAATAGGAAACAACTATTCGAAATACTAAGTACTCGAATACCCTTCGTCTCACAATGGTGAGCAACGGGGTCTATCGGTTGTTTCCGAACAGAACACATAGCCAGCTGATAGTCAGGTTCGGTAAAACGCTATCAGCTGGCTATGTGTTCTGTTCGGAAACAACCGATAGACCCCGTTGCTTACCATTGTGAGACGAAGGGTATTCGAGTACTTAGTATTTCGAATAGTTGTTTCCTATTATACAGTCCCTTAGCCTAGCAGTTAGCATGCCTTCCTCTTGCACAAGGGGTCCCAGGTTCGATCCTGGCTGTTGGAGGTTTGTACGTTCTATGAAGGTGCGGGTTCATATACACTTTATTCGTATTCATATAACTCCGCGTTGTACAGTCAGGTTCGGTAAAACGCTGTCAGGTGGCTATGTGTTCTGTTCGGAAACAACCGATAGACCCCGTTGCTCACCATTGTGAGACGAAGGGTATTCGAGTACTTAGTATTTCGAATAGTTGTTTCCTATTATACAGTCCCTTAGCCTAGCGGTTAGCATGCCTGCCTCTTGCACAAGGGGTCCCAGGTTTGATCCTGGCTGTTGGAGCCCTGTTTGATATATATATATATATATATATATATATATATATATATATATATATATATATATATATATATATATATATATATTGGAAAGGATCATAATTTTGCGCGTGATCAAGATATTCCTATGAGTCCACGGGGAAAATGAAACACGAAAGGTTCCCAAGTGCACTTTCGTGTAATAATCACATCATCACGGGAGACACAAGAGAGAAGTATAACAGTCAGTTGATATACATCGAAGAGACGATGCTAGGACGCCATTTGGTAAACATGTGATTCTCCAAAACATACAACGAGCGTTCATAAACTTATCATTTTACAAATCTTATCAACTATAAAATTATCTAATTTGTACAGACCATCACTAGTATTAAGATTATAATTCTTTGTGTATTTAATAATAGAAGATTCAATGATATTTCTCTTGGTAATAAAGTTAGTGTTAACAACTGAGATGGCGTTACTCCAGTCAATACAATGATCATTGTTTTTAACATGAGTAAACAAGGCATTTGATTCGTGTCCCGTTCTTATACTATATATAATTTGCTTAAGTCTAACAGAAAGATCCATACCAGTCTGACCAACATATAATTTATCACAGTTTCCACAAGGAACTTTTTAGATGCAATCAAGAGAATTTTCTGTTGAATTCCTGATTAGGATATTCTTTATAGTATTATTGTTGCTAAAGGCAACATTTACATTAAAGGATTTAAGCAACATGGGAAGCAAAGTGAAATTATTACTAAAAGGGAGAACTAAAAGATTTTTGGTGTCAATGGGAGGTTTGGGCTCGACTCTATAAAATGATTTCTTTCCTAACTTAAGGGATTTATCAATGAAAGATCTAGGGTACTTTAACTTAGATCCAATCGAGTATATCTTCTCAAACTCATCACCTATAAACTCTGGACTGCAAATACATAATGCCCCTAGGAAAATCGATTGAAATGTGTGTTAGCCTTTTCTGCTTTAGTAATATTACTGAATAATATTACTAAGGCAGATAAGGGTAACACTGTTGTGATTTTAGACAAAAGTAACTATTTATCTAAAATGAATGATCTCCTAAATGATAACACAACATATTCTAAACTTAGTAAAAATCCCTTAGAAGCAGTTAATTCTCACTTCAATAAAGAAATTAAGTTGTTGTTGAAAGGTAACATTTCTCTTATCAAAAATCTGTCATCTTTGTCCCCTTCATTGCCATATATGTATGGACTTATCAAAACACTTAAACAAAATTTTCCAGCAAGACCTATAGTGAGTTCAGTAGGCTCCATCACATATAAATTATCAAAATGGTTAGTTTCCTTATTAAGCCCTCTAGTGGGTAAGGTATAAGATTCTAATATCATGAACAATGTAGATTTAGTCATCAAGCTAAACAATATCAATATTAATTTTGATTTCAAACTAGTTAGCTTTGATGTTTCCTCACTTTTCACTAAAGTTCAAGTTGATGACCTTTTAGAATATTTATTTGATGTCTTGGATGATATTCACTTGCCTGTTTCAAAGTCTAATTTCATCGAACTGATGAAATTGTGTATAAAAGACTGTGTATTTCAATTTAATGGAGATTATTATGCTCAAAAATTTGGTATGGCAATGGGTAACCCTCTTTCACCTGTACTAAGTAATCTTTTTATGGAATTTTTCGAAACAAAATTACTAAAGGATATCTTACATTCTAATGCAATTTGGTTTAGGTATGTAGGTGATGTTGTTTGTGTTTAGCCAACAAATGAAAATTTACAAATATTTCTCCCCTTACTTAACAATTTAGTACCTTCCATCAAATTTACTGTAGAAAATGAAAATTATGGTATGTTACCATTTTTAGATTGCATGATCCATAGACAAGGAAACAATTTTAAGTTTAGCATATACGGAAAACTCACCAATGTATGCTCATATATCCATTATTACTCATCTCAACATGACAGAGTTAGATTACCATCATTTCAATCTATGTTCCTAAGGGCATTACGTATTTGCTGTCCAGAGTTTATTGTGATGAGTTTGAGAAGACATACTTTATTGGATTTAAGTTAAAGTACCCTAGATCTTTCATTGATAAATCCCTTAAGTTAGCGAAGAAATCATTTTATAGAGTTGAGCCCAAACCTCCCATTGACAACAAGAATCTTTTAGTTCTCCCTTTTGATAATAATTTCTCTTTGCTTCCCATGTTGCTTAAATTCTTTAATGTAAATGTTGCCTTTAGCAACAATAATACTATAAAGAATATCCTAATTAGGAATTCACCAGGAAATTCTCTTGGTTGCATCGATAAAGTTCCTTGAGGAAACTGTGATAAATTTTATGTTGGTCAGACTGGTAAGGATCTTTCTGTTAGACTTAAGTAGCATAAATATAGTATAAGAACGGGACACGAATCAAATGCCTTGTTTAATCATGTTAAAAACTATGATCATTGTATTGACTGGAGTAACGCCATCTCAGTTGTTAACTCCAACTCTATTACCAAGAGAAATATCTTTGAATCTTCAATTATTGAATACACAAAGAATTATAATCTTAATATAATTGATGGTCTGTACAAATTAGATAACTTTATTGTTGATAAGATTTGTAAAATGATAAGTTTATGAACGCTCGTCGTATGTTTTGGAGATTCACATGTTTACCAAATGGCGTCCTAGCTTCGTCTCTTCGATGTATATCAACTGACTGTTATACTTCACTCTTGTGTCTCCCCTGATGATGTGATTATTACACGAAAGTGCACTTGTGAACTTTTCGTGTTTCATTTTCCCCGTGGACTCATAGGAATATATATATATATATATATATATATATATATATATATATATATATATATATATATATATATATATATATATATATATATATATATATATATATATATATATATATATATATATATATATATATATTTTCCTTTTCAATGGTTGAATAATTCCTTTGGACTGGATTGAATTTCTTAATAAAATAGCTTACAGGATGGTCAACCTTGTTTTGGTCCTCCTGCAAGAGGACAACACCGGCTCCCACATCACTGGCATCTACTGCTAACTTGAACATTGGTCAAAATCAGGAGCCTGCAAGATTGGACTATTACAAAGTATTGATTTTAATGAATGACAGGCTGTCTCACACTGCTCATTCCAAACATATATAACATCTTTCTTCAATAGATTGATCAAAGGGGTTGCGAGTGTTGCAAAATTTACAATGAACATCCGATAATACCCAACCATACCCATAAAACGTCTCAGTTCTCTTCGAGATCGGGTGGCACCCATCTGGTATAAAGCCTGGACCTTTGCAGTCGGTGGGGTTAGCTCACTTTGACCGATCACATAACCCAAATATTGCACTCTGGCCCTCACAAACTCGCATTTGTCCCAGTTGAGAACAAGGATAGCCTCATTCAAGACCGTCAGAACGCTGTCAAGTGTCTCTGTAGATGTTCGTCCCAACTCTGACTGTATATCACAATATCATCCAGGTAGACGACACAACCAGGCAGGTCTCTGATGAGGATGTCTATAAGTCGTTGAAATGTGGCAGGGGCATTTTTCATGCCAAAACGCATCGCTTTACACTTATAAGTCCGTCCTAGCACTATAAAGGTGCTGATATCTTGTGCTCTCTTCGTCAATCTAATCTGCCAGCACCCCTTTCTGAGATCTAATTTTGACAGGAAGCGAGCATTGCCGACGCGATCTATGCAATCTTCCACTCGCGGCAGGGGGTAACTGTCAGTTCTTGTCACCTCATTAACCCGGCGGTAGTCAATATAGAACCAATAGGTCCCATCGGGCTTGGATACGAGAGTAACAAGGGGGCTCCACGCTGATTGACATAGCTCAGTCAGGTCGTGCTCAAGCATATAGTTGAGCTCAGTGTGAAGGATGGCCGCTCCTTGTGGGCTCACCCTGTACGGAGCTCGTTTGACAGGTCGGGCATCTCCTGCGTCTACATCATGGCTTGTGAGCGAGGTCTGTACAGGTGTGTTTCGGAAAACCTCCGGGTGTTTTGATAGCAAGGCGGACATCTGCACACGTTGTTCCTCCGTCAGATGCGAGAGATTCACCTCCCACTTCCAGTCCACGCCTCCGTCCGGTTCCCAGGTCTCCGAGGCACTCGCAACTACGTCGTCGTCTTCGTTACACACTGCTACCGCTGGACGTTGGATGATGCAGACTGGCACAGTCGGTTCCAAAGAGGGAGGATCACGACTGAAATATGGCTTAAGCATGTTGACGTGGCATAATCTCCGACCTCTGCTCCTATCAGGGTTAGAGACAAGGTAATTTGAGTCTCCTACACTCCGGATAATGGTGTAAGGACCCTGAAAACGGGCAGCCAAGGGTTGACCTGGCTGCGGTAGTAGAAGCAACACCTCGTACCCAGCCTCAAACCTTCTCAAAGGAAATCGTTTGTCATACCATTTCGTCATTCATGCTTGGGTCCCTGTTAAATTCTGCCGAGCGGCTTCCCAACACCTTTGAAGTTTCTCTTTTAAATCGCTAAAGGAGTCCAACAGGCCGACACTCTCACTCGTGTTCAGCCACACGTCTTTCAGTAATTTAAGAGGCCCTCGGCCCTCATGGGCAAACATCAGCTCAAAGAGGGAGAAACCTAGAAATTCATTAGGCACTTCTCTTGTGGCGCAGAGAAGAAATGGGAGTCCTTTATCCCAGCCCTTAGTGTTGTCGGCACAATACTTCCTCAACATGGACTTCAGGGTGGAATGGTAACGTTCCAATGCTCCCTGGCTCTGAGGGTGGTACGCAGTGGAGGTAATCTTACCGATACCCAACTCCCTCAGGGTTTGTTGAAAAGTCCTAGACATGAAATTGGATCCCCGATCAGACTGCACCTCTTTGGGAAGTTCGAACTTTGTGAAGAAGCGAAGCAGCTCCCGGACAACAGTCTTGGCATTTATGCTTCTTAATGGTATCGCCTCGGGATATCTCGTGGCCATATCAACGATACTTAAAATGTAATAGTAGCCAGAGGAGGTTCATGGTAATGGGCCCACAATGTCAACTATGACTCGGTCAAACGGAGCTTCAAATGGGGGAATAGGAGCTAGGGGAGCAGCCTTAAGCTTCTGATTAGGCTTTCCCATCACTTGACAAGTATGACACGTCTTTACGTACTGAGCGACATCCCGGCGGACACCAGGCCAATATACATTCCGCCACACTCGGTCCAGGGTCTTCCTCACCCCTAAATGACCGGCGAAGCTTGAATCATGCGCAAGCTTCAAAATCTCCCTCCTGTAGGAACGCAGCACTACCATCTGGTGGACCGCCAGTCATTCCTCGTCTTCCCCATTACATGGCACTGGACACCACCTCCTCATTAACAACCCATCCCGGAGGTAATAACCGTCAGCCGATTCTTCAGCCGACTGAAACAATTTCTTAAACTCTGGTTCGGCTCTCTGTAATCTTCTCAGATTCTGCCGAGACAAATCATCAGCCTCACCCGTCGACACGGGCACAAAGTCTAAATCAGCAAAGAAGGTATCAGCGAGCTCCACCTCACTCGGTTCACTCTCGGGGAGTGACTGTAGTTTTCCCGCCTCAAGCTCTATCTCCTGGGGCCTGCAACTTGCTTTCTTAGCGGACATGGACAGGGTAAATGCCCACACGGGGAATATGCCCGGTACCTCTTCCTGAAGTCGCTCTGTCTCTGCGGACTCCACTGGTGTCACCGACACCACCGGCACTGGGTTCATCTTCCCAACCGTTAGGTCGTTGCCTAACACAAAGTCCACTCCTGAGACAGGCAACCGATGTACAACCTCAACCTGAGCAGGGCCCGTGAAGAGTTCTGTTTCCACTCTCACATCGGCTAGCGGAACGGCCTTGGGACCCGACAGCCCATCTAGCAAGACTCGGTCTCCAGACTCTCCTCCCGGCACCAAACCATCCAACATCAGGGACTGCAGCGCAACAGAATCCCGAAATACGGTCACTTATCGTCGTACACCACATCTACTAACATAGCCCTCAGACAGGAACGCATTGTAGTTCCCACGGAACGGATCCTTAACTACAAATTGATCAACACTCTCGGAGCCCCTCACTTTCCTAAGAGCAGGGACAGCCTCACCTACTTTACTAAGTGGCCCTAAAGTCGAAAAGAGACTCACCGGCTTACGTTTGGTAGAGTCTCTGGATTCCTTCGCTCGAGTCCAGCAATCCTTCACCTGGTGCCCAGCCTTGCCGCAGTGAAAACAAACCTTAGCTCTCTCGGAGTATTTCCCCTGAGTTTTATGCGTTACCGGCAAGGTATCATATTCAGGTGGGATTACATGACCTTTGGACCACCCTCTGCCGTCAAAACCATTTGAACGTCTCTCCGCGTTAAGTTTGAGATTTAGCACGTACTCATCTAGTTTCCCAGCCTCCTCAAAATTCTCCTCTGTTTTAGTTATTATGTACTCCGGTACATCACGGGGTACGCCGTCCTTACATTCCTCGAGTACAAATAGTTTTAGAATCGACTCAGTATCATGAGCTCTTTCGAGGCGTACCCGCTGCACGCGTAACTTGTACTTTTCACGAAAGTGACTCGGTTCACTCTCGGGGAGTGACTGCAGTTTTCCCGCCTCAAGCTCTATCTCCTGGGGCCTGCAACTTGCTTTCTTAGCGGACATGGACAGGGTAAATGCCCACACGGGGAATATGCCCGGTACCTCTTCCTGAAGTCGCTCTGTCTCTGCGGACTCCACTGGTGTCACCGACACCACCGGCACTGGGTTCATCTTCCCAACCGTTAGGTCATTGCCTAAAATAAAGACCACTCCTGAGACAGGCAACCGATGTACAACCCCAACCTGGGCAGGATCCGTGAAGAGTTTTGTTTCCACACTCACATCGGCTAGTGGAACGGCCTTGGGGCCCGACAGCCCATCTAGCAAGACTCGGTTTTCAGACTCTCCTCGCAGCACCAAGCCATCCAACATCAGGGACTGCAGCACACCAGAATCCCGTAATACGGTCACTTATCGTCGTACAACACATCTACTAACATAACCCTCAGACAGGAACGCATTGTAGTTCCCACGGAACGGATCCTTAACTACAAATTGATCAACACTCTCGGAGCCCCTCACTTACCTAAGAGCAGTGATAGCCTCACTTACTTAACTAAGTGGCCCTAAAGTCAAGAAAAGACTCACCGGCTTACGCTTGGTAGAGTCTCTGGATTCCTTCGCCCGAGCCCAGTAATCCTTAACCTGGTGCCCAGCCTTGCCACAGTGAAAACAAACCTTAGCTCTCTCGGAGTATTTCCCCTGAGTTTTATGCGTTACCGGCAAGGTATCATATTCAGGTGGGATTACATGACCTTTGGACCACCCTCTGCCATCAAATCCCTTTGAACATTTCTCCGCTTCAAATTTGAGATTTAGCACGTACTCATCTGCTAGTTTCCCAGCCTCCTCAAAATTCTCCGCTGTTTTAGTTATTATGTACTCCAGTACATCACGGGGTACACCGTCCTTACATTCCTCGAGTACAAATAGTTTTAGAATCGACTCAGCATCATAAGCTCTTTCGGAGCGTATCCACTGCACGCATAACTTGTACATTTCACGAGAGTGATCTAGGTAGTTTTGATCAGGACGCTAATTTTTAGCTCGAAATCTCAGTCGGTGTGCTTCCGGACTTAAATGATAAGAATTCAGCACTGCCTGTTTCACGACCTCATAATCATTACTCTGGTCACCGGTCAGCGCGGTGTATGCGGACTCAGCCTTGCTAACAAGGTGGGGACGTATAACAGTCGTCCAAGCCGACTTCGGTCAAGAGCAGTCATGGGCAGTCTGTTCAAACTTAAGGAAAAAGGTAGCCACGTCATCTTCACAGAACTTTGGTACGAGATGTAAGTTATCCAACTGAGACGACACTGGTCCTGATCTTGAAGTGCTCTGTCGTAATTTTCACGTTCGAAAGCGAACCTAGCTTGTTCAGTCAGCTCCTTCTGTACCTGCACCTGTGCTTGTGCATTGACCTTAGCTATCTCTAGTTGGATTCGCCAGTATTCGAGATCAATATTAACATCACTAGGGATACTGGGAGGGATCGAGGTTTCGGCCGATCTCAATGATGGGACGGTATTGTCGACACTAATTTCAACATCAGGCGCAGCATCTACGATCTGCCCGCTAAAAAATGATCTATTAATAAAGTCTCCAACTGTACCTTATTAGCACTCCAGCCATAATTCACCTCTAACCTATCCGCAACAAACTTCAACTCATAACTTGTTAAAGATTTAATGTCCTAGGGAGAGGGCTTAGATCGACAGAAATGGTCAATGTCAGCGTCGCTGGTCAACGGCATGATTAAGGAATCAAGGAAAGAGATTCCGTTAAGGCAAGAAATATCCTGGTAAGGTCGCCAATTCATATGTTACGAACTCTATACTTATTCTAGCGAGGTCGCCAATTACATATATATGTTACAAATACTATACTCATCCTTGTCTTTGCAAGGACGTTAGATTTGTTATGTTACACAACACAGGATAACACTATCTTAAAGTCATGGGATTAAATCCAACACCAGCATTAACACTACTTAAAATGAAAGAACTAAAGAGTACAAAATAAACACATGAAGCAGGCACAAATCATTTACGTTAACACTGAGCATTAGTTTAACATTCCAGGTAAGATTTCAAACCAGATCTCTTTCCTTTATGACAATTAATCTTCGATAACATGATTCAAGATACACTTATTGTTAAACACTTCTATGACAAGTTATAATACTCGAAAATAAATGACAGAGGCAGTACAACACCGTAGAGTTAATATCGCGCACTTTACTCGGGTTACGGGCTTTGGGACAGAGGGGAAACCACTTACCTCGCTGGGCTAGAGAAGGAAAATCGAGTCTCAACGGGTGTCAGAGGTATTCATTACAATTAGGAACGACTTGCGTCCACCCTGTTACCCTGCAATGCTACCCTTGATTGGCTATGGGCCTAAAGTCCAATTGTGATTGGAGGAGGGTGGCACCTAAGTGCCACTCCTACTTGGCTGGAGGGCCACAGGTCCGGTGGTGATTGGAGAAGGGGCTATCCGTGAAACTGCCAGTTGGTTGGAGGATTCTAAGTCCGTCCCACATCTTGCCTAAAGCTCCACCTACTCTTGTTATGACAGCGACGAAAATGTACGGGATGACATACCCCGTAGGCTGACCTCAAAACTTAACCTGCCGCCTCGGATGAGGGTTCAAGTGCTGAAGGACTGGGCGCCATCTGGTTTCAAACACGATCATCAAGATTAAGGCTCGGTCAAAGAAGTGAGGTCCGAGCCGATAGGAGAGAAAGACCCTAATCCTCGTCCTAACAAGAAATAGCAGCAACACCGAACACAAAGACAAACACATACATATACACGAACATATGGGCACACAAACACCCATATATTCGTAACAATATACACACACAGACATATACATATATACACATGTATATAATTCAAACTGTCTGCCCTTATTCATTCCCGTCGCCGCCCCGCCAAACATGAAATGACAACTCCCTCCCCTTTCATGTGCGCGAGGTAGCGCTAGGAAAAGACAAAGGCCACATTCGTTCACACTCTCTCTAGCTGTCATGTATAATGCACCGAAACCACAGCTCCCTTTCCACATTCAGGCCCCATGAAACTTTCCATTGTTTACCCCAGACGTTTCACATGCCCTTGTTCGATCCATTAACAGCATGTCGATCCCGGTATACCACACCGTTCCAATGCACTCTATTCCTTGCACGCCTTTCACCCTCCTGCATGTTCAAGCCCCGATCACTCAAAATCTTTTTCACTCGATATTTCAACCTCCACTTTGATCTCCCACTTCTCCTCGTTCCCTCCAGCTCTGACACATATATCCTCGTTGTCAATCTTCCCTCACTCATTTTCTCCATGTGAACAAACCATTTCAAAACAACCTCTTCTGCTCTATCAGACACACTATTTTAATACCACAGATCTCTCTTACCTTTTCATTACTTACTCGATCACACCACCTCACACCACATATTGTCCTCAAATATCTCATTGCCAGAACATCCACCCTCCTCCGCACAAATCTATGGCACACGCCTCGTAACCATATAACATTGTTGGAACCACTATTCCTTCAAACATACCAATTTTTGCTTTCCAAAATAACGTTCTCGCCTTCCATACACTTTTCAACGCTCCCAGAAGTTTCGGCCCCACTTCACCATATCACTCACTTCCGCTTCCATGGTTCCATCTGCTGCCAAATCCACTCCCAGATATCTAAAACACTTCAAGTCCACCAGTTTTTCTCCATTCAAACTTACCTCCCAACTGACCTGTCTCTCAACCCTACTGTACCTATTAACCCTTCTTCTTTCACACGCTTTACCACACTCAGTCACCAGCTTCTGCAGTTTCTCACCCGAACCAGACACAAGCGCTGAATCATCAGCGAACAACAACTCACGCACTTACAAAGCTCTCTCATCCACAACAGACTGCATACTTGCTCCTCTCTCCAAAACTCTTCCATTCACCTTCCTAACAACCCCATCCATAAACAAATTAAACAACTATGGAGACATCACTCCACCCAGTCGCAAACCAACGTTCACTGAGAAACAATCACTTTTCTCTCTTCCTACTCGTTCACAGCCCTTACATCCAAGATAAAAACATTTCACTGCTTCTAACAACATACCTCCCACACCATATATTATTAATACCTTCGAAAGAGCATCTATCAACTCTATCATATGCCCTCTTCATCTCCATAAATATACAAATCCATTTGCTTTCCTAAGTATTTCTCATATACATTTTACAAAAGCAAACACCTGATCCACACATCCTCTACCACTTCTGTAACCACACTACTCTTCCCCAATCTGATGCTCTGTACATGCCTTCACTCTCTCAGTCAATACCCTCCCATATAATTTTCAAGGAATACTCAACAAAACAAACTTATACTCTTTGTACAATGGCACTATGCAAGCATTCTGCCAATGCTCAGCCACTTCACCATAAGTCATATATGCATTAGAAAAATCTTAACAACCAATCAACAACACAGTCTCCCCCTTTTTTATGAATTCCACTGCAATAGCAAAAAAAACTTTGACGGCTTTCGTCTTCCGCAAAGCTTTTACTACCTCTTCTCTGTTTACTAAATCATTTTCCTAACCCTGTCACTTTGCACAACACCTCGACCGAAACACCCTATATCTGCCACTGTATCATCAAACACACTCAAAAAACATTCAAAATACTCACTCTGTCTCCTTCTCACGTCACCACTACTTGTTATCAACTCCCCATTAGCCCCCTTCACTGAAGTTCCTATTTGTTCCCTTGTCTTACGCACTTTATTTCCCTCCTTCCAAAACATCTTTTTCTTCTCCCGGAAATTAAATGATACTCTCTCACCCCAACACTCATTTGCCCTCTTTTTCACCTCTTGCACCTTTCTCTTGATCTCCTGCTTCTTTCTTTTATACATCTCTCAGTCATTTGCATTTTTTCCATGTAAAAATCGTCCAATTGCCTTTCTTATCTCTTTCATTAATAATCTTACCTCTTCATCCCACCACTCATTACCCTTTCTAATCTGGACACCTCAAACGCTTCTCATGCCACAAGCATATTTTGTGCAAGCTATCAATGCTTCACTATATACATCCCATTCTTCCCCAAATCCCATTACGTCCACCCTTCTCACCTTTTTCTATTCTGTACTTAATCTTTCCTGGTACTTCCTCACAGAAGTCTCCTTCTTAAACTCACTTACTCTCACCACTCTCTTCACCCCAACATTATCTCCTCTTTTCTGAAAACCTCTACAAATCTTCAACTTCGCCTCCAAAAAATAATGATCAGACGTCCCTCCTGTTGCACCCCTCAGCACATTAACATCCAAAAGTCTCTGTTTCACACGCTTATCAACTAACACGTTATCCAATAACGCCCTCTGGCCATCTCTTCTGCTTACATAAGTATACTTATGTACATCTCTCTTTTTTAAACAGGTATTCCCAATCACCAGTCCTTTTAAAGTGCACAAATCTACAAGATCTTCACCATTTCAATTTACAAAACTGAACACCATATGTACACAAATTATTCTCTCAACTGCTACATTACTCACCTTTGCATTCAAATCACCCATAACTATAACCCGGTCTCATGCATCAAAACTACTAACACACTCACTCAGCTGTTCCCAAAACACCTGCCTCTCATGAACTTTTTATGCCCAGGTGCATATGCACCGTACTCACCAAGCTCTCACCATCCAGTTTCAGTTTTCCCTATACCAGTCTAGACTTTACCTTCATATATTCAATCACATGCTCCCACCACTCCTGTTTAAGGAGTAGTGCGACTACTTCCCTTACTCTTGTCCTCTCACTAACCAATGACTTTGCTCCCAAGACATTTCCAAAACACTCTTCCACGATTTTTGCAGGGAAATAAGGCAAATGAGTGGGGGATGCATAAAAGAAAGACGCAGGAGGTCAGGAAAAGGTGCAAGAGTCGAAAAAGAGGGCAAATTAGAGCTGCGGTGAGAGAGTATCATTAAATTTTAGGGAGAATAAAAAGATGTTTCGGAAGGAGGTAAAGAAAGTGCGTAAGACAAGGGAACAAATGGGAACTTCATTTAGGGGGGCTAATGGGAAGGTGATAACAAGTAGTGGTTATGTGAGAAGGAGATGAAGTGAGTATTTTGAAGGTTTGTTGAATGTGTTTGACGATAGAGTGGTAGATATAGGGTGTTTTGGTCGAAGTGGTGTACAAAGTGAGAGGGTTATGGAAAATAATTTGGTAAACAGAGATGTTGTAAAAACTTTCCAGATGATGAAAACCAGACAGACAGCGAGTTTTCGATGGTATTGCAGCGGAATTTATCAAAAAAGGGGGTGACTGTATTGGTGACTGATTGGTAATGTTATTTAATGTATGTATGATATATATATATATATATATATATATATATATATATATATATATATATATATATATATATATATATATATATATATATATATATATATATATATATATATATATATATATATATATATATATATATATAAATATATATATATATATATATATATATATATATATATATATATATATATATATATATATATATATATATATATATATATATATATATATATATATATATATATATATATATATATATATATATATATATATATATATATATATATATATATATATATATATATATATATATATATATATATATATATATATATATATATATATATATATATATATATATATATATATATATATATATATATATATATATATATATATATATATATATATATATATATATATATATATATATATATATATATATATATATATATATATATATATATATATATATATATATAGCAATACTCCTGAAACAGGAGTTGTGGGAGTATGTGATAGAATGTAAGAAAGTAAATTCTCGATTAATATGGGTAAAATTGAAAGTTGATGGAGAGAGGTGGGTGATTATTGGTGCATATGCACCTGGGCATGAGAAGAAAGATCATGAGAGGCAAGTGTTTTGGGAGCAGCTGAATGAGTGTGTTAGCGGTTTTGATGCACGAGACCGGGTTATAGTGATGGGTGATTTGAATGCAAAGGTGAGTAATGTGGCAGTTGAGGGAATAATTGGTATGCATGGGGTGTTCAGTGTTGTAAATGGAAATGGTGAAGAGCTTGTAGATTTATGTGCTAAAAAAAGGACTGATGATTGGGAATACCTGGTTTAAAAAGCGAGATATACATAAGTATACTTATGTAAGTAGGAGAGATGGCCAGAGAGCGTTATTGGATTACGTGTTAATTGACAGGCGTGCGAAAGAGAGACTTTTGGATGTTAATGTGCTGAGAGGTGCAACTGGAGGGATGTCTGATCATTATCTTGTGGAGGCTAAGGTGAAGATTAGTATGGGTTTTCAGAAAAGAGGAGTGAATGTTGGGGTGAAGAAGGTGGTGAGAGTAAGTGAGCTTGGGAAGGAGACCTGTGTGGGGAAGTACCAGGAGAGACTGTGTACAGAATGGAAAAAGGTGAGAACAATGGAAGTAAGGGGAGTGGGGGAGGAATGGGATGTATTTAGGGAATCAGTGATGGATTGCGCAAAAGATGCTTGTGGCATGAGAAGAGTGGGATGTGGGCTGTTTAGAAAGGGTAGTGAGTGATGGGATGAAGAAGTAAGAGTATTAGTGAAAGAGAAGAGAGAGGCATTTGGACGATTTTTGCAGGGAAAAAATGCAATTGAGTGGGTGAAGTATAAAAGAAAGAGACAGGAGGTCAAGAGAAAGGTGCAAGAGGTGAAAAAAAGGGCAAATGAGAGTTGGGGTGAGAGACTATCAGTAAATTTTAGGGAGAATAAAAAGATGTTCTTGAATGAGGTAAATAAAGTGCGTAAGACAAGGGAGCAAATGGGAACTTCAGTGAAGGGCGTAAATGGGGAGGTGATAACAAGTAGCGGTGATGTGAGAAGGAGATGGAATGAGTATTTTGAAGGTTTGTTGAATGTGTCTGATGACAGAGTGGCAGATATAGGGTGTTTTGGTCGAGGTGGTGTGCAAAGTGAGAGGGTTAGGGAAAATGATTTGGTAAACAGAGAAGAGGTAGTAAAAGCTTTGCGGAAGATGAAAACCGGCAAGGCAGCAGGTTTGGATGGTATTGCAATGGAATTTATTAAAAAAGGGGGTGACTGTATTGTTGACTGGTTGGTAAGGTTATTTAATGTATGTATGACTCATGGTGAGGTGCCTGAGGATTGGCGGAATGCGTGCATAGTGCCATTGTACAAAGGCAAAGGGGATAAGAGTGAGTGCTCAAATTACAGAGGTATAAGTTTGTTGAGTATTCCTGGTAAATTATATGGGAGGGTATTGATTGAGAGGGTGAAGGCATGTACAGAGCATCAGATTGGGGAAGAGCAGTGCGGTTTCAGAAGTGGTAGAGGATGTGTAGATCAGGTGATTGCTTTGAAGAATGTATGTGAGAAATACCTAGAAAAGCAAATGGATTTGTATGTAGCATTTATGGATCTGGAGAAGGCATATGATAGAGTTGATAGAGATGCTCTGTGTAAGGTATTAAGAATATATGGTGTGGGAGGCAAGTTGTTAGAAGCAGTGAAAAGTTTTTATCGAGGATGTAAGGCATGTGTACGTGTAGGAAGAGAGGAAAGTGATTGGTTCTCAGTGAATGTAGGTTTGCGGCAGGGGTGTGTGATGTCTCCATGGTTGTTTAATTTGTTTATGGATGGGGTTGTTAGGGAGGTAAATGCAAGAGTCCTGGAAAGAGGGGCAAGTATGAAGTCTGTTGGGGATGAGAGAGCTTGGGAAGTGAGTCAGTTGTTGTTCGCTGATGATACAGCGCTGGTGGCTGATTAATGTGAGAAACTGCAGAAGCTGGTGATTGAGTTTGGTAAAGTGTGTGGAAGAAGAAAGTTAAGAGTAAATGTGAATAAGAGCAAGGTTATTAGGTACAGTAGGGGTGAGGGTCAAGTCAATTGGGAGGTGAGTTTGAATGGAGAAAAACTGGAGGAAGTGAAGTGTTTTAGATATCTGGGAGTGGATCTGTCAGCGAATGGAACCATGGAAGCGGAAGTGGATCATAGGGTGGGGGAGGGGGCGAAAATTTTGGGAGCCTTGAAAAATGTGTGGAAGTCGAGAACATTATCTCGGAAAGCAAAAATGGGTATGTTTGAAGGAATAGTGGTTCCAACAATGTTGTATGGTTGCGAGGCGTGGGCTATGGATAGAGATGTGCGCAGGAGGATGTATGTGCTGGAAATGAGATGTTTGAGGAAAATGTGTGGTGTGAGGTGGTTTGATCGAGTAAGTAACGTAAGGGTAAGAGAGATGTGTGGAAATAAAAAGAGCGTGGTTGAGAGAGCAGAAGAGGGTGTTTTGAAATGGTTTGGGCACATGGAGAGAATGAGTGAGGAAAGATTGACCAAGAGGATATATGTGTCGGAGGTGGAGGGAACGAGGAGAAGAGGGAGACCAAATTGGAGGTGGAAAGATGGAGTGAAAAAGATTTTGTGTGATCGGGGCCTGAACATGCAGGAGGGTGAAAGGAGGGCAAGGAATAGAGTGAATTGGAGCGATGTGGTATACAGGGGTTGACGTGCTGTCAGTGGATTGAATCAAGGCATGTGAAGCGTCTGGGGTAAACCATGGAAAGCTGTGTAGGTATGTATATTTGCGTGTGTGGACGTGTGTATGTACATGTGTATGGGGGGGGGGGGGTTTCGCCATTTCTTTCGTCTGTTTCCTTGCGCTACCTCGCAAACGCGGGAGACAGCGACAAAGTATAAAAAAAAAGAAAATATATATATATATATATATATATATATATATATATATATATATATATATATATATATATATATATATATGTATATATATTTATATATTTATATATATATATATATATATATATATATATATATATATATATATATATATATATATATATATATATATATATATATATATATATATATATATATATATATATATATATATATAGACATATATATATATATATATATATATATATATATATATATATATATATATATATATATATATATATATATATATATATATATATATATATATATATATATACATATATATATATATATATATGAAAAAAGGAGAGATAGGTAGTATGTTTGAGGAAAGGAACCTGGATGTTTTGGCTCTGAGTGAAACGAAGCTCAAGGGTAAAGGGGAAGAGTGGTTTGGGAAGGTCTTGGGAGTAAAGTCAGGGGTTAGTGAGAAGACAAGAGCAAGGGAAGGAGTAGCAATACTCCTGAAACAGGAGTTGTGGGAGTATGTGATAGAATGTAAGAAGGTAAATTCTCGATTAATATAGGTAAAACTGAAAGTTGATGGAGAGAGATGGGTGATTATTGGTGCATATGCTCCTGGGCATGAGAAGAAAGATCATGAGAGGCAAGTGTTTTGGGAGCAGCTGAATGAGTGTGTTAGTGGTTTTGATGCACGAGACCGGGTTATAGTGATGGGTGATTTGAATGCAATGGTGAGTAATGTGGCAGTTGAGGGAATAATTGGTATACATGGGGTGTTGAGTGTTGTAAATGGAAATGGTGAAGAGCTTGTAGATTTATGTGCTGAAAAAGGACTGACGATTGGGAATACCTGGTTTAAAAAGCGAGATATACATAAGTATACTTATGTAAGTAAGAGAGATGGCCAGAGAGCGTTATTGGATTACGTGTTAATTGACAGGCGCGCGAAAGAGAAACTTTTGGATGTTAATGTGATGAGAGGTGCAACTGGAGGGATGTCTGATCACTATGTTGTGGAGGCTAAGGTGAAGATTTGTATGGGTTTTCAGAAAAGAAGAGTGAATGTTGGGGTGAAGAGGGTGGTGAGAGTAAGTGAGCTTGTGAAGGAGACTTGTGTGAGGAAGTACCAGGAGAGACTGAGTACAGAATGGAAAAAGGTGAGAACAATGGAAGTAAGGGGTGTGGGGGAGGAATGGGATGTATTTAGGGAATCAGTGATGGATTGCGCAAAAGATGCTTGTGGCATGAAAAGAGTGGGAGATGGGTTGATTAGAAAGGGTAGTGAGTGGTGGGATGAAGAAGTAAGAGTATTAGTGAAAGAGAAGAGAGAGGCATTTGGACGATTTTTGCAGGGAAAAAATGCAATTGAGTGGGAGATGTATAAAAGAAAGAGACAGGAAGTCAAGAGAACGGTGCAAGAGGTGAAAAAAAAGGGCAAATGAGAGTTGGGGTGAAAGAGTATCATTAAATTTTAGGGAGAATAAAAAGATGTTCTTGAAGGAGGTAAATAAAGTGCGTAAGACAAAGGAGCAAATGGGAACTTCAGTGAAGGGCGCAAATGGGGAGGTGATAACAAGTAGTGATGATGTGAGAAGGAGATGGAGTAAGTATTTTGAAGCTTTGTTGAGAGTGTTTGATGATAGAGTGGCAGATATAGGGTGTTTTCGTCGAGGTGGTGTGCAAAGTGAGAGGGTTAGGGAAAATGATTTGGTAAACAGAGAAGAGGTAGTAAAAGCTTTGTGGAAGATGAAAGCCGGCAAGGCAGCAGGTCTGGATGGTATTGAAGTGGAATTTATTAAAAAAGTGGGTGACACTATTATTGACTGGTTGGTAAGGTTATTTAATGTATGTATGACTCATGGTGAGGTGCCTGAGGATTGGCGGAATGCGTGCATAATGCCATTGTACAAAGGCAAAGGGGATAAGAGTGAGTGCTCAAATTACAGAGGTATAAGTTTGTTGAGTATTCCTGGTAAATTATATGGGAGGGTATTGATTGAGAGGGTGAAGGCATGTACAGAGCATCAGATTGGGGAAGAGCAGCGTGGTTTCAGAAGTGGTAGAGGATGTGTGGATCAGGTTTTTGCTTTGAAGAATGTATGTGAGAAATACTTAGAAAAGCAAATGGATTTGTATGTAGCATTTATGGATCTGGAGAAGGCATATGATAGAGTTGATAGAGATGCTCTGTGGAAGGTATTAAGAATATATGGTGTGGGAGGCAAGTTGTTAGAAGCAGTGAAATGTTTTTATCGAGGATGTAAGGCATGTGTACGTGTAGGAAGAGAGGAAAGTGATTGGTTCTCAGTGAATGTAGGTTTGCGTCAGAGGTGTGTGATGTCTCCATGGTTGTTTAATTTGTTTATGGATGGGGTTGTTAGGGAGGTGAATACAAGAGTTTTGGAAAGAGGGGCAAGTATGAAGTCTGTTGGGGATGAGAGAGCTTGGGAAGTGAGTCAGTTGTTGTTCGCTGATGATACAGCGCTGGTGGCTGATTCATGTGAGAAACTGCAGAAGCTGGTGACTGAGTTTGGTAAAGTGTGTGAAAGAAGAAAGTTAAGAGTAAATGTGAATAAGAGCAAGTAAGGTTGAGGGTCAAGTCAATTGGGAGGTGAGTTTGAATGGAGAAAAACTGGAGGAAGTGAAGTGTTTTAGATATCTGGGAGTGGATCTGGCAGCGGATGGAACCATGGAAGCGGAAGTGGATCATAGGGTGGGGGAGGGGGTGAAATTTCTGGGAGCCTTGAAGATTGTGTGGAAGTCGAGAACATTATCTCGGAAAGCAAAAATGGGTATGTTTGAAGGAATAGTGGTTCCAACAATGTTCTATGGTTGCGAGGCGTGGGCTATGGATAGAGTGGTGCGCAGGAGGATGGATGTGCTCGAAATGAGATGTTTGAGGACAATGTGTGGTGTGAGGTGGTTTGATCGAGTAAGTAACGTAAGGGTAAGAGAGATGTGTGGAAATAAAAAGAGCGTGGTTGAGAGAGCAGAAGAGGGTGTTTTGAAATGGTTTGGGCACATGGAGAGAATGAGTGAGGAAAGATTGACCAAGAGGATATATGTGTCGGAGGTGGAGGGAACGAGGAGAAGAGGGAGACCAAATTGGAGGTGGAAAGATGGAGTGAAGAAGATTTTGTGTGATCGGGGCCTGAACATGAAGGAGGTTGAAAGGAAGGCAAGGAATAGAGTGAATTGGAGCGATGTGGTATACCGGGGTTGACGTGCTGTCAGTGGATTGAATCAGGGCATGTGAAGCGTCTTGGGTAAACCATGGAAAGCTGTGTAGGTATGTATATTTGCGTGTGTGGACGTATGTATGTACATGTGTATGGGGGGGGGGGTTGGGCCATTTCTTTCGTCTGTTTCCTTGCGCTACCTCGCAAACGCGGGAGACAGCGACAAAGCAAAAAAAAATATATATATATATATATATATATATATATATATATATATATATATGGGCTAATAGGGAGATGATAACAAATACCGGTGATGTGAGATGGAGAGAGTATTTTGAAGGTTTGTTGAATGTTATCGATGATAGAGTGGCAGATATACGGTGTTTTGGTCGAGGTGTTGTGCAAAGTGAGAGGGTTAGGGAAAATGATTTGGTAAACATATAAGAGGTACTAAAAGCTTTTCGGAAGATGAAAGCCGGCAACGCAGCAGGTTTGGATGGTATTGCAGTGGAATTTATTAAAAAAAGGGGGTGACTGTATTGTTGACTGGTTGGTAAGGTTACTTAATGTAAGTATGATTCATGGTGAGGTGTCTGAGGATTGGCGGAATGTTTGCATAGTGCCATTGTACAAAGGCAAAGAGGATAAGAGTGAATGCTCAAATTACAGAGTTTTTTGAGTATTCCTGGTAAATTATATTGGAGGGTATTGATTGAGGGGGTGAAGGCATGTACAGAGCATCAGATTGGGGAAGAGCAGTGTGGTTTCAAAAGAGGTAGAGGATGTGTGGGTCATGTATTTGCCTTCAAGAATGTATGTGAGAAATACTTAGAAAAGCAAATGGATTTGTATGTAGCATTTATGGATCTGGAGAAGGCATATGATAGAGAGTTGATAGAGATGCTCTTTGGAAGGTATTAAGAATATATGGTGTGGGGGGCAAGTTGTTAGAAGCAGTGAAAAGTTTTATCGAGGATGTAAGGCATGTGTACGTGTAGGAAGAGAGGAAAGTGATTGGTTCTCAGTGAATGTAGGTTTGCGGCAGGGATGTGTGATGTATCCATGGTTGTTTCATTTGTTTATGGATGGGTTTACTAGGGAGGTGAATGCAAGAGTTTTGGAAAGAAGGGCAAGTATGCAGTCTGTTTTTGATGAAAGAGCTTGGGAAGTAAGTCAGTTGTTGTTACCTGATGATACAGCACTGGTGGCTGATTGATGTGAGAAACTGCAGAAGCTGGTGACTGAGTTTGGTAAAGTGTGTGAAAGAAGGAAGTTGAGAGTGAATATGAATAAGAGCAAGGTTATCAGGTACAGTAGGGTTGAGGGTCAAGTCAATTGGGAGGTGAGTTTGAATAGAGAAGAACTGGTTAAAGTAAAGTGTTTTAGATATCTGGGAGTGGATCTGGCAACGGGTGGAAGCATGGAAACGGAAGAGAATCATAGGGTGGGGGAGGGGGCGAAAATTCTAGGAGCCTTGAAGAATGTTTAGAAGTCGAGAACAATATCTCGGAAAGCAAAACTGGTTATGTTTGAAGGAATAGTGGATCCAACAATGTTGTATGGTTGTGAGGCGTGGGCAATGGATAGAGTTGTGCGCAGGAGAATGGAATTTTTGGAAATGAAATGTTTTAGGACAATATACGGTCTGAGGTGGTTTGATCGAGTAATTAATGTAAGGGTAAGAGAGAGATATGGAAATAAAAAGACTGGTTGAGAGAGCAGAAGAGGGTGCTTTGAAATGGTTTGGTCACATGGAGAAAATGAGTGAGGAAAGATTGACCAAGAGGATATATGTGTCAGATGTGAAGGAAACGAGGAGAAGAGAGAGACCAAATTGGAGGTGGAAAGATGAAGTGAAAAAGATTTTGGATGATTGAGGCCTGAACATGCAGGAGGGTGAAAGGCGTGCAAGGAATAGAGTAAATTTAAACCATGTGGTATACCGGAGTCGATGTGCTGTCAATGGATGAGCCATAGCATGTGAAGGGTCTGGGGTAAACCATGGAAAGTTCTGTTGGGCCTGGATTTGGAAAGGGAGCTGTAGTTTCAGTGCATTATTACATGACATCTAGAGACTGATTGTGAACGAATGGGACATTTGTTGTCATTTCCTAGCGTTACCTCGCACATATGAAAGGGAGGGGGTTGTTATTCCATGTGTGGCGAGGTGGCGACGGAAATAAATAAAGGCAGACAGTATAAACTATGTACATGTGTATATATGTATATGTCTGTGTGTGCATATATATATATATATATATATATATATATATATATATATATATATATATATATATATATATATATATATATATATATGGTATTGCAGTGGAATTTATTAAAAAAGGGGGTGACTGTATTGTTGACTGGTTGGTAAGATTATTTAATGTATGTATGACTCATGGTGAGGTGCCTGAGGATTGGCGGAATGCGTGCATAGTGCCATTGTACAAAGGCAAAGGGGATAAGAGTGAGTGCTCAAATTACAGAGGTATAAGTTTGTTGAGTATTCCTGGTAAATTATATGGGAGGGTATTGATTAAGAGGGTGAAGGCATGTACAGAGCATCAGATTGGGGAAGAGCAGTGTGGTTTCAGAAGTGGTAGAGGATGTGTGGATCAGGTGTTTGCTTTGAAGAATGTTTGTGAGAAATACTTAGAAAAGCAAATGGATTTGTATGTAGCATTTATGGATCTGGAGAAGGCATATGATAGAGTTGATAGAGATGCTCTGTGGAAGGTATTAAGAATATATGGTGTGGGAGGCAAGTTGTTAGAAGCAGTGAAAAGTTTTTATCGAGGATGTAAGGCATGTGTACGTGTAGGAAGAGAGGAAAGTGATTGGTTCTCAGTGAATGTAGGTTTGCGTCAGGGGTGTGTGATGTCTCCATGGTTGTTTAATTTGTTTATGGATGGGGTTGTTAGGGAAGTGAATGCAAGAGTTTTGGAAAGAGGGGCAAGTATGAAGTCTGTTGGGGATGAGAGAGCTTGGGAAGTGAGTCAGTTGTTGTTCGCTGATGATACAGCGCTGGTGGCTGATTCATGTGAGAAACTGCAGAAGCTGGTGACCCAGTTTGCTAAAGTGTGTGAAAGAAGAAAGTTAAGAGTAAATGTGAATAAGAGCAAGGTTATTAGGTACAGTAGGGTTGAGGGTCGAGTCAATTGGGAGGTGAGTTTGAATGGAGAAAAACTGGAGGAAGTAAAGTCTTTTAGATATCTGTGAGTGGATCTGGCAGCGGATGGAACCATGGAAGCGGAAGTGGATCATAGGAAGGGGGAGGGGGCGAGAATTGTGGGAGCCTTGAAGAATGTGTGGAAGTCGAGAACATTATCTCGGAAAGCAAAAATGAGTATGTTTGAAGGAATAGTGGTTCCAACAATGTTGTATGGTTGCGAGGCGTGGGCTATGGATAGAGTGGTGCGCAGGAGGATGGATGTGCTGGAAATGAGATGTTTGAGGACAATGTGTGGTGTGAGGTGGTTTGATCGAGTAAGTAAAGTAAGGGTAAGAGAGATGTGTGGAAATAAAAAGAGCGTGGTTGAGAGAGCAGAAGAGGGTGTTTTGAAATGGTTTGGTCACATGGAGAGAATGAGTGAGGAAAGATTGACCAAGAGGATATATGTGTCGGAGGTGGAGGGAACGACGAGAAGAGGGAGACCAAATTGGAGGTGGAAAGATGGAGTGAAAAAGATTTTGTGTGATCGGGGCCTGAACATGCAGGAGGGTGAAAGGAGGGCAAGGAATAGAGTGACTTGGAGAGATGTGGTATACCGGGGTTGACGTGCTGTCAGTGGATTGAATCAGGGCATGTGAAGCGTCTGGGGTATATATATATTTATATATATACGTATTTCTTTTCTTTTTTTTTTTTTGCTTTGTCGATGTCTCCCGCGTTTGCGAGGTAGCGCAAGGAAACAGACGAAAGAAATGGCTCAACCCAACCCCATACACATGTATATACATACATCCACACACGCAAATATACATACCTACACAGCTTTCCATGGTTTACCCCAGACGCTTCACATGCCCTGAATCAATCCATTGACAGCACGTCAACCCCGGTATAACACATCGATCTAATTCACTCTATTCCTTGCCCTCCTCTCACCCTCCTTCATGTTCAGGCCCCGATCACACAAAATGTTTTTCACTCGATCCTTCCACCTCCAATTTGGTCTCCCACTTCTCGTTCCCTCCACCTCTGACACATATATCCTCTTGGTCAATCTTTCCTCACTCATTCTCTCCATGTGCCCAAACCATTTCAAAACGCCCTCTTCTGCTCTCTCAACCACGCTCTTTTTATTTCCACACATCTCTCTTACCCTTACGTTACTCGAGCAAACCACCTCACACCACACATTGTCCTCAAACATCTCATTTCCACCATATCCATCCCCCTGCGCACAACTCTATCCATAGCCTACGCCTCGCAACCATACAACATTGTTGGAACCACTATTCCTTCAAACATACCCATTTTTGCTTTCCGAGATAATGTTCTCGACTTCCACACATTCTTCAAGGCTCCCAGAATTTTCGCCCCCTCCCCCACCCTATGATCCACTTCCGCTTACATGGTTCCATCCGCTGCCAGATCCACTCCCAGATATCTGAAACACTTTACTTCCTCCAGTTTTTCTAACTTTCAAACTTACCTCCCAATTGACTTGACCCTCAACCCTACTGTACCTAATAACCTTGCTCTTATTCCTATTTACTCTTAACTTTCTTCTTTCACACACTTTACCAAACTCAGTAACCAGCTTCTGCAGTTTCTCACATGAATCAGCTACCAGCGCTGTATCATCAGCGAACAACAACTGACTCACTTCCCAAGATCTCTCATCCCCAACAGACTTCATACTTGCCCCTCTTTCCAAAACTCTTGCATTCACCTCCCTAACAACCCCATCCATAAACAAATTCAACAACCATGGAGACATCACACACCCCTGCCGCAAACCTACATTCACTGAGAAACAATCACTTTCCTCTCTTCCTACACGTACACATTCCTTACATCCTCGATAAAAACTTTTCACTGCTTCTAATAACTTGCCTCCCACACCATATATTGTTAATACCTTCCACAGAGCATCTCTATCAACTCTATCATATGCCTTTTCCAGATCCATAAATGCTATATACAATTCCATTTGCTTTTCTAAGTATTTCTCACATACATTCTTCAAAGCAAACACCTGATCCACACATCCTCTACCACTTCTGAAACCACACTTCTCTTCCCTAATCTGATTCTCTGTACATGCCTTCACCCTCTCAATCAATACCCTCCCATATAATTTACCAGGAATACTCAACAAACTTATACCTCTGTAATTTGAGCACTCACTCTTATCCCCTTTGCCTTTCTACAATGGCACTATCCACGCATTCCGCCAATCCTCAGGAACCTCACCATGAGTCATACATACATTAAATAACCTTACCAACCAGTCAATAATAGTGTCACCCACTTTTTTAATAAATTCCACTGCAATACCATGCAGACCTGCTGCCTTGCTGGCTTTCATCTTCCGCAAAGCTTTTACTACCTCTTCTCTGTTTACCAAATCATTTTCCCTAACCCTCTCACTTTGCACACCACCTCGACGAAAACACCCTATATCTGCCACTCTATCATCAAACACTCTCAACAAAGCTTCAAAATACTTATTCCATCTCCTTCTCACATAATCACTACTTGTTATCACCTCCCCATTTGCGCCCTTCACTAAAGTTCCCATTTGCTCTCTTGTCTTACGCACTTTATTTACCTCCTTCCAGAACATCTTTTTATTCTCCCTAAAATTTAATGATACTCTCTCACACAAACTCTCATTTGCCCTCTTTTTCACCTCTTGCACCTATCTCTTGCCTCCTGTCTCTTTCTTTTATACATCTCCCACTCAATTGCATTTTTTCCCTGCAAAAATCGTCCAAATGCCTCTCTCTTCTCTTTCTTCTTACTTATTCATCCCACCACTCACTACACTTTCTAATTAACCCACCTCCCACTCTTCTCATGCCACAAGAACCTTTTGCGCAATCCATCACTGATTTCCTAAATACATCCCATTCCTCCCCCACTCCCCTTACTTCCATTGTTCTCACCTTTTTCCATTCTGTACTCAGTCTCTCCTCACACAAGTCTCCTTCCCAAGCTCACTTACTCTCACCACCCTCTTCACCCCAACATTCACTCTTCTTTTCTGAAAACCCATACAAATCTTCACCTTAGCCTCCACAAGATAATGATCAGACATCCCTCCAGTTGCACCTCTCAGCACATTAACATCCAAAAGTCTCTCTTTTGCGCGCCTGTCAATTAACACGTAATCCAATAACGCTCTCTGGCCATCTCTCCTACTTTCATACGTATACTTATGTATATCTCGCTTTTTAAACCAGGTATTCCCAATCACCAGTCCTTTTTCAGCACATAAATCTACAAGCTCTTCACCATTTCCATTTACAACACTGAACACCCCATGTATACCAATTATTCCCTCAACTGCCACATTACTCACCTTTGCATTCAAATCACCCATCACTATAACCCTGGTCTCGTGCATCAAAACCACTATCACACTCATTTAGCTGCTCCCAAAACACTTGCCTCTCATGATCTTTCTTCTCATGCCCAAGTGCATATGCACCAATAATCACCCATGTCTCTCCATCAACTTTCAGTTTTACCCATATTAATCGAGAATTTACTTTCTTACATTCTATCACTTACTCCCACAACTCCTGTTTCAGGAGTACTGCTACTCCTTCCCTTGCTCTTGTCCTCTCACTAACCCCTGACTTTACTCCCAAGACATTCCCAAACCATATATATATATATATATATATATATATATATATATATATATATATATATTTATTTTTTTTTTTTTTTTTTTTTTTTTTTTTTTTTTTTTTTATACTTTGTCGCTGTCTCCCGCGTTTGCGAGGTAGCGCAAGGAAACAGACGAAAGAAATGGCCCAACCCCCCCCCCCCCATACACATGTACATACACACGTCCACACACGCAAATATACATACCTACACAGCTTTCCATGGTTTACCCCAGACGCTTCACATGCCTTGCTTCAATCCACTGACAGCACGTCAACCCCTGTATACCACATGACTCCAATTCACTCTATTTCTTGCCCTCCTTTCACCCTCCTGCATGTTCAGGCCCCGATCACACAAAATCTTTTTCACTCCATCTTTCCACCTCCAATTTGGTCTCCCTCTTCTCCTCGTTCCCTCCACCTCCGACACATATATCCTCTTGGTCAATCTCTCCTCACTCATTCTCTCCATGTGCCCAAACCATTTCAAAACACCCTCTTCTGCTCTCTCAACCACGCTCTTTTTATTTCCACACATCTCTCTTACCCTTACGCTACTTACTCGATCAAACCACCTCACACCACACATTGTCCTCAAACATCTCATTTCCAGCACATCCATCCTCCTGCGCACATCTCTATCCATAGCCCACGCCTCGCAACCATACAACATTGTTGGAACCACTATTCCCTCAAACATACCCATTTTTGCTTTCCGAGATAATGTTCTCGACTTCCACACATTTTTCAAGGCTCCCAAAATTTTCGCCCCCTCCCCCACCCTATGATCCACTTCCGCTTCCATGGTTCCATCCGCTGACAGATCCACTCCCAGATATCTAAAACACTTCACTTCCTCCAGTTTTTCTCCATTCAAACTCACCTCCCAATTGACTTGACCCTCACCCCTACTGTACCTAATAACCTTGCTCTTATTCACATTTACTCTCAACTTTCTTCTTCCACACACTTTACCAAACTCAGTCACCAGCTTCTGCAGTTTCTCACATGAATCAGCCACCAGCGCTGTATCATCAGCGAACAACAACTGACTCACTTCCCAAGCTCTCTCATCCCCAACAGACTTCATACTTGCCCCTCTTTCCAGGACTCTTGCATTTACCTCCCTTACAACCCCATCCATAAACAAATTAAACAACCATGGAGACATCACACACCCCTGCCGCAAACCTACATTCACTGAGAACCAATCACTTTCCTCTCTTCCTACACGTACACATGCCTTACATCCTCGATAAAAACTTTTCACTGCTTCTAACAACTTGCCTCCCACACCATATATTCTTAAATACATATATATATATATATATATATATATATATATATATATATATATATATATATATATATATATATATATATATATATATATATATATATATATATATATATATATATATATATATATATATATATATATATATATATATATATATATATATATATATATATATATATATAAGTGGTAGAGGATGTGTGGATCAGGTGTTTGCTTTGAAGAATGTATGTGAGAAATACTTAGAAAAGCAAATGGATTTGTATGTAGCATTTATGGATCTGGAGAAGGCATATGATAGAGTTGATAGAGATGCTCTGTGGAAGGTATTAAGAATATATGGTGTGGGAGGCAAGTTGTTAGAAGCAGTGAAAAGTTTTTATCGAGGATGTAAGGCATGTGTACGTGTAGGAAGAGAGGAAAGTGATTGGTTCTCAGTGAATGTAGGTTTGCGTCAGGGGTGTGTGATGTCTCCATGGTTGTTTAATTTGTTTATGGATGGGGTTGTTAGGGAGGTAAATGCAAGAGTCCTGGAAAGAGGGGCAAGTATGAAGTCTGTTGGGGATGAGAGAGCTTGGGAAGTGAGTCAGTTGTTGTTCGCTGATGATACAGCGCTGGTGGCTGATTCATGTGAGAAACTGCAGAAGCTGGTGACTGAGTTTGGTAAAGTGTGTGGAAGAAGAAAGTTAAGAGTAAATGTGAATAAGAGCAAGGTTATTAGGTACAGTAGGGTTGAGGGTCAAGTCAATTGGGAGGTGAGTTTGAATGGAGAAAAACTGGAGGAAGTGAAGTGTTTTAGATATCTGGGAGTGGATCTGTCAGCGGATGGAACCATGGAAGCGGAAGTGGATCATAGGGTGGGGGAGGGGGCGAAAATTTTGGGAGCCTTGAAAAATGTGTGGAAGTCGAGAACATTATCTCTGAAAGCAAAAATGGGTATGTTTGAAGGAATAGTGGTTCCAACAATGTTGTATGGTTGCGAGGCGTGGGCTATGGATAGAGTTGTGCGCAGGAGGATGGATGTGCTGGAAATGAGATGTTTGAGGACAATGTGTGGTGTGAGGTGGTTTGATCGAGTAAGTAACGTAAGGGTAAGAGAGATGTGTGGAAATAAAAAGAGCGTGGTTGAGAGAGCAGAAGAGGGTGTTTTGAAATGGTTTGGGCACATGGAGAGAATGAGTGAGGAAAGATTGACCAAGAGGATATATGTGTCGGAGGTGGAGGGAACGACGAGAAGAGGGAGACCAAATTGGAGGTGGAAAGATGGAGTGAAAAAGATTTTGTGTGATCGGGGCCTGAACATGCAGGAGGGTGAAAGGAGGGCAAGGAATAGAGTGAATTGGAGCGATGTGGTATACAGGGGTTGACGTGCTGTCAGTGGATTGAATCAAGGCATGTGAAGCGTCTGGGGTAAACCATGGAAAGCTGTGTAGGTATGTATATTTGCGTGTGTGGACGTGGGTATGTACGTGTGTATGGGGGTTGGGCCATTTCTTTCGTCTGTTTCCTCGCGCTACCTCGCAAACGCGGGAGACAGCGACAAAGTATAAAAAAAAAAAAAAAAAAAATATATATATATATATATATATATATATATATATATATATATATATATATATATATTTTTTTTTTTTTTTTTCTTTGTCGCTGTCTTCCGCGTTTGCGAGGTAGCGCAAGGAAACAGACGAAAGAAATGGCCCAACCCACCCCCATACACATGTATATACATACGTCCACACACGCAAATATACATACCTACACAGCTTTCCATGGTTTACCCCAGACTCTTCACATGCCTTGATTCAATCCACTGACAGCACGTCAACCCCGGTATACCACATCGCTCCAATTCACTCTATTCCTTGCCTTCCTTTCACCCTCCTGCATGTTCAGGCCCCGATCACACAAAATCTTTTTCACTCCATCTTTCCACCTCCAATTTCGTCTCCCTCTTCTCCTCGTTCCCTCCACCTCCGACACATATATCCTCTTGGTCAATCTGTCCTCACTCATTCTCTCCATGTGACCAAACCATTTCAAAACACCCTCTTCTGCTCTCTCAACCACGGTCTTTTTATTACCACACATCTCTCTTACCCTTACGTTACTTACTCGATCAAACCACCTCACACCACACATTGTCCTCAAACATCTCATTTCCAGCACATCCATCCTCCTGCGCACAACTCTATCCATAGTCCACGCCTCGCAACGATACAACATTGTTGGAACCACTATTCCTTCAAACATACCCATTTTTGCTTTCCGAGATAATGTTCTCGACTTCCACACATTCTTCAAGGCTCCCAGAATTTTCACCCCCTCCCCCACCCTATGATCCACTTCCGCTTCCATGTTTCCATCCGCTGCCAGATCCACTCCTAGATATCTAAAACACTTCACTTCCTGCAGTTTTTCTCCATTCAAACTCACCTCCCAATTGACTTGACCCTCAACCCTACTGTACCTAATAACCTTGCTCTTATTCACATTTACTCTTAACTTTTTTCTTTCACACACTTTACCAAACTCAGTCACCAGCTTCTTCAGTTTCTCACATGAATCAGCCACCAGCGCTGTATCATCAGCGAACAACAACTGACTCACTTCCCAAGCTCTCTCATCCCCAACATACTTCATACTTGCCCCTCTTTCCAAAACTCTTGCATTCACC